>NC_041380.1:402787424-402843003 GCF_002162155.2 Triticum dicoccoides
GTCGGGTGCGAGGGCCGGGTCGGGGCGAGCGTTGGTCGGGGTCGGGGGCGAGCGCCGGGGCGCGGCGGTGCGATGGGGGAGAGAGTGGGGATTTGGGGGGAAAAGGGGCGGGATGAAGCAGGGAGAGTGAGAATTTTGGGTTAAGTGGATGTAGCAGTAGCGCGTTTAGACAAAACGCGCTGCTACTACCTTCACTAGCTGTAGCGCGTTTAGACAAAACGCGCTGCTACTACCTTCACTAGCTGTAGCGGTTTAGATAAAACGTGCTGCTACTACCTTCACTAGCTGTAGCGGTTTTATAAGGAAATCTCTACTGCTAGCTTGACTGTAGCTGTTTTATAAGGAAATCGCTGCTGCCAGTTTTCCTTTTTCTTTTCCTTTATTTTCTCCCACTTTTATTTCCCGAGAGCAGTGAACGAAGGGAAGGCGATATATATTGCATCATTTGACGGTTAAATATGTATACAAAATAGGAACATATATATTACATCATTGGACCCATGCATAATAATGGCTAAGTGTGTATACAAAATAGGAACATATATGTATATTACATCATTTGACAGATAACATACAAAATAGGAACATATATTCCTCAGCGCTGACGTTTTCGTTTTTGAGTCAACTTCTTTCCCTTCTTGTTCGTCGAAGAATAATTGAGCCCCTCATTGTGACTTTGCCTTTTCCATGGAGTATGATTTTTCTTAGGTAATGTAGTATTGATTCTTCTTTTGACGTATACTTCATCATCATCGTCATCTTCCCTCATTGGGTTGCCATACTGATCATAGCCTTTCTCATCGTCTTTCCCGGTGCCGGGCACTCCTTCTAGTTTTTCAACAGCTCATCGATTTCGGCACCGCTCCGCTTACGTGGAGGTCCTCGATGCTCAGCGTGACCATTGAATATATCTCCACGGTTTCTCCACGGGTCGTCCTGTTCGAGCCATCTTCGATGCCCCATGTACACGATTTTCCCAGACCTGCCATCTTTCCTTGACGTTAGCTGCTGAGACGTCGTATCATCCATGCACCGCGTGCATCCGCAATATCCATGGCACACCTGGCCTACCACATATCCGTAATCGTGATAGTCCTGCACTGTCGTGATCAGCGCGGCTCTCATGTTGAAATACTCGCCTTTGCTAGCGTCCCATGTCCTGGCCGGTGTTTTCCATAACGTGTCTAACTCCTCTTGAAGTAGCCCCAGATACAAATTAATATTATTTCCTGGTTGTTTTGGCCCTTGAATAAGCATGCTCATGTGAATGTACTTTGATTTCATGCACAACCAGGGGGGAGGTTGTACATCCATACAAACACGGGCCATGTGCTATGGTTGGTGTTCTGGTTGCCAAACGGGTTCATGCCATCAGTACACGCGCCGAGCACGATGTTCCTTGCATCACATTCAAAATACCGATAGAAACTGTTCAACACTCTCCATTGGCTTCCATCCTTGACGTGTCTCAGCTTCGGATCATCTCCATCGTCGGGCTTCTTCCTCTCCGCGTGCCAGCGCATTAGCTTTGCTTCCTTGGGATCTACAAAATACCTCTGGAGACGAGGAGTGATCTGTAAGTACCATACCACTTTCTGGGGACATTTCTTCCCGGACTTCTTGTATCGAGAAGCATTGCACACCGGACAGCTTGTTTTTTCCGCGTGCTCCTTCCGGTAAATTATGCAATCGTTGATGCATGCATGGTATCTCACGTGTGGCAGATCAAGAGGGCACACGATCTTCTTGGCCTCATCAACACTACTAGGACATAGATTACCCGCGGGAAGAACATCCTTTAGGTATTTGAGATGCTCATCGAGGCTAGTGTCGGTCCATTTGTTTTTAGCCTTCGTCTTCAGGAGTTGGAGCGTGAAACTCAAGCGGGTCACCTCAGGATTGCAACCATCATACAATGGAGCGTTCGAGTCTACCACCAGTTGCTCCAGCTTAGCCTCCTCTCTAGAAGAAGCTCTCTCAGTACTTGTCTCCTTGCGAAGCAATGCTTGAACATGAGGGTCCCACACGATTGAACATAGTACCAACGAACTCTGCTGCGTGGAGTCCATGTCGTTCTCTCCGCCGCCATGTCCGGCCCCTTCTCCGCCGCCATGTCTGGCCTCTTCCCCGCCGCCATTATCGATCATCTCTTCGTCTTGCCCCATGTCATCATTGCCTGCCCCGTCGGCATCCTCAACATCGTCATCCTCATCTTCAATTATCCACCCAGTATAGCCATCCATGAAACCAGTCATGAGCAGGTGCGCTTCAACACGACCATCGTCATGGCGGTCGAGCCAAACTATTCCTTTGCATTTTCGACACAGACATAAAACCTCTGTCCGGTTACTTTCTTTCATGTCCTGCACCGCCGACCGCAACCACCTGTCCACCATCGTTCCACTGACCATCATCAACTCTACACAGTAATATAATAAACAAATTGATTATAAAAATGCGTGCATGCATCAAAGTCATACAAAAATTCGACATGACCTTCCTTAAAAAAAGGACATATATAGATCTAGAGTTTGCCCGGAATTCACCGAAACGGAAATAAATCGACATTTCGGCAAAACATAGGCAACTCAAAAGCACAATTTGGCATCAACTCATGCCACACACACAATTTCCATAAACATATCACACACACATAAACATATTTCCATTTTGCAAAAGCATGAAATTTTAATCACCTATATCTCGAGATCGAGCACACAGTGGAGATGATGATGTAGGGAGATCAAAAGTGCACAAATCTCTTCTTGACAAAGATAGATCTAGTTAGGGGGCAAATAGGTCACTTAACTAAATACTACATCTACCTAGCTACCTAATTTGGGAGGAGACAACTTCAACTACTGGAGGGGGAAGGAAAAAGAGAAAGGAGATGCATTAATGGAGGTGGTGTAGTTAGGTAGGAGTAATGAAGAGAGAGAAAGGTAGGTAGAAGAGGGAGAGTAATGGGGGAGAAGTATTGAGGAAGAAGAAGAGTGAGAGTGGGAGAGGTAGGGGAAAGGGAGAGGAGGGGGAGGGGGTGGTGGGGAAAAGGTGGTGGGTGCGGGTTAGCAGTAGCGCGAGACGTAAACCGCGCTGCTGCTAAGGAAGTAGCAGCAGCGCGCTTTAGGTACAAGCGCTACTGCTAACCGGGACCAAAAGTGTGCCAGATTTGAAAATTAGCAGCAGCGACCTCAGAAAAACCGCGCTACTGCTATAGCTATAACACTAGCGCGGGTCACGGCACCGTGCTGCTGCTAAATGGAGTTGGTTGGGCACTGTCGGCCCATATTTGTAGCAGGGCAGGTTACGCCGAGCATGCTACTGCTAAGCACTTGTCAGTAGTGGGTTTTCCATACCCGCGCTGCTGCTAATTAGCACCAGCGCTCCTTTTTGAGCCGTGCTACTTCTAAGATTCTGTGTATAGGGTTTTCCCTAGTAGTGAGGGGTTCTGTAGTTGAGAGACTTAGAGATCGAAACATGGAGAGAAAGAATGAACGTGTGTTGGAAACCAATAGCTTCCTAAGATGGTTAGGAGAGGGGAAGATTGACCGATACAGGAAGTATGTAGCGTTTGTGCGGGGGGGGGGGGCTAAAAATAACATTTGAATGTACATAGTACGAGACTTAATATCGATGTTTCAATTCGGTGTACATTGTAAGATTTGAACCGAGGACCAGGCATACGGGTAATTATTTCGAATTCGTGCCATACTAAGTTTCGAAAAGTTGACATTGACTCAGTTTGTTGTGCTATTTTGTAGGTCATATGTTTGAATCCATCCAAAAGTTTTCTCACTACCATGGTGTTCATCATATACATATGAATTTGTATTAAAAAAGTAGCGTGGATACAGTGAAATGTGAAATCCACATTAGAATTGGAGATCACTACGTGACACACACTCTAATTCAAATAACTAACTATGTGACACACAGTCTAATTCAAATAACTAATTATGTGACACACACTCTAATCCACGTTAGCATGGGTACCGTTTCAATTTTTTTTCAAATAACTCCTCAATAATTAATTTATAGTACTCCCTCTGTTCACTTTTATAAGACCTTGAAGACATTTCAGACAATGTGAAAAACAGTTCATTTTAAGTTGTCTGAAACGACTTACAAAAGTGAACGGATGAAGTATCTCATTTCGAATGACTAATTATTGCAAGGAAAACACGGGCATGGTAATACATACAGATTCGTTTGCAAATGAAAGAAGATTCGTTTGCATTCTCAAATGTAGGCGCACCAGGCAAACCAGGGTCATGTCGGGGTGGATGCTGCTTCAGTGCCTTAAAGGCAACTGCCTTTGGGTCACTCACATGTGGGCCAGCCACCTGTTGGGCCCATATATCATGGACACAAAGGCAGGTGCCTTAAGGCACCGAAGCATAGTCCTGTCGGGGTGGTCGACAGAATTGCCCCTCGTCTCGTCTCTTTCCCCACCGTTCCCCACCTCTGTGCAGGATGACGACGACGAAGACGACGGTCGCGCTTCACCACCGCACCGGAGCTACCTCATCTACGCCCTCGTCCACCGCACCGGGTGGTCCACCGACAACGTCGACCGCCGCAACCGACGTGCCTCACAGACACCGAGTTCCACCGCATCAGGTGCGCTTCATTGACGCCGTCTCCCAGCTCACCTGGGCTACTTCACCGAGCACATCGTCGCACCTCCGGGCCCCGAGGCCATTGGGGCTTTACCAACGGTCTCGTCCACCGCATCGTAGCGCTCCGCTGCCACTCAAGATCTGCATCCGTGCGCGGCCAGCCAATGCCAGCGCATCACCCTCAACGGCTCTGAAGTGACCCGCACTCTATCTAGGCGAGCATGCCCAAACGCCGGCCCAAACTAGGTATCCACACATCACTCCCTTGTGCACTGTTCCGACGATGTTTGGATATCCTTTCACTGCTCTCTTAGCTTACACGCCTATGCAACTCTGACCTTAACTCTTATTTCTTCTGGAGATATCATCTGAAACAAGCAAATCCATATTTTAGCGAAGCATGATGGCGCTACGGGATCTGGTACACATCCTGCACACCCGTATAACCTTGTAAGTATCTGTCCTCCGGTACAACATCAAGGTCGATTCCTCTTATTTGATCAACCATTCGCCGTGTCAAAAATGCAGAGGGGGATGCAAGGAGCACAAGGCCTGCACATCCAAGCAAGTGGTAACATGGACTTGTACATGGAACACCCCAAGCGCAAGCAGAGCTGCAGTGAGCCTGTACAACGAGCTAGCATAAGTCCCTGCATTTCATTTAATTCGTACTGTTATTCATGTATGATTTGTGTGCAGTTGCTGATCCACGAATTCAAGTTACCAGGGGCGAACATTTAACTTAAAAAATACGAAGGCACTTGCACTCCGGAAATCAACATAACTTGAGAAATGTGAAGCTACATGCACTTTGAAAACCATCTAATGATCCAAAGTAGTTTAGATTATAAACACTAAATGATGCAAGCACCAAAAAACACAAAATGGAACATGGTGTACAAGGACTACAAACATGGTCTGTACCTACTTGAATTATTCGTTCTCTGGCTGAAAATATCGAAGTGTAATTGCACGTATAACCAGTGCGCAAACTGCATATCAATATATCTATCCTGCACAAGTATGCCAATAGTTTCAAACAACAGATTAGAAAAGTATTTATGCTATGTTGTCATGATATGGGGAGTTTCTGGTAGATGGCCTCGACGTTTCCTCAAGCTATGAAAATGCACTATAATTTGCTTGTCATCAATGCCTGCAAATCTCTGTCTCTCTCAACATAGTAGATCATCATTAGACACTAAATCCTTCAATGAGCTTGCAAAATGCTTGCATTAGATCCCTCATTAGACACTATATGTTCATCACCAGGAGCATGTAAAATGTTTGCATCAAATCCTTCATTAGCAGTCTGTTCATTAGACGCTTCAGGCTCAAGAACAACATGAGCTTGTATGTTTGCACCGGAAACTTGATTAGATACATCAGATTCAGTCAGTTCGGTATTGATTGGGGGAGTTATAAAATAAGTAGAAATTGGTTTCATTTTCTCATAGATTCCCTACATACAAGCAGTTTTACAACACCATCAGGTTTAACTATTGGCCAGAAATTGAAGAGTTGAATTAGATATAATCGGGGATGTGATGTACCTACTCGTTGTGCATGCTACTCTTGCAATCTGCGAATGTCCGTTTGCGCAAGCTCGATCCCATGCCCGTGCTGCCGCCGCTGCCTCCCACGCAGGCTGCACCCAGGGTTGGATCTTCATCTTCTTGTCCTTTCGTTCGCTTGAAGCCCGGCGACCGCGCTCCAACGAGGGCGCGAGGAAGTGCTGTGTCGGTCTGTCCAGCGGCGGCTAGGTTAGGAGCGAACCAGACTGGAGGCTGGAGCGAATGAATTGGGATTTTTTCCTGGTGTCGATCGATATGGGAGGCGCTCGTTTGGGCCGCGAGCCTGCTATAGGGCCTGCCTTGCACTTTTGTTATTGGCCCATCCAAATTGAAACATTTTTCTTCATTTTTTACATTGCCTGCTCGTGCGTTGGGATGAACAAAACTAGCGTGGGCCAACCTAGACGACTCAAACTAGGTGCACACTTTCCAGCCACCTGAGGCAGCCGCCCATACCAGCCCCTATGGTGGCGTCGCCCCTTTTTGCGTGTATGATTGGATAGTGAAAAATATTCCAGTGGCCCTTTTGATTTACCCACAGAATGGTTGAATTGCTTGTTTCTATGAACTGAGTTCGCCAATAATGTGAAGGATGCCAGTCTTTTCATCCTATTGTAGATTGCTTAGATCTCGATATGCCAAAAGTAATCGCATGAAATATACAGTAAAAGCCAGTGTGATGTGTTTGGCTACAACTAGTCTGACTACACGTCCTCATATAACATATCAAGGACGCACCATCTTACCAGATTAACCATTCGACTTACCCATGCAGTGTGGGAAGAAATAAGTATTGGGACTGCGTATCCAAGCAATTGATGCCATGGACTCCTTCGTACAACCTTGTAAGCAAAAAAGAAGTTGTAGTGTGCATGTACAAAGAACTAGCGTAAGTTCAGTTACCTGCTTCTCGGAATTTTAGTTAGCCACTTATTGCAAAATTGTTCAATTACGTTGCTAGGCTTAATTTAGTTTGCTATTGATTACATAATGGCACAGCCTGTTAATCATATTGTAGACTGCGCCTATCTATGTGTTTGATACTTACTGTTAAGAATTACCTATTTGCCTTAACTTAAATATCTACTTGTTTGTTTAACTGTTTTGCTGCTGCAATAGCGGGTTACAATGATGTTAATAACTACTTTTCAGCATCCAATTGTAACTCTTTAATTCCTTATTTGTTTAACTGGTTTGCTGTTATAACTCCCAGTTGAGATGTTTTGCTAACTTCAACTTTTCTGAATCCAATCGGAACTTTAATGGCAAAAATAGGTTAGCCCAAGATCAAAGAGCGAGGTCCCCATGGACGTTGCATCATCCCACAGTAGTGGCACCGGCCCAATCGTGCATTATGAATTGCCAACTGCTGATGCTCTAGAGGCTAAACTAGTGGTAGAAAGAGATTCTGCTTCTACACTTAGAGATGAAGTTGACATGTTGAGGAAGCAAACAGCACAATCACAAGCAGTACTCAAGACAACCATTAAATATTTGGTGGATTTCAAAATGAAGCAAGCTGAGACTGACCAGATTGTTAAGGTCCTGAAGGAAAAAAGGAAATTAAATTCCTACTTGGTAAATCATAGGTGAAATGTTCTTTCCATAGTTGAATAACCTTTGTGTTGTCTGTTCATGTAATCAATCAAACCATTTGTTTTAGAGATCATGTAATAATTGTTTTTTTTTGTTTTTTGTTTGTAATTTTATTTGAGCACAAGTTTGTATTAATTGATAAGACTCAGAGACATTTCATTTGGATTGTTGTGCCAGACCTACAAATATGCCAATCGGGCTGAATATGCATTCAGCAATAGTAGTATAGATGGACCATAAGTGGCATGCATCGGAAAGGGCCAAGATGCTGGCTAAAAAAGGATGTTGTTGTAGCCAAAAAAAAGTACAGCGGCCTGGCTTATGTATGTTAGTTGATATTATTGATTCATATACTCTATAAGTGTTTATATGTCTGTTAGTTCTGTACATTTTTGGTTGATTGACTCGGTATTTGAATCTTGATACATCGCTTCTGTACATATCTAAATGGGAGTACGCATTATGCTGCGTGTGACATTTGAGTTGGACATGAAGTGTTCCAAATATTCGAATTCACCTTAAACTGGATTCTAGTTTCTGAATTTGAGTATCGGCATTTGTAAACCATATTCATATATGACAGTGTAATACATCTTTGTCGTCCTTTCGAACATATATAAAAACACATAGAATGATTTATAAAGATTCATATAGGAATACAAAATGGATTTGAATTTAGTTGCCAGGGTAAACGTGGATTCTTATTGTCCCAAAATTCGAAAGAAATAGCAAAATGTCCACTCCCACATTGGCTGCCTGAAGCCAAGTGTTTGGGAGATGGAAATTACTGTCTACCCATTACACGGACAATCCATCGACCTGATTTCCACTGCTCTAAATAGGGGTAGGTTAGTAACTTCAATTAGACGTGACACGACCGCCTCTGAGCCCATTCCGACACGGTGGGCGTCAAACATGGGCGGCAAAACTCGTTTGATTCAAGCTCGTCCGAAAGACCTTCATTTCTCCCTCCATTCCCCATTCATACACGGTGGGCGGCAAAAGACCCTCTCCTCGTCCGAAATAGGTGTAGGCTAATATTTTAAATAGGGGCAGATGTGTAACTTCCATCAGACGTGACACAACCACCCTACCTGTCAGCCCCGTTCATACACCGTGGGTGCCAACCGTGGGCGGCAAATATTTGGGAGATGTGAGATTACCGTCGTATCCCCAACCGACGAGACGTCCAAATTTGAAACGGGGGATAAGTTCGTAACTTTCCCATATTTCAGACAGGCACGTCCCAAAAACATGGTTCCCCGTACCTCTCCCTCCATTTTCCCATTCATACACCGTCCGCGCTAGAACACCCCATTCCCACACCAGCCTCCGTCTGCCACCCCATCCATCGCCGCCGTCCTCCACCACATCCATTGCCACCGTCCTCCACCATGCCGGAGCGCCTACCAAGACCGCGTCATCCACTGCTAGAGATGGACGTTTCTCATCCACGGCAACGGACCAATAGCCTTGCATCGCGTCCTCTCACTTCATCGGCGCCGTCGTCCTCTTTGTCGGGGCCGCTCACACGACCTTCTCTTCCACCGCAACGGGACTTATCCCCCGATGCACCCGTCTACCGTCGCAGATCTGCTTCAATGCCACCGACAGCCATCGCATCCCTGATGCCTACACGGCGCTGCAAGAGAGGTGGTACTTCATATCTCCTCAACTTTTTGATCTCAACCAGAAAATAGATCTTAACTTGGTTACTCTACTTTCTTTTCAGCTCTTAGAATTTAGTTCTTAGTTCGAAGCAAACAATGGATGCTAAATATCATTTCTCCGGTTTGCAGCTTCAAATCGGCCATGGCACAACCATAATACGGTTTAATTGATCATGCTTAGGGTTTAATTGATCATGTTGGTTCCGTGGTGGTTTATTTAATAGAAATCAGAGGGGAAACCCTCTTTTGCTAAAAAATATATGCTTAGAGTTTCCCCCTTTTATGATTACTATACGATCAGAATACATGCTTCGTGTCATAATAACACTGCTCCACCCATCAAGCTAAACAAGCTTAGTTGTTCAAATACGAATCTGATATTATTAAAACAGAGTTGTTTAATTGATCAGCTAAATGTTCCTAAATTAGTTTCGAAAATGCATGTTCGCCGCTCGGGTGTGTATCTCTGTGTGTGGTCTGGTCAGCACGGTTGGGGAGGTGAACTTTGCATATGCAGGGGTTTATAGGGAGACACTCTCCGAGTTGAAACCACAATGCATTCCATAGATAATCTGACTACTTTTTATGTTTTCATGAATCTCAGATTCTGAACAGCATCATAATGATTATGAGCTTGCACGCATGAAAAGAATAAAGCAAAACACTGCCATGGCTGTCAAACTTGGCATTAAGGGACTGAAATCAAGTCTGGATGCAATGAAATGCAAACACTCTCCACCTACAGATTCATGCTCAGAATATGATCCTAACCGTTATTCTGAGCTAGAGGGAGACCTAAGTCAATGTAACTCCCTAGTGGAGGAGTCAGAGGAATATGCCCTATCTTATTCACCCATCAAGGTACTGGCCCTAACTTTCCAAGGTTACATTGCTCGCACATATCTTGCAACTGATGCTTTGCATTGCTTCTACTTTGTTGAACTACCATTAGCTTAGTTTACACATCGTGTATGTGAATACACCCTGCCTATCCATTTTCAGTACATATTCCATCTGTCATCATACCATATTTATCCATTCAAATGTTGTTATTGTGTATCAGACGTTCAAAAGGAAGAGGGCGATTGCTGATCGTGGAGGAGCACAAGCAAAGTATTTGGAGAAGGTAGTGGCACCTGATAAATCAAATAGCCCATTAGGTGTAGTTGCAATATCACCTGACCCACAAAATACCCCAACTGTAGCAGACTC
Organism: Triticum dicoccoides; assembly: GCF_002162155.2. Lineage (NCBI taxonomy): Eukaryota > Viridiplantae > Streptophyta > Magnoliopsida > Poales > Poaceae > Triticum > Triticum dicoccoides. The sequence continues at coordinate 402,798,096 of NC_041380.1, forward strand.
TAGCCCTACTACACTGGTCATTTCTGATGCCCCAACTCAGTAGACCCCAACTGCAGCAAATAGTATGATTATGCCAATTGACATAGCACCAGCTGTACGACACCAAATCCAGTTGCCAAATCCCTTTTCGAACCAGAGAGAGCCCCAATAGCAGCAAATAGGACCCCTGTTCCATTTCTTCCCAGTTTATAAGACGAAGCTTATGTTGTTGTCAGGAACTTTGTGCGCATCTTTCCTTCATGGAAAGATTATACCGCAGACACAGAACAATTTCCAGTCTTCCTCCGCAACTTACGCGTAAGTAATGTACTAATGTTATTCATGGTCATTACTGCATATGTTTCTGCTGACAGAAGACACAAGATTTCATTCTTTTTAATAGGCGAGGCACAAACTGGATTGTGATGACGAGCAAGGGTTGGTTGCGCTTTTCAAGCACTCATTGATGAAGTATAATTCCTACCTGAGGCAAGAGCACTTCGATGGCAAGCCTCTGAATGAAATTTCTGTAAAGTCTCCGGTGCTACATTTATCCGACGGTGACTGGAATAATCTTGTTACACATTGGTCTCGGTTGTAGCGTAAGGTACTGTCTATGATATCACATCACAATTTGAACTACATTTCTGCATTTGCCTTAATGTCTCACTTGTACGAAAACTGTTAGCAGAAGAACATTTGTTCTCAAGGGACCACAGAATCTCGCAACTATACTGCACACTGCATTGCTCTTGTGAGTACCTCTTGCCCTGTATGACCATACTTACTTCCATAGCTGTTTGATTATGTAGCATCATTGCACATGTTAGCCTCGTAATCGTCCATTTGGTGGACATTATAAGATCCATATGGACTCTTACATAAATTTAGAATCAACGCAATGCTTTTGAAGAGGTTTAGCTCTACAGTCCTCTTGTAAGGACTAAACGTGGTCTACAACTGTACTTACATTAACAGCTACTCCCTCCGTCCCATAATATAAGAACATTTTGTACAGTACACCAGTGTTCAAAACACTCTTGTATTATGGGAAGAGGGATTGCTTCATTTTGTAGCATTCTGCATCTTATCTCCCTCGCCCACCATTTACTAAAAAATATCATATCTATATTTAATCTTACCAACAAGTAGAATACACAGACAATGCCAGTGCAGAAGTGTAGCCCATTGCTCTTATCAGTACATTTTGTCCTGTAACGCTTGTACTTCCAGGGATTGGTAGTTGATTATGTAGCATCAATCTGCATCTTATCTTCATTATCCTCTATCCCTTCCAGTATTATCATAACTATAATTACTCTCTACAAAATGTAGAGTACAGGCAATGCTTATGAAGAAGATTCTGTGCTGCAATTCTTGAGTTATTCTTCCCTTGCCATGGAGAAGGGCATTATAAAGCCGGTGTTAACTGTTAATGTAAGTCAGTCCTTCTAAAGCCTTTATCCTCAATTGTTGTTTAATTTTCTCATACTCCCTATCGTTTACTGCTGTTTCTACCAAAATGCATGTTCATAAGAACCGTAAGTTCTACGTTTTACTTGTAAAAGCAAATTCCTTATTCATACCATGCACATTACTTAATACTCCCTATATGTATGCTTGTTTTGTGGATCTATAATCCAGTGTGTGGTGAAGCATCCCACGTTTGCACCTTGTCATCTCCTGTTTTATCTTATTGATGTGGCTGATGATATGAACAACATGCCATGCACATTATCCAAAATAGATACAATGATTTTCTTTGCCCTTCATCTATGCTTGTTATGTTGACATGGTCATCCAGTAGTGTGGTGAAGCTCCCCGCATTATGAACAATGCCAAATTATGCTATTGATATTTTGAACATACTATTTATTTTCTAATTTGAAATTGGATAGAATTGATAGAACAGTTATCATCTTTGTTTATACACGTGCAAAACCTGCCATATCTCTGCTTTGTTTCAGGGTGATATGCCTGATGGCATGCGCAAGTCTGCTGAAGGATGTGAGACAAACCCAACATATATTGCAGCAAAGAAGGCAAAACATCTTGAAGATAGCGAGACAACCCCAAAGTCTTGTCTTGATGTAGTGTTCAAGTTACTTGAGACTAATAGTCAGACAAGCTCACATAATTCGTTGTCTGAATCAGTTCGACTTCTTCAGTCCCAAGTTCCAGCAGAAAGGCATTCTGCAACTCAACTTCGACTTTAAGTCATATCTTTAAGAAAGATTGCGGAGAACACCAATGAGAACCTCATCGCTAAACAGCTACACCTGGAAGCTATGACCGACATGCTAGGCCGGTCTCACAGCCTTGCTCAGCAGCTTGTGCAGCAATTCCCCCGCAAGGCTAACCTTTCTTGAACTGTCTTGGAAGTGGTCTCGGTTCAGTATTATTTTGTTACGCTGCAATGGTGCCCAATTTTTGTAATCTTCTTCTTCGTTGCGCTTTATGATCACTGGTGGCGAACTTTGATGCCCAGTGGATGTAATATACCTTAAATCCTTTATTGTGTAGTGTAGGTTTATTCTTAGTTACTATGCCATAATTTCTTTATTGTATAGAGTAGGTTTGTTCTTAATTACTACTAGTTACGCAGCAGCTCAAAATGAACCCCGACCCATGATTGTGCGAATCAAATCACGGGCTTTTAACAGGCCAAAATTGTCTGGGTCCTTGTTTGTCCCAATCAGATATCAGCTGCGAGTAGGCCGAATGCAAACTGGGCCGTAGTTAGGCCCAACTATATGACGGGCTTTTAACAGGCCGAAATTAATATAGGGCTGAAATGTTAAACGGGCCCTTAACAGGCCAAAACTAATATCAGGACGAATTACTAAGTGGGCCTTTAGCAAGTGGGCCCAAAAGCATAGTGTCCAGTTGATGGGCCAAATCTGATATGGGCCAAAATTGAGCCCAAAGCCTCTTAAAGGGCCGGACCTAATCTGGGCTGTAATTTGGCCCAAAACATGGTAGGCTTTTAACGGGCCGGATCTCATATGGGCCACTATTAGGCCTGGAGCGTGGCAGGCCATTAATGGACCGGATCAAATATGGGCCGGCATTTGGCCCAAAACATGGCAGCTAGTTAATGGGCGGGCCTACTAGGGTCCTCAAAATCTTGTGGGCCTACAGCTGGGCCGGCCCATTAATGTCGGCGAAATCTCATGGGCCTTTAGCTGGGCCGGCCCATTATGACCCACAAGAATCTTGTGGGCCTTTACCTGGGCCGGCCCATTATGGCACATAAAAATCTTGTGGGCCTTTACCTAGGCCGTCTGATTATGGCCCGCAAAATCTTGTGGGCCTTTAGCTGGGCCAGCCCATTATGGTCCACAAAATCTCATGGGCCTTTAGCTGGGCTGGCCCATTATGGTCCGCAAAATCTTGTGGGCCTTTAGTTGGGCCGGCCCATTTAAACTTGTTGGGCCGTGCCACGTGTCGACGTATCATAGGCACCTTCTGTTCAGTGAGTGGATGACATATGTCCTGACAATGAGCCGACACGTGTTTCCTCTAGCCAATGATGATTTTACACGTGGAAAATCCCCATTGGTCGGGGCTGTTAACGGGTTATAGGATCCAAAACCCGACCCGATAGCTTAACGGCGTTCCGTTACGGTGGATGCCACATGTCGGTCACCCTTGACGAAAGCACTTCTGTGACGCGCGATTTATCATCATGGAAGTGGACACTTCTATGATGATAATTTTGGTAATGTCATGGAACACTTCTACGATAGCATAGGTATGACTATCTTGATTCTGTCATAAATTTGTCATGGATGTACATGCATGAAAAAAAGCGACCTACTGTGACAAACACGTATCATCACGGAAGTGTATTTTTTTGTAGTGTATGGTGACAACCTCTTCGACGCACTGGTGGCCCTGCGACTGCCCGCTGTCACACCGGAGAATGTCCACCTCGAGGTCGCGCTTGCCGCGCAGCGCCTGGCGCAGCAAGACACCATCGACATAATCACCCACGTCTACGCGCAAATCATCCATAAGGACTACTACATGCAAGAGGAGGGATAGGACGCTGGCCTTCTTGGACCGCAGGGCAACCTTGGACGGCACTGTTCAGAAGCACGTTGAGCTCGCCGCCAATGCCGCTGCTCCTCACACGTCGGTTGGTGACCCGGCGCACTAGGGCGTGAGGATGTCGTTGATGGATCCGTATGTATTTTTATCTTTCCGTAAAATCCATGTAGTAGTATATGATACTACAGTAATTATCTTTTCGCATCAACTTCATAATTTTTGTACGTACTCCATGCATGAACGGCGCCAGAACCAAACTTCTCATTACTCTAGGCAAAATCGTTATTTTTTATCTATCGGCCGCGTCATGGAGCATAACCAAATTTTACAAGTTACGAGTTCAAAAGGAAAAGCCTGCCGTGTTCGCGTCGCACCCCCACACGGTTGGTCTGGCACGCCGCTCAAGTGGGAATGAGTGTGGTGTTGCATTTTCACTTACAAGTGGGACCGCAGTTGAGCAAACCGACTATCGGCAAACCCCCACCCCGCCCACCGCGCGATGGCTGAGAAAACAGGAGGGAGAAGAGATGGCTGTAGCACAGACTCCAAGAAAATTGGTGTGGGATGGGACTCGTGTGGGTGGCATGTGCCGTACTGCTAGACGTGAATGCTAGTTATGGCCCATGCCACCCCACTATATCGAGCCTATATCGAGGTACGTAGAACAAATTTCCTATAGTCCGTGCTCAGCCCTCCTCTATCTCTCTTCTCAGCCAGCCAGCGGACGCACGGAGCCCATCATCTGTTTGCTCACATGCGGCCCCACATGTCAGTGAAAATGCAAGAGGACCCACTGAACCTGCACATCTTTCACCTCGACGTGCTGGTGATGAAAAACAAGTCCAATAAAGATCTTCGGTGGCCGCTTTTGGAGTTACTCAAGAGTAGTAAGATTATATTTACAGTTTAACCCAAGATGCACATCTCGTGGCTTCAACTACCACTCTATTTTCTTTCATGACATGACCTGGATGCTGGATGTCCCACGTGTCGGCAATAGGAGGAAGAACCCGACCAAATCTTCGGTTGTGCTCTCGGATTAGACTAGTTGTGCTAACTTAAAAAATTTATTGTGTACTCCCTCCGTTCCAAAAATACTTGACTTCCATTTGTCCAAAATGGATGTACCGATATACTAAAACATGTCTAGATACATATATATTTTGACAAATAGAAGGCATGTATTGTGCAACGAAGGGAGTAGAATGGATGCAAGTTTTTGTATTGGGAAGAAGAGTACATCCATATATTGATAGAGCGCAATTTAGTAGATGTTCTATCACTTTTAGCTAGCACAGAGGCTAGAGATGAGATTAGTGCACTTGTTGATACTCCTACTAGAATAGAGGCTAGACAAGAGACTAGATGCGAGGAAGCAATGTCTACTTCTTTACACTCGAAGAAGAAAGAAGCACGCAAGATCGAGCCTCCGCAGATCAACAATGAATGCATCGAGAAGGCACTAATCCAACTTACAGGAGTAGTAAAATGTATTCTTGTGGTTCTTGTTTTCTTTGGTCTTGCTTTTCTAGTCAAAATTATCGTTGGAGTTCGTGCAAAGCGGAGGTCCGTTTGGGGTCGTGCGTTGGAGTTGGCCTTACAAGTGGGACCGTAGTTAAGGAAACCGACTATCGGCAAACCCCCACCTTGCCCGCCGCGCGATTGCTGAAGTTAGAGAAACGACGAGGTTGAAGATTTTGCTCTAGCACGGACTCCAAGAAATAATATGGTGTTAGATGGATGTCGTGGTGGTGGCGTGTGTCGTACTCCTGGACATGAATGCTTGTTCTGGCCCATGCCACCCTACTACTCCTACTACTTACTCCTACTATATAGTACAAGTATAGAGGATTCGAGGTGCTGGTTACGTACAGCGAACACATTAACATATGGCTACAGTAAAAAAACCGCCCGACTGCGAAGCATGTGAAGCTAGTACAAATAGTGTACTACTATTGTTGATTGGCCTCATCCGATAACATGTTGCAATGCACGTACAATAATGTATTCAGAAAATATTTTTTTGCCTCGTTGCACCACTCACTCAGAGAAGCGACTTGAAAGCCATTCATAAATTTAGTAAGTTTATCACAGGCATGTCATTTTATTACATACAGCAGGTCATCAACCCACATCGACAACGAGGATACATTATAAATACTAAAGTTTTCACCACACAAAAAAAAACAAGCAATGAAATGAACTTCAACTCAACCATTCCTCGGTGTTGGAAACGCTTGCTTTGAACCACAAGTGATTCTCTGGGATGGGCCATCGATTGTCGATCTGGAAACCAACGCAGGACTGATCATCCAGGCTAAAGCAGCCTACTATATCAGTACCAGGGTAGGGAACCACCCAAATGTCCGAGGTATAGACACAGTTGCTTCTCATAAATGGTACTGTTAACATTGTGTCAACAATAGTTGGATCGCCTTTCACCATCATCGGATAGTTTTGTCCAAGGAAGAGCGAGTTTTCTCCAAGACTATCAATTCTGTACCAGGGAGAAGGAGTTGGCACTAGCACACTAGTATCCATCCCGAATACCATGCAACGGGTGTTGGAATAGGTCCGGAGAGTGCGACCATGGAAGACTACACCTGCTTCCTTAGCAGTAACATCATCAGTGGGTTGTATACACACAAGAAGAGGTGATCCATCGGAATTAGTTGCCAGGCGCCACAGAGTATATGGGCACTGCTCATCCTCATGCTCGTGATCATCACCATCGTCATCTCCCCCTTGGTTATAATTTTTTTCAAGTATAGGTGGTGGGATGTTCACAGGACCTTGGAAACACAAGAAGAAGGTTAATTAGTAAAGGGAAACTTGCTAACCCGCATGCATGTGGATGAAACAATTATAATTACGGTGTAAGACAAACGTACCAAAACTACGAGGATCCCATGCAAAAACAGTGCCACGAGTGGTGGCCGCAAACACAAGGCCCTCATATTGAATTGCATCACAGTACTCATCCCTGTACAAAAACTGATTTTTGAGCAATATCCATCGAGTGGAACCACGAAGGACGGCAACAAGCTTGTCGAAGATAGCAACAACTTGATAGTTGTTGTAATTCCAAGAGCGGTTGGGAACTCGACAAATTGCTATCTTCCATAGAAGACAGTCACCATGATCGTATTTGAACGTGCGTACAATACCAGTGTGCTCAACCTCTGGGCAGTCTGCTGAGATTTTTGGAAGTGGAACCCGGTCACGAGTGTACACATTCACAAGTTCCCACTCGTAGTTGGACCCAATGTAAACAACCCAATCTCCATTTGCGCCCGACAAGCCTTGCCCTCAAGTGATGGCATCTTAACATCATACATATCATTATCAAGCGGCATCAACTGGCATAGGACGAGGCCTCCGTCGTGCCGGCGCCAGTCATCAGGGTCACGGCGGAGAAGATAGGGGAGATCAAACCGCTCCTTGACTCTTGGGTTCTTTGTAATGATGTTATTAGTTGAGTCGTGAATGAGCTCGAACGAACCTGCCATGCTAGCCGAGGTGATGACGTTGCACCGATCAATGAGTTCCTCCACCACGTCATCTTTCAGATCGGGGCAAGAATAACGAGGTCGTTTCCGGCTTATTCCCTCCATGGAGAAGAAAATCGAACAATGGCAGAAGAAAGGGTGAAGGGCTGAAGGAAAATGGAGGAGGGAGAGGAAGAGCGTGCGACAGCAGTTCCAAATCGAGAGGGAAAGGCGAAGAGTCGGTGTACGGTTGCGAGTTTGCCACGCTTCATGAAGAGGCGCCCCGGCCTACACGTACGTTCGGAAATACTCCTACTACTCGCCATTGTCTCACTGATATGTTGGAACGGGACCACATGTCAACGAAACATGGTGTGTAATTTCTCGTGCAAAATGTGATCTGGCCGCGTTGGCCCGAGGTGCCGCATTAGTTATCGACCTTTATTTTTTAATGGCATGACGATCAGTTTTGAAGCACGACTAACTGGTACTGTACGCAGAGAAAATATAAACTACTCTACCACTACTACACCTCCAGTACTAGTAGTATAAAAAAGATATATAGGCTAGAGCTTGAGCGCTTTCTTGCTAAGGGCTGCCCACTTGCTTCTCACACTACCACCCTGTCTCCAGATCTAAAAAAGACGACCTGTAACGCCCCAAGACCGATGTGCCAGGTGTTGTCCAGTTATTCCTGTTGTTGCCTTGTCATTTCTTGCATGTCATGCATTGCATATCATGTCATCACGTGCATTTCATTTGCATACGTGTTCGTCTCATGCATCCGAGCATTTTCCCCGTTGTCCGTTTTGCAATCCGGCGCTCCGTTCTCCTCCGGGGGTCATTTCTACCTTCTTCTCGTGTGTGGGGATTAAACTTTTTCGGATTGGACCGAGACTTGCCAAGCGGCCTTGGTTTACTACCGGTAGACCGCCTGTCAAGTTTCGTACCATTTGAACTTCGTTTGATGCTCCAACGGTTAACCGAGGGACCTACCAAAACCCTCTCCATCATCTCGGTCGTTCGATCACGATCGCGTGGCTGAAAACCGCACCTCATTTGGACTCTCCTAGCTCCCTCTACCTATATATATGTGGCTCTCCCCGAAAATCTCGTAGTCTAACCCTATCTTCGTCCTTCTTGCGCCGCCGGACACGTCCGCCCGACGGCCGGACATGTACACCCCATCCGGCCACGTCGCCCGTCCAATGACACGCTGCCACATCGCGCCGCCGCCGCTCTCCTCCTATCGGACGCCGCCACCTCATCAAGCGCAGCGCCACCTCACCGCGCCTCCTCCCGCGGCCCGCCGGACCCGAGGCAGGCCCGCCCGGGCCCGGATCTGTGTGCCGCCGCCCGGCCTTCGCCACCACCCGCCCGCGTCCTTCAGCGCCCGCGGCCGCCCGCCTCCGCCGCCGCCAGGCAACGCCGCCGCGCCGCCCTGGCTCCGGTCGCCGGACTCGCCGGCGCGCCCGCCTCGCCCCGCCTCGGAGGACCTCGCAAACCGCGCCTCCTCGTCAGCTCGCGGGAAGCCGTGCTCCGCCGCCTCGCCACCACGCTTGCACGCAGCCGGCCGCCGGATCCGGCCACCTACACCGCCTCCTCCGCCTTGCTTCGACCGGCGCCGCCCCAAGCACAAACTCTGGCGATCTCCTCCAAGTCCGGCCATCTCCATCGTCTCCGGCGAGGTCCCGTGGATCGGGATCAGATCCACCACTCCCCGATCCAAACGCCCCGTCCAGATCCGGATCCCTCCGTCCCGCACGTCTCCGTCCCGGGTTGACTTTCTCGGAGAGGTCTATATTTCTACTAAGTCCCCGAAATTCCCAGATTCATATGCCCATGTTTATCATGTCGTAACTTTGCATCCGTGGCTCTGATTTAAACATATAGCATATCAAAATGTTCGCCTCAGAGAGTACATCATTTCATTCCATTGCATCATTTTCATTTGAGTTCATCTTGATGCCCGAAATGCTGTTAGAAGAGTGCTACTTGAGATAATTGTCAGATCTGCTGCTCCATTTAGATATTTGTCATTTTTGCCATGATTTTTGTGTGCATGATATGCCCATGAGCTCTACATATGTTTTGTTAAGGGTTTTGCCATCTTTCCAGAGGTGCAACCCATGTATTTTTGTGATGTGTGTGGTGACGAGCACAAGCTTGCAAAGTGGTGCACTTGTTAATGCTGATTTCAGGGACTTAGCATTTCCACCAAGTCCTTGGTCTGTTTATCTCATTATGCCATATTTTCATGTTGTTTCCTAGTGATCCGTGCCTCTTTTGAGGATGATCAGTAAGGATGTTTTGTTAATCTTGTAGTGCTCTATCCATCCATGTCTTTGTTTGCAATTATGGAGCACCCTAGCTTGAGTCAATCGAGCTCTACTTTTGCTATTTCGTGAATCTGGGCAGATTGTCTACTTGTTAGCGATTTTGCCGAGGGTGTTGTAGTAGATCCGTGCATGCTATGTTATTGTTCTTGCCATGTATAGCTTGTATTTTGTGTATTCTTGATGGTTGTATGCTTATATTGTCATGCCTTGCTCTGTAGTGAGTGCATCGAGCTCGTAAACATGCCTACTTGATATCTGTTTTCAGCATGCTCCAGTTTTCACTAAGTCTGTGAACTGATTATGTTTTTGCCATGTTCGCATGCTTGCAATTGTATTTTCTGATCCCTTTTGGCTCAAGGTCACTAAGGGACTTTTGTTAAGCTCTTTGAGTAGCTCCATGCCATGCTTTACTTTGCCATGTTCAGGCCCTGTAGCATATAGTTTTCATGCTCCAAAGTGTGCTACCTGATCTGAAATTTCAGGCAAGTGTTAATTTCACCAAGTCTGAAATCTGTTTACCATATGCATTTTTGCCATGCTTGTTTGAACCTGTTAATGGATGAGTTGGCTGTAGCTCAGTGTTCATCTTTTGTTAAGCATCATGAATGGATCCCTGCCATGTATTTTGTTGCCATGTTTGAGTGTTGTAGCATGTTCATCTTGTTGAATTTAGTTGGCTACTTGCTGTAAATCGCAGAACGTGGCCATATTTGAATCGCTTGCCATTTCCTAACCGTAACTCCGATTCCGGTGATCTTTATATCGTTTTCAAGAGATTTCTTCTCATCTTTCCAGTGGCACACTTGGATTTCCAAGTTGAGGCCAGGTTTCATGATTCCATTGCAAATCATGCATATGCATCGCATACCGCATCCCGCATATCATACCATGTTCATGTGTTGGTTGTTTACTATGTTGTGTGCTTCTTTCCGGTGTTTGCTTCTTCGGGTTGGTTCCGGTAACGTCACGTTTGTGAGGATCCGTTCGACTATGTCCGTTTGTCTTCTTCATGGACTCGTTCTTCTTCCTTGCGGGATCTCAGGCAAGATGATCATACCCTCGAAATCACTTCTATCTTTGCTTGCTAGATGCTCGCTCTTTTGCTATGCCTATGCTGCGATACCTACCACTTGCGTATCATGCCTCCTATATTGTTGAACCAAGCCTCTAACCCACCTTGTCCTAGCAAACCGTTGATTGGCTATGTTACCGCTTTGCTTAGCCCCTCTTATAGCGTTGTTAGTTGCAGGTGAAGATTGAAGTTTGTTCCTTGTTGGAACATGGAGATCGTTCCTTGTTGGAACATTGTTTTACTTGTTGGGATATCACAATATATCTTATTTAATTAATGCATCTATATACTTGGTAAAGGGTGGAAGGCTCGGCCTTATGCCTGGTGTTTTGTTCCACTCTTGCCGCCCTAGTTTCCGTCATATCGGTGTTATGTTCCCGGATTTTGCGTTCCTTACACGGTTGGGTTATAATGGGAACCCCTTGACAGTTCGCTTTGAATAAAACTCCTCCAGCAAGGCCCAACCTTGGTTTTACCATTCGCCACCTAGCCTTTTTCCCTTGGGAGTCGCGCATCTTGAGGGTCATCTTATTTTAACCCCCCCCCCCTCGGGCCAGTGCTTGTCTAAGTGTTGGTCTGAACTGAGTAGACTGCGGGGCCACCTTGGGGAAACTTGAGGGCTGGTTTTACTCGTAGGATGTCTCATCCAGCGTTGCCCTGAGAACGAGATATGTGCAGCTCCCATCAGGATGTCGGTGCATCAGGCGCTTTGCTGGACTTGTTTTACCATTGTCGAGGATGTCTTGAAGAACCGGGATACCGAGTCTGATCGGAATGTCTCGGGAGGAGGTCTACTCCTTCGTTGACCGTGAGAGCTTTTCATGGGCTAAGTTGGGACACCCCTGCAGGGATTTGAACTTTCGAAAGCCGTGCCCGCGGTTATGGGCAGATGGGAATTTGTTAACATCCAGTTGTAGAAAACCTGAAGTTGACCTTAATTAAAAATGCATCAACCGCGTGTGTAACCGTGATGGTCTCTTTCCGGCGGAGTCCGGGAAGTGAACACGGTTGTTGGAGTTATGCTTGACGTAGGTTGTTTTCGGATCACTTCTTGATCATACTTTTATCGATCGTGCTTTGCCTTCTCTTCTCGCTCTCATTTGCGTATGTTAGCCACCATATATGCTAGTCGCTTGTTGCAGCTCCACCTCATACCTTTACCTTACCCATAAGCTTAAATAGTCTTGATCGCGAGGGTGCGAGATTGCTGAGTCCCTGTGGCTCACAGATACTTCCAAAACCAGCTTGCAGGTGCCGATGAGACCGTGAAGATGACGCAACCAAGCTCAGGAGGAGCTCGATGAAGATCTTGTCATTTGTGTTGCTTCGTTCTAGTTGATCAGTAGTGGAGCCCAGTTGGGGTCGATCGGGGACCTTTGTCGCATTTGGGGTTCTTCTTTTATTTTGGTTCCGTAGTCGGACCTTGATGGTATTTGTATGTTGTAATGCTTTATTCATGTATTGTGTGAAGTGGCGATTGTAAGCCAACTATGTATCTCTTTCCCTTATGTATTACATGGGTTGTGTGAAGATTACCTCACTTGCGACATTGCTTTCAATGCGATTATGCCTCTAAGTCGTGCTTCGACACGTGGGAGATATAGCCGCATCGAGGGTGTTACACGGCCCCTCTCTCCCTCCTCACCGGTGGTCATAGATCCATCGGGGAAGAAAAGGACATGCAGCGTTGACGCACTCGTTGTCGGCGAGCGAGGTCACGCACTGACGACAAGGCCGTCCTCTCAAACCTAGCACCCGGGCGGGATGGCCTCCGTCCCCAAGCTCGCTGCCGTAGTGTGTGCAGAGGACGACGACCATGAGCGAAGCCACTTCCCGCCGACCTCAGGTATGCTACCTCTTTTCGAACCATAACCTTGTTCTATTGCCCCATCCGCCACGTCGTTGCATGTGGATCTTTTTCCACTCCACCATCTTCCCAATTTGCTATCCTCTGCTCTGCTGGCCACGCAGACGAAAACCATAATTTGCACTATTAAAGGAAACCCTACTTCATGCAGACTAATCCATGTTTGGGTTGAATAAGGAAAGGAAGGGAGACTGTACTATCCAAGAGAGTAGGCATTGAACCCGCATCTAGGTTGAAAAGGGGAAAATTAGTAGCTAAGGAACGAGTCTCGTGTCTCTTGGTTGAAGAAGGGTAGAAAGGCATGACAACGCAATAGAGAATGACCAGGTCAATCAGTTTGTTGTCCTCGCATAGGAAAAGGTGGCTAAAGAGAACAAAAATGGGACGTAATCCACATATGCTGCCTGGATATTTGTTGCTCTGGGCAACCATACCTCCCTCACCACTCTGCGTCCGTGGAGGTACATCGTACTGGTGCACCCACTGTCCGAATGGGGCTCCCATGCTCTTATTGCCACTTTTTTGCTGTTAGTATAACGCCAGCAGTCAAGTCAAGCAATGCTACTACTAAAGTGATGCCACATTTAACTAATGTCATTCTCAGTCTAATGCCACTGATAAATTTAAGCAATGCCATTTAATGTCACTGGAGTATTTCAGGGTTAGCTATTGATTGTGGATGTATTAAAGATTTTTCAGCTAAGGCATTCTAATGTTGTTGCACAGCCAGTATACCAACGATGAAACTTGTTACTACCTTCAGATTTTTGCACTGTTAATGCTTATAGATTACATACCTCACTTTCATGAGATAAGTTAATTTTTTGTACAGTGTCACCAAAATGCCAAGGCGCTGATGTCATTTTATTTTGGTTAAACTGCAAAGACAATTATGAAGACAAGAGGAAAGGTCAAGAGTGGGCACCTCCTCCTCCGGTTGTTCTCTTGATTCATTCGATCAAGTTTTTATGTTTGATCGATTATCAAGATTGGGATAGCAATTTTTAAGGTCCCCCCCCCCCCGAGTTTGAAATATATTTACCTTGGAGGTACATGGTTTGCAATTTTTTTATACTATAATTAGTGAATAATGGTAGTTACCTTCAGACTTTTGTATTTGGTTTAATGCTCATGCACAGCTAGTATACCAATGTTGAAACTTGTTACCTTTACATTTTGTATTGTTAATTCTTATAGAAACCTTCCAGTGCTAGAGTTTATTGAAATCTGTTCAGTAAAACCATTGTATTGTACGTTGTAATAAACTAACTACTCTACTGTTGCACTAGCCACTAGATTAGTGTATATTTGTAGTATTCGAATGGTGTTGCATTAGTGTATGGACATAAATAAAGTGTGGCAAGCTTTCCAGATATGTGCTCAAGAAAACTACTACCTGTTTTTCTAAATACTAGACGTTTGGGTACTTTAAATTGAACCGCGAAAATGTCTTATATTAAGAAACAAAGGGTGTAGAGTTCACTCAAATTATCCCGGTAAAGCTAGTCACACCTTTGTTAAAATTAATGTTCATTATGTTATCGGAGGAGGTCTGTATGTTTGTCTCTAATGCCTGTCGACTACATACCTGACATCATGATGTAATGTTAAGTCATTTCCTTTTGTACAGTGTCACTGAATTGTCAAGGCGGTGATGGCATTTTATTTTAGTAGAACTGCACAAAATTTGCTTAAAAGAAGAGGAAAGGTCAGGAATGGCTCAGTTTTTCAGAAAAAACTATGTATGCCTTCCTGACATCAGTCACTGTTGCTTTATTTATTCCTTCAAACAGGTGGTTAGAAATAGTCTTGCTACCTTTTCCCATTAAGAAATTGGAATGCTTATATTTGTGTGTCTATGCTTCAACTAGTGCCACTTTTAGAGTAATCACACTTTCAATATCTATCCAAACAGGGATGCTCGATTTTAGTGGAACTGCACAAAAAGTCCAACTGGTTCAACATTAGGAGCATGTTTTTTCCAAACCTTTATATCCAATTGGTGGCACTATGAGCTGTTCATTACGAAGGTACATGGTTTGCTACTATCTTGCTACTCTTTTTGTACTTTCATTAAATAGTAATACTAGTGGTTTGCATGTGAATTTATTGGCAGGGTGGGCCTACATTGGAGGTGCAGGACAGGATTCAATAATTGGATGCTCAATTTCGGTTGTATTGATTTCACCTCTTCCATCACTGCGAACATGGATATCCTTGGTCTGATGAAGAATAGGTGCTATATTTTTGCTCTGAACTAGCAAATCAATTCAGTATGAAACTATCCAGGGCAAAACATAACTGTATCAGATTGTCCAGTGCAGAACATGACAGATGCTAAGCGGAAGAGACATGTTTAAACCGAAAATACAAGGTGTGGTATATGTTTACTAGCTGCTTGATATTTGTGCAGACAGATATGTATGCCCGTTGCTATTTGGCAAACAAACAAAGTGTCCGCAATTTTGGTTGAACTGCACAAGAGAATAGTATAGTCACTGCATGCAGTGCCATTTGAAAATAGACACAGAAAGATTGGATAGTCACTTCATGGACTGTAGAAAAGTAGTATTGTACTATTTATTGGCCAACACTATGTGCTTCATTGCATTGGTCTGATTATACAATGGGCATCATTTTGCCTAAGTTAAAGTTTGTATTCCAAAAATAGTCTCACGGTGTGATCGAGAGAAGACCAAATCATATTGCAGTGGATGTTCCTCCATCATGTGTGGTTCATTCTCATGGTTCCAGCTGTTGGTGAAACCACTTATGTTTGCAAGAGGAATTGTAGACTTCACAAACAAATTTGTCTTTCAGTCTGTACTGAATGTTGGCCAAGAGAAGCATCCATGTTAGTAGGAAGAACAGATGTTTTTTCTATATCTTTGCTTTTTGAGCTACATATTTGTATATGATCTGTGAATCATTGAGATGCATTAACATGTTGATCTTATGTATGGGAATCGTACTAGTTAGTTTTAGTTGCGACGCAAGATCTGAAGTGGCTGATCTTTGCTTTTGGAGCTACATATTTGTATATGATCTGTGAATCATTGAGATGCATTAACAGTTACTTATTTATGTTCACTCAGTGTTTACAAGTTACTGATCGATCACTAGCTAGCCTACAAATGCGCTCCTGGCAGTTTTATTTGCGACGCAAGATGCGAAGTGGCAGTTTTTTGAATAAAAATGCCTATCTCTGAAGAAACTGACAAGCTACACTATCGATCCTACACGGATAAAAATGCCTACCTCTGAAGAAGTTTAAGCCTAATTAATTCCGTGAGCAAAGCAGCAAGACCAAGGCATGGCAATAATTAATGGCATGCAGAAGTTTAAGCCTAATTAATTCCAGCGATTTAAGTGGTTGCATGCATGCCCTCGGCTGCGACTCGTTGCATGCTGCTTCGAGTACTGCCTGCGAGCGATTATGAGTGCCTGCATGCAGCCGGCCGTAATTAAGGCAGCTAACTGATGCGAAAAAAGATATGCTTTAATTGTTGTGGGCTTTTTAAATCTGTGGAATCATTATTGACAAGGAGGGAGATGATTCGAGTGCACTCGTTTGACCGCCATGCCGGCGTGCGACCCAGACGGGACGGGACGGCACAGTCATAATTTCGGTTTATCTAGTTTTCCATGGCAAGCTGGTGCGCTGAGCCATTATGCATTGAATTCCAGCCTTCTCCGGCTATAAGTACTGCTTCACGGCCTTCTCCGGTGCCACCGTGACCCAACTCGCCATATCCTCATAAGCCCCCACTGGCCCGACGTCGCTCGCCACGTCCGCCATGCCCTCGCCCGTCCGCGGTAGGCGACGCCGGAGGTGGTCACCGCCAGAACTAGTGTTCGGGTTTTCACCGGAAGGTAGACGGAGGGAGGAGGCATTCTATATGTCTTTAGGTGGCAATGCGGAGATCGAGGAGTTGTTGGAGCGCGACCGCATGGCGGAGGAGCAGGAGTTGTTGGAGCGCGACCGCCTGGCGGAGGAGCAGCATATCACCGATTTGCGCCGCCAGCGGGACATGGAGCAGCAGCGCACCGACGCTCTGAGTCGCGAGCAGAGCACCCGCAACTGGGCCGACTACGTGGAGGCCGGCGCCCGGCAAATAGCCCTGGAGGCTATCGGGCACGCACACATTCACGACGCTGATTTTTACTACCAGCTCGTCAAGTGGTTTCCCGTTTGGAAGCCGAAGCTTCGGTGGACCACGCCGGCATGGAAAGGGCCAATGCGTGCGAGCAACGCGCCCTATCGCACCTCTGGCAAGTCTGAGGCGAGGCGCACGACGCCGGTGTCAGCGTTTAGCGTGTACCACAGATGGCGGCCGGCATCATCTAGTTAGCTAAGAGTAAGTTAGTACTTGTACACTACTAGAGTATTAGTGGGAGTAGATAGTTAACTTGGCTATGATGGTTGTCAACGTGGAAGTTCAGTACTCTATATGTGGATCAGACCTGTTACTTTGCTCTGAATGTTGAACTTTCTGTTTGAATGTATGGAATGGGTTGTTATTTTTTTAAATGGGTTGTATCTGTCCTCCACGGGTTTAGAGGCTGGCTTGTGGGCCTAGCAAGTTGACGCGTACACAATCAGGAGATGATTGTACATGGAAAGGATGACAGCAGGGACCCGTCAAGGTCATGGCAGTACGCAAGAAAGTGCCTCCTTATTTCAAGCCAATAAAAAATGGCTCCTCCTAGTGGATTTCTGACATCTGGGTCCCATGCCATTATCAACGTAGTCAATAAACGAGAGAATTGCACAACGAGCGGCTGACACCAGGGACCCAGCAGCTCACCCAGTTATTTTTGTTTTGGGTTAATTTGATAAATGCCACTCCAAATCTGGTGTATCCGAGAAATGCCACTGCAATTTCCAAACTTTGAAAAATGCCATTTCATGCCATTTCCAGTGGCATTTTTCGAAGTCTGGAGTGGCGTTTTTCAAAGTTTGCAAACTGCAGTGGCGTTTTTCAAAGTGTGCAAAAATTGCAGTGGCATTTTTCAAAGTTTGAAATTGCAGTGGCATTTTTATGAATCACCATAATTGGAGTGGCATTTATCTAATTTGTTTTTGAGACGGAAGCAGGGTGTCAACTGGGCTGTGCGATTCACTCTGGCCTGTATAGACAGCCTTTTCTTTTATGTTTACAACAGACAGCCCAGTATTTTTTTTCTTTCTGAAAATGGCTAGCCCAGTTTTTTGTGATTTGTCAAGTAAGTCGCTTTATCAGGCATGTTGGGCTGCAAAAATCTTTCAAGACGAGGAGAGCTTCATTCGGCTGGCCGAGAAAATGGCCTATCAGTAATGAGAAATGGGTTGTACATTTTTAAAACACATCAAACCGGCAATTAGTTTCAAATATCTTTTTTTTCATTTCAAAATTTTAAATTGCATTGATTTTTATGCGTGGACAATTTATTGGATTTTATATTGATATACATTTATTTTTAAAATCAGTCTGAATGTGACTCGAAATTTTGGGATTAAAAACAGTTAAGACCGCACCGACATATGCAAAATTTCGTATAATTTTTTAACCGTGGCCACAATATGGGTTGTAATGCTAACAAAAAGAATATGGGCTCCAAAAAAAACCCGTAAGAATTAGCAAATTGGCTATAAATTATTTGAAATAATGGCAGATGGGTTGTATGCTGTTTTCCACATATTTGAGGCATTCCACAAATGGCCTATATACTGTCGGATGTCCATCCAACGGCCGTCGTGCTTCTTCAATCTCTTCTCTTCCTACTCCAGCCGCTCAAACAAGCGCCGGCGGGACTGCCTGCTCCCTCCTCCCCGCGGCCGGCTGTGCTGCTGCGCAGGCCTCATTTCCCCATCGTACTCCCATCGCTGGCCTAGTCATCCCTCTACTCACCCACACCTGCTGTTATTCTCCAGCGACGGCAGACGAACCAGTAAACCCTCGTACAGTCGTACTCCCTTCCGCGTGGGAAACAAAAACAACTGTCGAGTCTTCCCTGCCTCCGTGTCGTTCCCTTCCTAGGCCTCGCCATCGTCCACCGCCCTGGTGCTCTCGACGTGGCGTGGTTAACATGGTCAACAACCGACATGCATCTGAAGTGGACTGTACGTGGAGAGGCTGACAGTTGGGTCCACGGCCGCACGCAAGGAAATGCCTCCTTATTACGCGCAAAATAATGATTCCTCCACCTGACATCTGGGACCCACCGAAAGGGCCTCTATATTTCGCGAAAAAACGTTATCGTCGCTAACAGCTCGGACCCACCAGCTATATCTTCGCACGCAAGGAAGTGCCTCCTTATTACGCACAAAAAAATGAATACTCCCCTTGCTAGCTGGGACCCAGTATAGTGGGCCTACTAAGTTGACGGGGACGAAGGGCTTTGTCAACTTAGTCAATATGCACGATTCTAGCTCGACTGACCGTACGATGTCCATCCAACGGTCGTAGTGCTTCTTCAACCTCTGGTCTTCTTGCTCCAGCCGCCCAAATCAGCGCCAATCGTGTCGCCTGCTCCTGCCTCCCGTGGCCGGATGTGCTGCCGCGGAGGCCTCACCGCCCCCATACTACTCCCACCGCTAGCCAGGCCATCCCTCCACTCCACTCACCCACACCCCCTGTTATTCTGCGGCGACGGCAGCGCAGCCGAACCAGTGAACCCTCGTACTCCTCTCCGCGTGGGCATCCACTGTCGCGTCTTCCCCGGCTCCGCGTCGTCCCCTTCCTAGGCCTCGCCGTGGTGCTCTCGGCGCGGCGTGGTCAATGTGGTCAACGAGCGAATTCCATCGGAAGAATACTGTACGTGGAGAGGCTGACAGCTGGGTCCATGGCAGCCGCAAGGAAGTGCCTCCTTATTATGCGGAAAATAATTATTCCTCCACCTGACAGCAGGGACCCACCAGACGCCCACCAGTATTTCGCGAAAAAACGTTTGCCCCTGACTGCTGGGACCCACCCAAGGGCCACCGTATTTCGCGAAAAAAATGTTCCCCCTGCTGTCAGCTCGGACCCACCGGAAGTGCCTCCTTATTACGCACAAAAAAATGAATACCCCTTGCTAGCTGGGACCCACCTTGGTGGGAGGCTGACTTGTGGGCCTACTAAGTTGACGGGGACGGAGGGCTTTGTCAACTTAGTCAATATAAACGATTCTAGCTCCAGTGACCATACGATGCCCATCCAACGGCCGTAGTGCTTCTTCAACCTCTGGTCTTCTTGCTCCAGCCGCCCAAAGCAATGCCGGTCGTGCCGCATGCTCCTGCCTCCCGTGGCCGGCTGTGATGCCGCGGAGGCCTCACCGCCCCCTACTATTCCCACCACTGGCCAGGCCCTGCGGCGACGGCAGCCTCACACCGCAGCCGAACTAGTGAACCCTCGTACTCCTCTCTGCGCGGGCTTCCACTGTCTCGTCTTCCCCGGCTCCCCGTCGTCCCCTTCCTAGGCCTCGCCGTCGTCCATCGCCCTGGTGCTCTCGGCACGGCGTGGTCAACATGGGCAAGGAACGACTTCCATCGGACATGGATTGTACGTGGAGAGGCTGATAGCTGGGTCCACGGCCGCAGCAAGGAAGTGCCTCCTTATTACGCGGAAAATAATGATTCCTCCACCTGAAATCTAGGACCCACCGGACGGGCCACTGTATTTCGCGAAAAAACGTTTCCCCTGACTGCTAGGACCCACCAGCTACATCTTAGCACGCAAGGAAGTGCGTCCGAGCAAAAAAAATGATTTGCCCCCCTGACTGCTGGGACCCACCAGCTACATCTTCGCAGGCAAGGAAGTGCCTGACAGTCGAGACCCACTAGGTTGAAGCATACATAGCGTTGTCATTCTGGTCGCAAATGTGTACGTACATATATACTGGTGGATGTAGAGGCGCGCACGTGTCGTAGTAGAGGCGTGCACGTAGCATGTACACGTACGTACAGCGGCCAGGGTGCAAGAAAGAAAATACAGCCACGTATGTGTACATATGGGTGGGGTCTCGAACGCCTACTCGCACATACGTACGGCCAGGGCTCGTGTACATGGCTGGGTCGGAACAGAGAAACAGCGTCGTTGTCGTGTTCATGGGGAGGCAACGGAATGCGTCATGTTCATGGGGAGGCAACGGAATGCGTCTTGTTCATCGGGAGGCAACGAAACGTGTGGGAGCCAACCGGCTGGGTTGGAATGGAATGTGTGGTCGTGTTCATCGGGAGGGCTTGGACGGAACAGGCGATGGAAACGAGGCCTGGCGTACCACACAACAGAGTAAACGGACCTCCTACGTTCGGAACAGGGTCTTGTTGATCGGGAGGGGTCTGGCGTACCGCAAAACAGAGGAAATGGACCTCCTACGGTCGAAACGGGGGTCCTGTTGATCGGGAGGGGTGTGGCGTACCGCAAAACGGACGAAACGGACTTGTGTTGGAGCGCTACGGTCGAAACGGGGGTCCTGTTCATCGGGAGGGGTGTGGCGTACCGCAAAACGGGACTCCACAGGATACTGTTCATCTCCACCGTCGACCTCCTCCAGCCTCCACGGGCTACCGTCGACCTCCTCCAGCCTCCACGGGCTCCTGTTCATCCAGCCTCCACCGCGCGCTACTCCACCGGCTACTGTTCAACCACCCCTCCATGGGCACCCCTCCACCGTCTACTGTTCATCCAGCCCTCCACACCATGGGGTCCTGTTCAACCACCCCTCCACGGGCACCCCTCCACCGTCTACTGTTCATCCAGCCCTCCACCACACCACGGGGTCCTGTTCATCCATAGGCAACACCACCGCTCACTGTTCATCCACACCACGGGCTACTGTTCATCCACCTTCGACCTCCTCCAGCCTCCACCTGTGATTGTTCATCCACGGGCTCCTGTTCATCCAGCCTCCACCGCGTGCTACTCCACCGGCTACTGTTCAACCAGCCCTCTCCATGGGCTCCTATTCAACCACCCCTCCACGGGTTACTGTTCATCCTGCCCTCCACCGTCTACTATTCATCCTGCCCTCCACGGGGTGGTCCTGTTCATCCTGCCCTCCACGGGGTCATGTTCATCCATCCCCAACCAGCTCGATCGGTCGGGTACTGTTCATCCAGAGGCAACACCACTGGGTCCTGTTCATCCACCCCCATTGTTCATCCAAACCCCCCAGCAATGCTCACTGTTCATCCAGAGGAAGTATCGATTGGCTTCAGTTAGCAGCAGTAGCGAAGGAATCGCTCGATCGGGTTCAGTTAACAGCCATCGATCGATCGCTCGGGTTCAGTAACGCGTAGCCTGCAGTGCAATCGCTCGGGTTCAGTTAGAGCCCAATGCCTCGCTCGGGTTCAGTTCGATCCAACGCCTCCCACACACGCGCGTACGTGTACAAGAGAAACGCGCATCGCTCGGCCCCCGACCTCCCACCGTAACCGGGAACTCCCCGAAATTTTCCTCCCCCTCGCTTCTACCACGGTTTTTTCCGTCATGGACGGCCCAAAGAATGTCATGCAGCTGCGTCTCCGGCCCGCCCAGGACTAAAAGCCCATTTTCTGTCATGATTTTTTGTCATAGAAGTAGGAGCCCACCACATCTATGATGATACCGGGTTTTGTCACAACTATCGTCATAGAAGTGTCATAGGTATGACAGAAAACATTTTCGTTCGGCCTAAAATGTCACAGATGTGTCTTTTTTGTAGTGGTGATCGTATTCGAATCTTAGCTTAACCCCTTTGGTCCGGTTTACTGATCGTATTCGAATCAGAAACCCCCAACTTTCAGTTACAAAGTTAATTTATATTGCAAACTGCTATTTTGCCTTACTGGTCTTTTATTGTCTCAATTTTAAACGATCAGCATGGTCTTTTCACTGGCTTGACTATTTGACAATAAGCCGCCCAGGCATGATGATCATCAGGCATGAAGAAGCATTGACTTCTCAAAAATGGATTGGATCATCAACCTCATCACCCGGGTCATATAAACCGATGGTCTAGAGGTAAAAAATATAGGTATGACTGTCATTTATGAATAGTTGTTTCTGTGTTAATCAAAGGTTGTTTCAACCTTGTTTATTTTCACATCTATTTCTGTTTCTTTTACTATGATAAACCATTGGTTATATACCGGGTGTTCTGACCCATTGGGTGCTAAACCGCCAAGCCAGTTTTTCCTTTTCTATAGGAACAGAGCCGAAATATTACAGAGATAACCATAAATGTGACGCATATATTGACATCAGGAAGCAAAGAGTCACACACGGCATCTTATGCACGATGGCATAGGCAAAGTATGCGGTTGTTTCAAGCTAAATCTATTACAAGGCTCTAAAGAGCCCACGAAGATGGTTCTCACTCTTCCCTCACCGGCTCACCTCCTTCTATTGATTGGAAGCTGGGTTTTGACCAGTCAAAACCGTTCACGACAATGAATTCTGCTTCTTCATCAATCAGGCCAGTCGGATCAACTTCCAGAGCAAATGTATGTTGACGAACCGGCGGGATTAGATATGTCACCTTGTAAGAGGGAGTTGCCATCTTCTTATTCTCCAAATCAAAACCCGGCTGGCATTTGTCAATGTTGGTTTCATCTCCAAGAATGGTAGCCTGAGGTCGAACTCCCCTCACACAAGCAACGAAGTCATCCTGCTCAAACAGAGATCCGTCTTCTTTCACGGTAGGGTACCCCCTAGATATATCCGTCGGGTCTAGATCTGGCACCCAGGCTTCGGAGCGAATCAGGGCAGTCAAGGCTCCGACTCTAGCGCAGGATTGTTTGACTTCTTGGAACCTGGCGGGTAAGATTGACAATTTTTTTCAAGACATCACTGAGCCGGTTGGGTCCTTGATTGGCAGGCGAGATAGCAGCAAGCGCTCGTTGAGCGCCAGTGTACAGCTGCTCCACCAAGGTATAGACCGCCTTCAGTTTAGTCACATTATCTTGGCTCAGATTCTTGCTTCGCGGGCCTACACATATTTTTTAAACAAGGGGTCAGCTGGCGGTTCATATTCCGGGTCAAAAGAAGGTATAAAAGATCAGTACAGATGACTTACCAAAGATGGCGGAAACCATCTGAGACACCCGGTTCTTTAAACCGGTCAGTTCCGTGGTAACCTCCTCAAGAGTTGCTTCAGCTTTTTCGGCGCATTGTGTCATCAGTGTCTTTTCTTCAGCCCAGGATTTCTTTTTGGCAGTCAAGATGGTTTTCAGTTTTTCCATCTCAGCAAGACTTAATTGAAGTTTAGAATCAGCAGACTTGATTTCTACCTCTTGATCCGCCAGACGGGTCTTGGCGTCAGTTAATTGGGAACCCAATTCAGATAAGGCGTTCTACAAAACATACACAGGGGTGTCAAGGTTTAAACAAAAAGTTCAAGATTCAAGTCTCAAGTGCTTTGCACTGCAAAACCACTTGACACTTGGGGGCTAATGTATGCCAAAACAATTTCTTATGACTCTAATATATTTCAAGTCCCAAGTACCTTACAAAGTAACAGCACTTGGCACTTGGGGGCTAATGCATGATATTCTGAAAGTCTCTCAAGATTAAGCCGGATTACAATATATGTTGGGTTCGGCACAAGACAGTTATGAAATTAAGTACCGGCTCATTTATGATCAAGTGAACCGGCCCTTGGGAACTATAGGTGAAGTTTATACTACTTTATTGGACTTTAGAAAAATCTAAAGGTAAAGCTTTAGCCTATATCATAAGTCTACAGATCATTCAGGTTTTATCAAAATCTAAAGACTTGGGGGCTGGCAGAATATAAGTAAGTCAGAAGAGCATACCTCATACTTCAGCTGCAATTGCTTGACCATCTCGATTTCAGAGTCATGGTTGGAATGCACATGACTGAGATAGCCGGACAACACGTCATTGACATTGAGATGGGTGTAATGGGAGACATCAAACCGCACCTTCTGCTTCTCTAAGGCTTCTTGTTTAGCAGCGTGCGAGCTAATATGGTGGGGTTCCCTAGCTCAACAAACCGGCTACCAGTAACCAAGACATCGGTGTTAGAGGTTGTCGGTGGGTTAGCTGAACTGGATGGTTCAGTTATAGCCGGGTTGAGAGTGGTCTCATCAGCTGACGGTTCAGGAGGGTCCGATTGAGCCGTCACAGCCGGATCTTCTGGCGCTTCAGTTTGAGGGGAGAAGTTGGCATAGCCAGTTCAGGTGCAATAACTGACAGGTATTCCACCGGTTTAACCACATTGTCCTTCTTGGATTTGGCTTGGCCACTAAGAAAGAATTTATAAGACAATTAGTGCAGCGGTGCAATTTTAAAGACACAGAGGAAAAATGATTTTTTCCTACCCAGGGGCAGTCTTGAAGGCCAGAAATTGCATCTGAGATGAGTCGCCAGAAGAGCGAGAAACCTCCTTCAAAGGGAAAATAACGTCAGTAACAAGAGAGAATAGATTCATTAATGAAAGCCGAAGAGGAATATAAAAGATACCTCATTTTGGCATTTTTGAGGAGTTTGTTGTACAACAGAAGGCGGCTCATCATCATTCCGGGCTTGACGACGGCTCTCGTGTTGCTATTTTTTCAAAAGAAAATGAGGGTCCAAATAAGCCAAAGGGTGCGAAAACCTTACTTTCCGGGTTACCCGTCGAAGTTTCTGTCTCGGCAAATGGTCTGAGTCGGAGGAAATAATTACCTATTCTGCTCTGGCCTGACTGGCCCCCGTGTCGTCCTTGCAATAATTAGTGTCAATAAGGTTATTAAAAACCTGTCCAAGGGAGTCAAGGGCTACCTCCGACTCAGAAGTATCATCGTCAAGCTTTAACAGGTCCTCATCAGTGCTCTTCTTCTTCTTCTTAGACCTCCGGGTCGTCTTCTTGGCAGTCATGGCGGCGGCTCTAGCCTTCTTGGCGGCTTCGTGGTCATACTTGGCTTTCCAGAAATCAGATTTGGCCTGTAAACAAATAAATAGGATAAAAGGTCATGCAGGTATTTAAAACGGCTAAGAAAAATACAAAGAGAAAGAGGTCAGAGGTTTTTTACCTCTGGCACCGGGTTAAGTTTGCAGAAGGGGTTTAACCCGACTTTACTGCAGTCTTCATATTTGCCGTTCACCAGAAGGGTCGACATTGAAACAATATATCTTCTTCAGTTAATTGAACGGAGCTATGACGAAGAGAGTCATTTGGGCCTCCACCATATTCATACATCAATTTGGATCGGCGGCTTAGAGGGATGACCCGCCATGAGACCCAGCAACGGGTCAAGTCAACTCCGGTTAAGCCATTCCCCAATAAGGTGTTAATCCTTTTAATTGATGGAATAAGCTTCTTGCGTTTGGCGGCGGTGAGTTTGTCAGGGAGCGCAAACTTGGAGTCGAGACGCTCTGCGCGATAACCCGGCAGTGGCTTCTCATTTGCTGGTGAAGTGTCTTGACAATAGAACCAAGTCTGATTCGGCAAGACTACTAGGGGGAAGACGACGCCCTGTCGATGCTGAACTGAGATGCCTCCAAGTTCCAAGCTAGGGCCATTGGCACACTCGTTCTGGCGGTTCAGATAAAAATACTCTCTAAAGAGTTCCACAGTCAGTTCTTCTTGAAGTTACACCTCACAGAGAACTTGGAAATTGCAGATATTGGATATGGAATTGGGCCCGAGATCTTGAGGGTGGAGTTTGAAAAAATGGAGGACATCTCTGAAGAACTTTGAGCCGGGTGGTGAAAAGCCACGGTTTATGTGGTCAGAGAAGACAATGACTTCACTATCTTTTGGATTGGGCCATTCCTCGTCCGAGTCAGGTGCATGGTAAGACATAACATTCTTCCCTGGCAAAAATCCTATGGTGAAGAAATCCTTCAAATTATCCTCAGTTACTGTTGAGGGAACCCAGTTGCAGACAGTCGATGCTTTTGACGGCATGATGTTCAAAAGACGAATTGAAAAGAAAGTGACATGCCGGTTCAATTCAATGATAATGGTAAAGTTAAGTGATGATGGTATAAAGGAGTAATGGCGGCATAAGTAAGGGCTAATGTCATATAAGGAAAAGTAAGCTGGCGCAATAAGCTGCCATGACTACAGATATTTGAGAAAACAGATTCGGCTAAGTGTTGAGACAAACAAGTTTCCTAATTGCTTGATATTATTCTAGATCAACTGGCTATTCAAAATGGAAAATATTCTAGACCTAAAAGTCTAGCGCATATGAGTTCGTGAGTCCTAATGAGGCCTTTATACCGGGAAAAGGGATCTACTAGTATCAAGAGTAGGCACAAAACAACTACCGCACAAGTATATATCTCTTTTTGGATCGAGAAAGGCTGCAGTGGAAGAACTACGAAGAAACTGTGATGAACTATGAAGAACACGCAGAAACCTAGAAAGCCCTAATGTAGATCTGAGGAGCAAGAAGGGAAACGCTTACAGCCACAAATCTTCCGCGGAGAGTCGCCGCCGTTCTCTGGACCGATTCCAGTTGATGCAGCGGCCAAAGTCGACGGAGGTGAGGTGCTCTCTAACGGCGGCGGAGCTCGAGCAGCAGCGGGGGTTGCGAGAGGTAGAAGACGAAGAAGAGAGAAGAATGAGAAAGACCGGGGCATGCCTATTTATAAGGGGATAAGCGAACAAGCAGGCGCAAAAATCGAGGAAGACTCGAATAATGATTATCCAACTAAACGGACGCCTTGATTCTCGGAAGGCATTAAAGGATAAAGATCCGTTGAGAGATGACATAATAATAGTTTTTTGTGTTTTCAAGAAATGACATCATGGTGGGTTACAAAAATTTCTGCGAAGAGAGGAAGATGGATTTTGTCTAAGTATTGAAGATTGGCAAAGAACAAAGTTCGAAGTCAACCTGGGGCCTAATGTTGGGGATATAGCTACCAGGTATGACCCGCCCAGGAGGGGTTGGGTCAGCCCCAATGGCGGGTCATAAAGGAAGCCCAGTAACATTCAAGGCGATAGTTTATTAAGGCTTATAGAAGGCCTAAGCCCAGAGGCGGCTTAAGGCCCAATATTGTAAACCGTCGTATGTAAGGAAAGACTTGTAAAGAAAGGCATATAAAATAAGTCACCGAGCCGGACACGTTTTATGAGCCGGCCAGGACTCCGTAGGCCGCCAGGCGTCAACCCGTGTATATAAGGGGACGACCCGGCGGCGGCTTAGGGCAATAAACAAGAGATCGATAACCAAGCCGGTGGATTAGCCTCTTGGTGATCTAAACCGCAGCAATTCCAACACAACTAGACGTAGGCTTTTACCTTCATCATAAGGGGCTGAACTAGTATAAAACCTCTCGTGTCCTTTGTCCCGATTAACCCCTTTAAGCTTCCTAGTTGCGATGGCCCTACGACTAAGTCCTTTTGCTAGGACATCTGCTGTGACAATTCCACGACAGTTTGGCCTCCCTAGATACTTAATGACTAATGGTGGTTCACACTTTATTCATGGAGCTTTCCGCAAAATGCTTGCCAAGTATGATGTTAACCATAGAACCGCATCATCTTATCATCCTCAATCTAGTGGTCAAGTTGAACTTAGATATAGAGAAATAAAATAAATCTTGCAAAAGACTGTCAATAGGTCCCAAAAGAATTGGTCTAAGAAATTAGATGATGCACTTTGGGCTTATAGAACAACATATAAAAATCCCATGGGTATGTCTCCTTATAAAATGATTTATGGAAAAGATTGTCATTTGCCTCTGGAATTAGAACATAAAGCATATTGGGCAAACAAAGAACTCAACTATGATTTCAAACTTGCTGGTGAAAAGAGGTTATTTGATATTAGCTCATTAGACGAATGGAGAACCCAAGCTTATGAAAATGTCAAGTTTTTTAAAGAAAAAGTCAAAATATGGCATGATAAGAGAATCCAAAAGAGTGAGCTTAAAGTAGGAGAATATGTTCTTTTGTACAACTCTCGCTTCAGACACTTTGCAGGAAAACTCCTCTCAAAATGGGAAGGCCCCTATGTCATCGAGGTGGTTTATCGTTCTGGAGACATTAAAATAAATAATGTCGAAGGTACTAACCCGAAGGTTGTTAACGGGCAACGAATAAAACATTATATCTTAGGTACGCCCATTAATGTTGAAAGTAATATTATCCAAACTTTGACACCGGAAGAACATATAAAAGAGTCCTTTCGGAACAATCCAGAATCGTGAAAATAAGGAGGTACGTGATACGGTACGTGAACGGACTTCAAAAAATCCTCAAATATTTTTTATTAGTTTTGGAATATTTAAAAAATAGGAAAATAAGAAACTTCCAGGAAGCGTACCCAGGCGGGCACAAGACACCAGGGCACGCCTGGCTTGCCAAGCGTGCCCAGGTGGGTTGTGCCCACCTGGGGTACCTTCCGGACTCCGTTTTTCTACAGCTTGCTTGTTTCCCAAGATAAAAAATCTTTATATACCTGCTGGACCTATTGACCACTGTATCATGGAGAAATCTTTTGTTCTCTTTTCTTGCTATTTTCGGTCAGATCTATTGAGCCAGGCATCATGTCTTCTTCCTCCAACAACATGGAAGAGGATGCTTGGTTGATGAAGATCGAGTTAAAGAGAGAAGAGCACGTAGAAGTCGTCTAGGGAGACGAGAGCAAGGAGGTTACCGTAGATCAACCTCCAGTCTTCGAGCAAGCACTACCAGTCGAGGAGGAAGAGGAAGATATCCTGAAACCTTACTATGCTCATCTTACTCCTACTGAGATTGAAGCCTTTTGCATCATTGAAACGTTTCGTGTGCAAAATAAGTATCTCACCCGTGAAAATATTCTGCATCAAGAGCACATCATCCACCTCCGGAGCGTCATCCGTCGATTGGATAATCTCTTGATCCTCAAGGATAGGATTTCTTCATCACCATCACCACCTTCTTCTTCATCACCAAAATAGAATTGAGTATCGGGTATGAGCAAGCCAAGCTTGGGGAGGTGCCCCGGTATCGTATCATCCCCACTACCTTTTGCATTTACTTATTTTAGTTCAATCTTTTTCTTTAGATGAATAAAAGTTTAGTTTGATCCTTTATTTTCGAGAGTTTGCTTAGTGATCTATCCTTGTAATCGTGTGCGAGAAGTTTGAGTTTTTGCTTTCTTTATTTTCATGTTGTAGTTAAAAAGAAAGGAAATAAATAAAAGAAAGGAAATACATGAAAAAGATCATATGCTAATCTTATGGTAGGTGATGACACCACATAAGGAAAAGTATAAGTACAAAATTTTGTTAGAGATTGACAAACATAGCATTAGTCAATGATGCAACTCATGAAAGAATTAATAAGAGAAGAGAAGATTCACATATAAATATACTATCCTAGAAATCTTTTGTGATTGTGAGCCCTCATCAAAAATATTATATGCCAAAATTGTTGACGTTGGACAAGGAAGACAACTTAATGATTTATGTTTGTTTATATTCCCATATAAGTCATATTGTCACAGATCCTTTAACATGTGGTGCTTTCCCCCTACCTTTGCTAGCCAAAAATTTCGCACTAAGTAGAGATACTACTTGTGCATCCAAAAACTCTTAAACCCAAATCTTATTTTCAAGAGTCCACCATACCTACCTAGGGATTGACCAAGATCCCTCAAGTAAGTTGTCATCAGTGCAAAAAGGAAATAAAAATTGCTTCTTTAAGTGTGAGATCATTTACTGTAAGATAAAATTGAGCGTTGCACGAACTTGTGATGGTGAAGAATAAAAGCGACAGACTTCATAATAAAGGTCGCTATCACAAGGGGCAATGCAACATGATGTTCTTTTGCACTAAGGGGTTGAACATACAAACAAATAAGCGCATGGCAACCTCTGCTTCCCTCTACGAAGGGCCTATCTTTTACTTTTATGTATTTACTTTTATGCAAAGAGTCAAAGTTTTCTCTCTATTCCTTTTTATTTTGTCCTTTGGCAAGCATCATGTGGTGAGGAAAGATCTAGGCACATATGTCCAGTTGAATATAGATAGCATGAGTTATTATTGTTGACATCACCCTTGAGGTCAATACGTTGGGAGGCAAAAATATAAGCCCCTATCTTTCTATGTGTCTGATTGAAACGTTTTGCTCATGTGTACGCGGTGAGTGTTAGCAATCATGGAAGACTATATGATGGTTGAGTATGTGGACTTGCCTAAAGGCTCCGACACGTGACCCTTCCTGAAAAGATGATGAATTGTAGTTGCAAAGTTGACAGAGAACATAGTTTGTTAGTTTCTAATAGAGTTTTTGCTTTATACTTCAATAGTGTGATGAATTGTCACTTATTCATGAGAAGTCTATGATAAAAGTTCTTTGATGAAAGTCTTATGTTTAAATTTGTTGTTGCTATAATAATGAACATGATGCTTCTATGTTCGTATTTTGTTTTTATCGACACCTCTCTCTAAGCAAGTGGACATGTTTTTCAATTTTGGTTTTCGATTGAGGACAAGCGAGGTCTAAGCTTGGGGGAGTTGATACGTCCATTTTGCATCATGTTTTCCTACTATTATTTATGATGTTGTTATCCATAATAATGCTTTTTGGAGTAATTCTAATGCCTTTTCTCTCATAATATGCAAGGTATACGCAAAGAGGGAGAATTCCGGGAGCTGGAAATCTAGACCTGGAAAAGCTACGTCAAGCTACCTATTTTGCACAACTCCAAACAAGTCGAAACTTCACGGAGATTTTTTATGGAATATTTGAAGAATATTAGAGCAAATAAGTACCAGAGGGGGCCCACTAGGTGGGCACAACCCACCTGGGTGCGCCCTGGTGGGTTGTGCTCACCCACCTCCGGTGCCCATCTTCTAGTATATAAGTCATTTTGACCTATAAAAAATAAGGAGAGGACTTTCTGGACGGAGCGCCGCCGTCTCGAGGCAGAACTTGGGCAGGAGCACTTTTGCCCTCTGGCAGAGCGATTCTGCCGGGGGAACTTCCCTCTCGTAGGGGGAAATCATCGTCATCGTCATCACCAACAACTCTCCCATCTTGGGGAGGGCAATCTCCACCAACATCTTCAACAACACCATCTCATCTCAAACCCTAGTTCATCTCTTGTGTTCAATCTTGTTACCGGAACTATAGATTGGTGCTTGTGGGTGACTAGTAGTGTTGATTACATCTTGTAGTTGATTACTATATGGTTTATTTGGTGGAAGATTATATGTTCAGATCCAATATGCTATTTAATACCCCTCTGATCTTGAGCATGATTATCATTTGTGAGTAGTTACTTTTGTTCATGAGGTCACGGGAGAAATCATGTTACAAGTAATCATGTGAACTTGATATGTGTTTGATATTTTGATAGTATGTATGTTGTGATTCCCTTAGTGGTGTCATGTGAATGTCGACTACATGACACTTCACCATATTTGGGCCTAAGGGAATGCACTGTGGAATAGCAATTAGATGATGGGTTGCGAGAGTGGCAAAAGCTTAAACCCCAGTTTATGTGCTATTCTGTAAGGGACCGATTGGATCCAAAAGTTTAATGCTATGGTTAGAATTTATTCTTAATACTTTTTTGTAGTTGTGGATGCTTGTGGGGGGGTTAATCATAAGTAGGAGGTTTGTTCAAGTAAGAACAACACCTAAGCACCGGTCCACCCACATATTAAATTATCAAAGTAGCGAACACGAATCAAACCAACATGGTGAAAGTGACTAGATGAAAATCCCGTGTACCCTCAAGAACGCTTTTCTTATCATAAGAAACCGTTTTGGCATGTCCTTTGCCTCAAAAAGGATTAGGCTACCTTGTTGCACTTTTGCTACTATCATCGTTACTTGCTCGTTACAAATTATCTTGCTATCAAACTACTCTACTACTTACAATTTCAGCACTTGCAGATATTACCTTGCTGGAAACCACTTGTCATTTCCTTCTGCTCCTCGTTGGGTTAGACACTCGTACTTATCGACAAGAGCTACAATTGATCCCCTATACTTGTTGGTCATCAGCAATCAAAGCATCACAAAGCATAACATAGCAATATGCAATGCTAGGGGTGACCTAACGCAGTACTAGGTGCTACCGGCGAAGGTGGGAAACATCCAAGAAAGTGTTCCCGGTGTTTGGCGCTTTGGGGCAGATGAAACAGAGGTGGATTGTTGCATGTTCGCTATGCTAGGGGCATGTGGCGGACGAACGGACTGTGTATTTGGATTCGTCTCGTTGTTCTAAGCAACTCTCATGTACAAAGTTTCTTCATCCGAGTTACAGATTATTTTATATTAATTTTTAAAGATTTAATTCATTTTTAGAAATAACAGAATTAATTTAATTAGAAAATGTATTTATGATGTCAACACGATATCAGGGTGATGTCAGCAGTCAACCCCATAGTTGACTTAGTCAAACTGACATGTGGGTCCCACTGTCATTGACTAAGATTAACTAAACAATTTTAATTAGTTTAGTTAAACATGATTAATTAACTTAATTAACTCATTAATTAATCAATTAATTACAAATTCATTTATTTTAAAATATTTTTTGTTATACTTTTTTTAATCGTTCTAGGGTGTGGGGCCCGTTAGTCAGTGGCCCAGAGGGGCTAACGGGCACGCGGGCATGCGGGCGCTAGCGGGTGAACGGGCGGAGCCGAGATGGGCGCCAGCCCGCCTGATAAGGCGCTACGAGGCAAGGCATGGTCGGCAGCGGCGGCGCGTAGCGAGGCAACGACAGACAGGGGGGCTGCGGAGCGGAACAGGGCGACAGCGCGGGGATCTGGGCGGCATGCGGGTGGTGGAGCAAGGCGAATGCGACGAGCGGTAGCAGGGCGCAGCGTGGCGAGGGCGGCGCGGCGCGTGCTCACGCGGCGAGGCAGATGCGAGGCTAGGAGGGCGCAGGCCGGCGCGGGGGCGCGCACAAGCGCGGCCAGGGCGCGGCCGGAGCGGGTCGAAGGGCGCGCGGGCGAGTAGGGGAGGGCTTGGGGCACGTGCCAAGAGCTGTAGGGGGACGGCGCGGCCGACATGGAGAGGAGGCAGAGAAGGGGGAGGGCGATGCCCTCACTAGCATTTCGAGAGGAGCGGGGCGGCGAGGCTCGACGTGGTCCGATGGGGAGGAGGTCGGGGACAAGCGATGGAGGTGGTCCGACGAGGTGGTCCAGCGACGTGGTGGTGGCGACGGCATCAGGTCGGCGACGAGACGAGGCCGCGGCTTCAGGTGGGCGCCGTGCGAGAGAGAGAGAGAGAGAGAAGGGGCGCGGAGGAGTCCGAGAGGGGCGGCACCGGTGCCGACTGGCGACAGCCTTAGCGGAGCAGTGGCTTGCATCAGGCGCGGGCGTGCGGGAGGAGGGGATCGAACAGGGGCGCCCCTCTCCCTGGAACGATGTGTGTGTGTGTGTGTTCGTGTGGCGGCGCTGGGAGGGAGACGAGGGGAACAGCGGGGGATCGACAGAGAGAGAGAGAGAGGGTCGATCTAGGGTTAGGTGGGTTGGGGCCATATAGGTCATGGGGTAGCCGGTTGAGCTATTTGGCTAGGCCACTTGGCCATCTAGGCCAAGGCCCAGCAGGAGGGGGAAGGCTTCTCTTTATTTTAGTTTTTTGTTTTGTTTTGTTTTTCTTTTGCTAACTTATTTATTATTTGTTCTTATTTTATTTTAGTTTTATAAAACACAAGCCTAGTCCCTAAATTAATGCTTTAGTTTACTCAACTGCCACAAAGTGTTTGGTACACTATCAATATAGTTTACATTTTTACAATTCTTAAAAAACATTTAATTAATTGTTTTACCGTTGTTTTACTTATTTTAGGACCTTTAAACACTTTGTAAAATGTTGGCTCCTCCACCAATATTGACTATGAATTGTTTGCCACATTTGGAACACTTTAGTTTTCATGTTTGAGAATTTTATTAATTCACTTATAATTTAAATTTGAAAATGAATTGTGTTTGATTCAAAGCAAGATTAGCAACAGTAATTGCGATGACTTGGCACCATTAACATGGGATTGCTGTAGCCTAATTATCCGGGCGTCACAATTCTCCTCCACTACAAGAAATCTCGTCGTGAGATTTAGGAGCGGGAGTAAGGGGGAAGGGATTCGGTTACGAAATTCTAGCGGGTCTTCTCTATTTTGGTTGCTCTTCTCGAAGAGGTCAATCCACGTTGATGCCTTCATTCCTCTCCGCCAGGTCATCATGATGAAGTCGTCCTCCTTTCTTTGGAAAATTCCGTCGTACTTACAAATAGGTAATGGGCTGCTCTAAAACGATAGAATGGTATAAGGGGAAATAATTTGGGGTTATTCCAGGAATGAACACATAGTATCGCTAGAGTTGAACAAATGAAGCACATCGAGAGACAAGTAAGGAGGTACCATAAGAAGTTTCAAGCGCATAGACAAACATTCGTTGCCTGAACTAGAGTGTGAACGGGGTTCAGGGCAACGGGAATAAGTATTGTGTTTCATACCAGAATTGATGATCTGTCAGAAGGTGGTTCGTGAATTACATACGAAGTCAAGCATGAGGAATAACTTTGAAAACATGGGGTGTACAAGAGAGTCAAGTTTCGATCATGTGGGACTGTGGGTTATGGGCCCACCATGTGGGTTAAAGGTAGAAAGGGCGCTGACATCTTGCACGGTTATGATAGCAAGGCAATGCCAGAGAATAGTTTGCCAGTTTTGTCGGCAACAACGCTGGTACCAAGGGCAAGGGACAAAGAGAACCATCGGTGGCAAAGTTCTCGTCCATCTGTGGTTACCGGAATGCCATCAACAATAGTAACAGGGTCTTACTGACAGGGTGGTACAACAAGGTGCTTACCTAAGCAGGGAATAATAACAATTCAGTTAAGTCAGATTACAAGAAAGGTTAAACAAAACAATGGAAAGGAAAATGTGTTTAAACACATATTTCAGGGGTATATCCTTCCCAAGAACATGCAAAACATGATATCCATGATAGAATAGGAAATAGAAAACCATTTAGGTAAGTGGAGAGGAATTTCATGACATTACCCATACTGGGTCATATAAAGACCAGTGTTGTAACTCTTGGAAATCTGTTCCAACCATCATATCTGACCGGGATTCAGATCTTATTGGTGTTAGGATACCTCAGACTTAGGATGTCTGAGAAGAAAAGGTGCAACACCAATTGACAAGATGACATTTTAAGATTCTCGGGAATGAACTATGGAAGCGAGTTCCAAAACAAGAGTTCATCATTAAACCAAGGAGAGAATGAGGAGTTGGCTGATGGACTTAGTGATAATTTATCGAGAATTCCAATAAGATGGATTTCCACAATTATGCGAACAAAGGAGATAATATTTGTCAGATCAAATGGTATAATATAATGATGTATGTTCGAGGAAAACATCCATAGTTAAACATTGGTTGAAAGGTGCACCCGAAATATGGGTTGGGTTGCATGACCAACGTCGGAATGGCAATTTAGTAACCAACACTCTAAACTGGAATTATTGTCCATTAACTCTGAAGCAATAGGGTTGCTAGAGATATTAACTTCTCACAAAAGAGTTCACTCAACATGCAGACCAAGAAAAGAATGGTGATGGCAAGAAGCATCACTGTATCAAGAATTCTTAAGAGGTGGTGAAACTCTCACAACATCCTTGACAAAAGACATTAATACTTCAAGGTAGATCATAATACAAGTTGGATAGCAAGTTGCATCCATAATATGAAGAAGTTTGTGATGAAAGGAAGGTAAGGATGTTGCCGATGGTAACAAATCATCGAGGTGCAAGGATGGTATTTCTCATCATGAATTCAATTGATATCTCAGAATGAGTTAAATTGTTGATGGTGATCGTGACACAATTCATCGAGAGGTTTCATGAGGATGCCATTAAACAGCGATGACATCAAGCAAAAGCAATGCTGGAGCGAAAGATTATTGGACCCATGGATACGACACCAACTCGGGATCAAGCTTACTGTTCAAGGTGGAACGATAAGACGAGGAAATCGATGTAAGCTTACCTCATTGTCAAAGATGTGCACCGGGAAGAAGGACCAGGTAGCACAGTTATAATTTGTACGACAGTGATGTAGCCGATCAGGCTAGGAATGACATGATGGAGTATTAAACTTCCTAGGAATAGAGTACTAGAAGTACCGATTTGCAGTGCGGATTCGATTCAATACTCGGCATTCTTAGTTGACGACAACCCAGAACTCGTGGAGTCACTATGATAGGGAAGGTACTACTTCATTAGAAATTCATAAGATATATCCTCGAGATACCAGGGGGTAATACTTGAAGGCAGATCAAAATAGACGTTGGGTAGGCGTATTGATCTACAGAAGGCAAGTGCCTTAACTTGTCCAAAAAATTGGATCAAAGGAGAACAATAGGGTTGTAACCACGATTGCAACCAAATCCCAGATATAAGATGAATTTATACCAAGGGAATAATTAATTTAAGAAAAGCTTCCATGATAAGTTCTCCATCGTGTCCATGGGCATGAACATAAAGTTCAAGGTCGACTCCCACTCCTTCAATGCATAACCTTTCATTCACTGCTCTATTAAAAATGATTTGAGTGCAAAGACCTACTTGGTGAATTACCAGAGGACTATGAACCTTGAAAAACTTTCGAGTTCACACATATTCAGGAAGGCTTAGGTTCAACCCATCGGGGCATCTTAGAAACATATACCACAAGCTTAGGAAGTAATTATCACGGCCAAATCAAAGAATAGGATTTACCAATGGCATTATGTATGAGAGAAGAACTTCTTGAGGTTTTTGTATAAGAAGGACACTGTCGAATGATATTTCAGCAAAGCATCTGATGGTCCATAACGGGGCTGATGTGAGCATCGGCACACGATCAGAGGACGAAACAAAGCAAAGGCTTTGGATTATAGAAACAACTGACTAATTCAAAGTTCAAGGGCAAAGGAATTAAGATTCCCAAATCAAGGGATCGGGAGCAAGGGCTCTGATTAAGGATGGATAAGTCAAGTAGGCTTAGGGGAATAATTGATGGCAATTTGATTGGTCGAGATCCAGCTCATGTTTGAAATGACGTCTGAGCCGGAAGGATGAATTCTAGGATCTGATTGAGGATTGCGAGCATTCGCAACATATTGAATCAACAGACTCAAAATGATAATGACAAAGGATGCCAATTAGATTACCAGCCTTATGGGATTAATCATATTGCAAGCAAGCAAGAATTTTAAGAGCAATATGCTATTCAGGCTTTTCAGAAAAATCGAATAGTATTTCGAAGAATTTTGTGAAACACATGAACAACTAGGAATGAACTAATCCTCGATAAGTGTAAGGAATTATCCGTAGGGGTAATCATGCAGAAAAGAGCTATAAGGAAGTAAGCACAAAGGATTCTCGGAATAGCGGGAAGTAGTTTAGGGCATCTTGTACTAACAAGAGTAATTGGGAATGAAGGTATTGGCGGCAAGTGTAAGTAGTTATCCATAGGGATGTATCAGTGGTAGGGAATTGCAAACCTGATGAGCACACGTTCTCGGGAGAACATCGTAGAGTATCTTCAGAATCCTTCAATGCACAAAGCAATCATCTAAAGAGATAGGCTCTCAAGGAGGAAGTAATTACGAGAACCAAGAGTCAAAGTTAGTAAAGTCATTTAACCCAAATAGAAGAGAGATCAGAATCCAAGAGTATAGATGAGGAATAAAAGATCCTAATACACCCAAATGGCGAAGTGGGCCCGTAAGCCACACTGCCATGTTAGTAAAAGTTTTTCAATGACTAGACTCAACTTCGGCCAAGGAGTTTGGAAGGGGGATTCCTACAGGTAGTCAGCTCTAATACGAACTTGTGACGCCCCCGATTCAATCGTACACTAATCATACATGCAAACATGTACGATCAAGATCAGGGACTCACGGGAAGATATCACAACACAATTCTAAAAATAAATAAGTCATACAAGCATCATAATACAAGCTAGGAGCCTCGAGGGCTCGAATACAAGTGCTCGATCATAGATGAGTCAGCGGAAGCAACAATATCTGAGTACAGGCATAAGTTAAACAAGTTGCCATAACATGAATAGCACAAACTGGGATACAGATCAAAAGAGGCGCATGCCTCCTGCCTGGGATCCTCCAAAACTACTCCTAGTCGTCATCAGCGGCTGCACATAGTAGTAGGCACCTCTGGTGTAGTAGGAGTCATCGCAGGTGGCGTCTGGCTCCTGGGCTCTAACATCTGGTCACAACAACCGGGTATAGAAAGGGGGAAAAGGGGGAGCAAAGCAACCATGAGCACTCATCCAAAGTACTAGCAAGCAAGGATCTACACTACATATGCATTGGTATCAATGAAATGGGTAGTATCAGTGGACTGAACTGCAGAATGCCAGAATAAGAGGGGGGTAGCTAGTCCTATCGAAGACTATCGACCCTCCATGAGCAGGATCATGGACGCTGGTCGCGCGAGCGCACCCAAGCATACCCACTAGCTTACGATAACGGGTCAACAATTTCTGCAAAAGTAGACAATCGGAAACATAATAAGGATCAACTCAAGCGTGCCCAGGGTTCACGGCATCAAGCTTCTGTAATGGTATAACATGGCTAAGGAAGCTCGATGTTACCTTCATCGTATCCCTCATACAAAAGAGCGTTCGAGCCTTCAATAATGCTTCTGTTGAGCTTCGAAGCCTGCACATGTAAGCATTGAGTTAAAGGCCAAGTTTTCACTCAACCGCTCATAGCTAAAATTAAATGAGAACACCACTTACCACTATGTTCATCAGGGGCGCATACTCCATGAAATCACTTTCAAGATCTCTAAGCCGCCCACAGTATGCTTCGTCCTCGCTGTCATCCTCCTCCAATTCGGTGACATCGTCTTCTGTCCACTACGGCCTCAGGCATGTACGGTACTTGACACCATCGTCATACCACTTCATGTGGTCTTCATGCTAGGAGTTCATCTCAGCCACTCTCCTCTCGCCAGAAAGTATCACAAATACGCCCTGTGTATTGCTCCACGGTCTGCTCATCGACATCCTGCGGGCATACAGATCGGTTCTCGAGGAGCCACTTGAGTCACGCAACAGATGTTATGTTCCCCTTCATGGGAGGGTAGTTGCCAATGAGGGCGATCAACCTCTCCTGCTAGTTGGTCCTCTCCACTCGCCTAGTGAGAGCACGGCCCTGGATTGGCAGGGCCGTGATCATGCCGAAGTCCTCGAGAGTCACTGTCATCTCACCACAGGGGAGATGGAAGCACAAACTGGGATGAAGATTGTACACTAATCATACATGCAAACATATACGATCTAGATCAGGGACTCACGGGAAGATATCACAACATAACCCAAAAATAAATAAGTCATACAAGCATCATACTACAAGCAAGGGGCCTCAAGGGCTCGAATATAAGTGCTCGATCATAGACGAGTAAGCGGAAGCAACAATATCTTAGTACAAACATAAGTTAAACAAGTTTCCATAAGATGGCTAGCACAAACTGGGATACAGATCGAAAGAGGCGCAGGCCTCCTACCTGGGATCCTCCTAAACTACTCCTGGTTATCGGCGGCGGCTACACGTAGTAGTAGGCACCTCCGGTGTAGTAGGAGTAGGTGGCGTTTGGCTCCTGGGCTCCAACATCTGGTCACAACAACCTGGTATAGAAAGGGGGAAAAGGGGGAGCAAAGTGAAAGTGCAGCTATCCCTGGGTGGTTTTGGTAATTCCTAACAACATATAGTTCATTGAGCTAATGCTATTTCAAAGATAAACATTTCAGGAAAGCTCAGTGATTGGCATGGCATGGATGAGAAAAGTGGATCCCTAAAATTCTAAGGACAAAAAATTGGCTCAAGCTCAAAGCTCAAGACTCTACATCTTTTCATTTTAAGTGATCCAAGATCACATTGAGTCTATAGGAAAAGCCAATACTATTAAGAGGGGATGAGGTGTTGCCTAATGGCTTGCTTGCTCAAAGTGCTTAGTGATATGCTCCAAAACCCTCAACTACTTTCTCACATCCATATATGTCCCAAACAAAAGTCAAACTCGGCCCCACCGAAACTTTCTATCCAGCGCCACCGAGTTCAATTGACATAGCCACTGCCAGAAACCCTAGTCTTTTCGGTCTCACTGATAGGGATCTCGGTCTCACCGAGATGGAATTGTAGTCTCTCTGTTTCCCTTCGTAACATTTCGATCAAAGCGAGATGAGTGATCGGTCCCGCCGAGATTGCAATGTGAACTCTCTGTTTCCCTTTCGTAACGTTTCGGTCCAACTGTGATGAGCGAATCGGTCCCACCGAGTTTGCCTCACCAACTATCTATTAGTCCATTACCAAAATCGGTCTCACCGAGTTTGTGTAACGGTCTCACCGAGATTACGTTATGCCCTAACCCTAATGGAATCGGTCCAATCGAGTTGACATGTCGGTCCCACCGAAAATCCTAACATTCACATTTTGAACTAAATCGGTCTGATCGAGTTTCATGATTCGGTCCCACCGAGTTTGGTGATTTGTGTGTAACGATTAGATTTTGTGTGGAGGCTATTTATACCCTACACCCACTCTTCATTCATGGAGAGAGCCATCAGAACATGCCTACACTTCCAACATACATTTTCTGAGAGAGAACCACCTACACTTGTGTTGAGGTCAAGATATTCCACTCCAACCACATAAATCTTGATCTCTAGCCTTCCCCAAGTTGCTTTCCACTCAAATCATCTTTCCACCAAATCCAAATCCTATGAGAGAGAGTTGAGTGTTGGGGAGACTATCATTTGAAGCACAAGAGCAAGGAGTTCATCATCAACACACCATTTGTTACCTCTTGGAGAGTGATGTCTCCTAGATTGGTTAGGTGTCACTTGGGAGCCTCCGTCAAGATTGTGGAGTTGAACCAAGGAGTTTGTAAGGGCAAGGAGATCGCCTACTTTGTGAAGATCTACCCGAGTGAGGCAAGTCCTTCGTGGGCGACGGCCATGGTGGGATAGACAAGGTTGCTTCTTCGTGGACCCTTCGTGGGTGGAGCCCTCCGTGGACTCGCGCAACCATTACCCTTCGTGGGTTGAAGTCTCCTTCAACGTGGATGTACGATAGCACCACCTATCGGAACTACGCCAAAAAATCTCCGTGTCTCCAATTGCGTTTGCACACTCCAAACTCCTCCCTTTACCTTCATATGCAATTGTTTTACTTTCCGCTGCTATACTCTTAGAATTGCATGTGTAGGTTGATTGCTTGACTTGTTCTAAGTTGCTAAATTCTGCCTAGAACTAAAATTGGGAAAAGGTGTCACATCCCTAGCTCTGGCCTGTCCTGTGCTTGCTTCCATCTGTGCATCTTCAATCGTACACTAATCATGCACGCAAATGTGTACGATCAAGATCAGGGACTCACGGGAAGATATCACAACACAACTCTACAAATAAAATAAGTCATACAAGCATCATAATACAAGCCAGGGGCCTCGAGGGCTCGAATACAAGTGCTCGATCATAGACGAGTCAGCGGAAGCAACAATATCTGGGTACAGACATAAGTTAAACAAGTTGCCATAAGATGGCTAGCACAAACTGGGATACAGATCGAAAGAGGCGCAGGCCTCCTGCCTGGGATCCTCCTAACTACTCCTGGTCGTCGTCGTCAGCCTGCACGTAGTAGTAGGCACCTCCAATGTAGTAGTCGTCGTCAACGCTGGCTCCTGGCTCCTGGACTCCAGCATCTGGTTGCGACAACCAGAAAGAAAGGAAAGGGGAAAAAGGGGGGAGAAAGCAACCGTGAGTACTCATCCAAAGTACTCGCAAGCAAGGAACTACACTACATATGCATGGGTATATGTGTAAGGAGGCCATATCGGTGGACTGAACTGCAGAATGCCAGAATAAGAGGGGGATAGCTAATCCTGTCGAAGACTACGCTTCTGGCAGCCTCCATCTTGCAGCATGTAGAAGAGAGTAGATTGAAGTCCTCCAAGTAGCATCTCCAAGTAGCATCTCCAAGTAGCATCTCCAAGTAGCATCGCATAGCATAAACCTACCCGGCGATCCTCTCCTCGTCGCCCTGCGGAAAATCGATCACCGGGTTGTCTGTGGAACTTGGAAGGGTGTGTTTTATTAAGTATCCGGTTCTAGTTGTCATAAGGTCAAGGTACAACTCCAAGTCGTCCTGTTACCGAAGATCACGGCTATTCGAATAGATTAACTTCCCTGCAGGGGTGCACCACATAACCCAACACGCTTGATCCCATTTGGCCGGACACACTTTCCTGGGTCATGCCCGGCCGCGGAAGATCAACACGTCGCAGCCCCACCTAGGCAAAACAGAGAGGCCAGCACGCCGGTCTAAACCTAAGCGCACAGGGGTCTGGGCCCATCGCCCATAGCACACCTCCACGTTGCGAGGGCGGCCGGAAGCAGAACTAGCCCCCTTAATACAAGAGCAGGCTTACGTTCCAATCCGGCGCGCGCCGCTCCGTCGCTGACGTCTGAAGTGCTTCGGCTGATACCACGACGTCGGGATACCCATAACTACTCCCGCGTAGATGGTTAGTGCGTATAGGCCAGTAGCCAGACTCAGATCAAATACCAAGATCTTGTTAAGCGTGTTAAGTATCCGCGAATGCCGAACAAGGCCAGGCCCACCTGTCTCCTAGGTGGTCTCAACCTGCCCTGTCGCTCCGCCACAAAGTAACAGTCGGGGGCCGTCGGGAACTCAGGCCCACCACTACCTGGATGGAGCCACCTGCCCCTTCAGCCCCCATCTCCAAACAGTATCACCAGTAATGTAACAGTGTAAAATATATAGTATATACCCGTGATCACCTCCCGAAGTGATCACAGCCCAGTAGTATAGCATGGCAGACGGACAAGAGTGTAGGGTCACTGATGGAACACTAGCATCCTATACTAAGCATTTAGGATTGCGGGTAAGGTATCAATGACTGTAGCAGCAATGACAGGCTATGCATCAGAATAGGATTAACGGAAAGCAGTAACATGCTACACCACTCTAATGCAAGCAGTATAGAGAAGAGTAGGCGATATCTGGTGAT
The DNA here is from genome assembly GCF_002162155.2 of Triticum dicoccoides. Lineage (NCBI taxonomy): Eukaryota > Viridiplantae > Streptophyta > Magnoliopsida > Poales > Poaceae > Triticum > Triticum dicoccoides. The sequence continues at coordinate 402,841,846 of NC_041380.1, forward strand.
CAAAGGGGGGGGGCTTGCCTGGTTGCTCAGACAAGAAGGAGGGGTCGTCGGTGACGTAGTCGTCCACAGGGGCATCAGCATCGTCACGGGGGCTACCGGAGAGAAGAGGGGGGGAGAAACAGTAAATACATAGCAAGCAAGTGCATAACAGGTCAACAAGCAGAGCTAGACGTGTTCTAACGCGGTATGAGGTGATAGCGGTGAAGGGGGGAAACATCCGGGAAAGTACCCCCAGTGTTTCGTGTTTTCGGACAAATGAACCGGAGGTGAAATGTTGCAGGTTCTCTATGCTAGCGACGCGTGGCGGACGAACGGGCTGCGTATCCGGATTCGTCTCGTTGTTCTGAGCAACTTTCATGTTGAAAATATTTTAATCCGAGTTACGGATTAAAAGATATGATTTTCTAAAGATTTTATTAATTTCTGGAATTTAATTAATTAATTAATTAATTCGAAAATGATTTAATGACATCAGCATGATGTCATGCTGGCATCAGCAGTCAACAGAGTTGACTTGGTCAACCTGACCAGCGGGTCCCACTGGTCAGTGACACATTTTAATTAAACAGTTTAATTGATCTAATCAAAATTAATTAGTGGGTGGGCCCCACTGTCATACTAATTAGTTAGCTAATTAACAGTAGTTAATTAGGTTAACTAATCATTAGGTTAATTAATCTTATTTGGTTAATTTAATCAGAATTAATTAGGTTAATTAATTGGTTAATTAATTAATTAATTATTTTCATTATTTATCTACTTATTTATTTATTTAATTCTTTTTTTCTTTTTTTTTAAACAGAAATGTTCTGGGGGGGTGTGCCCCACTCGTCATAGGGCCAAGGCCCTTAACGGGCATACGGGCAGGCTGGTGCGGGCGAAGCCGCACCCCTGCCCGATAGCAAGGCGAGGCCGGTTCGGGGCCGGAGCGGGCGCGAGCAGCGCGGGCCACAGCCGGCGGCGACGGCCGCGGTAGGTGGGGGCAGCAGCGCCGGCGGCCACGGCAGCGGAGAGGAGTCCTGGGACGGAGCGCGCGAGAGCGGGCACCGGCGAGTGTGGCCGCGGCCAACGGGGACAGAGGCGGGGCGTGTGTGCCGGTGCGCCAGCGAGTGCCTCCGGCGGCGGTTCGGCGGACGAGCAGCAGAAGTGGGGCGGGGC
>NC_041380.1:402843733-402851190 GCF_002162155.2 Triticum dicoccoides
TTTTTTCTCTTTTGTATTTTCTTTTCTGTTTTATTTTAAGTTCCCTTTTATTACAGTTTCATAAAAACACTAGCACCTAAATTTGTATTTATAAATATACTACTGCCACCTTAACTCTCAACCGAAAATAAAATAGTTTAATATTTTATAAAATTCAATAGGCATGTATTTAACTGTTTTAACTACGGTTTTAATTATCTTAGAGCCTTTAAACACTTTATCAAAGTTTGGTTTCTCCACCATAATTACCGCTGCATTATTTAGTTCACTCCGAACATTTTAGTTTTAAAGTTTGGAAACTTTTGTTGTTTGCCTATGTTTTAAATTTGAATTTGAATCGGGTTCGAATCAACGTGAGTTTAATCATAGTAATGGAGGTGACGTGGCATCATTAGCTTGGGATTACTGTAGTCTAATTATCCGGGCGTCACAATTCTCCTCCACTACAAGAAATCTCGTCCCGAGATTTAAGAGGGCGAGTAAGGGGGAAAGTTCTGGTTATTCTAATGGATCTTCTCGAAGAAGTTAATCCCTTTCGTTGATGTCTTCAATCCTTTATTACAAAGCGTCATGATGAAGTTGTCGTCCTTTCTTCGGGGAACTCCATCGTACTTACGAATAGGTAAGGGGCAGCTCTACAATGATAGGATGTTATAAGGGAAATTCATCTGGGGGTATCCCAAGAATGAACATATGAGTATCTCTCGAGTTGAACAAATGACACACATCGAGAGCAAAGTAAGACGGTGTAATAAGAAGTTTCAAGCGGATAGGCAATCATTCATTGCCTGAAGCAGAGTGCGAAAGGGGTTCAGAGCAACGGGAATAAGTATTGTGTCCGATACCAGAATAGATCAACAGGCAAGTGGCCCGTGAATTACCTACAAAGTCAAGCACGAGGAATAACTTTGACATCAGGTTGTACAGGAGAGTCAGGTTTCGATCCTGTGGAACTGTGGGTTATGGGCCCACCATGTGTGTTAAAAGTAGGAAGGCGGTGATGTCTTGCACGATCATGCAAGTAAGGCATGTCAGAGGTTATCCTGTCAGTTATATGTCAGCAACTACATCGGTACCAAGGCGAGGGACAAGGAGAACCATTTTCCTGCTCGTTGAAACGAGGCGGACCAATAGGCAAAGTTCTCGTCCATTGGTGGTTACCGAAATGTCACCAACAAAAGTAACAGGGTCTCACTGACAGAGTTGTACACCGAGGTGTTTACATAAGCAGGAGAATATTACTGCTCAGATCATATAGTTCACAAGAAAGGTTAAACCAACAATGGAAGGAAAATATGATCATCAGATTAAACAGAACAATGGAAAGGAAAATGTGTTTAAACACATATTTCAGGGGTATATCCTTCCCAATGACAAGCAGAGCATGATATCCATGACAGGATATAGAGTAGAAAACCATTTAGGTAAGGGGGAAGGAATCTCATGATATTACCCATACAACGGTGTTAGGATAAGTGATAAATAAAATTTAGTATCGTGCTTCAAATGTTCCTGTTGAAAATCGGAGTACCATTGACATGCTTCGAGATAGCATTGACATGGTCTTCAGGTGAAGATCAAACTTTGGAAACACGAAGGATCCATCAGGAATAACTTGTAGAATAAGTCTTACAATTTCCTCATGGACGAATTGATAACCTTGCTGAAAAGGAATCTATAATGATAGGTCCTCCAGCCGGGGGGGGGGGGTGCTAGGCATGACATCATGTTACCGGGTCATCAAAGGATCAACGTCATAACTCTTGGAAAGTTGTCCCAACCATCATATCTGACCGAGATTCAGATCCGATTGGTGTCAGGATACCTGAGACTCAGGATGTCCGAGAAGAAAAGGCGCAACACAAATCGTTGAAATGGCATTGCAAGCTTCTCGGGAAATGAACTATGGGAGCGGGTTTCTGAAGCAATAGTTCACCATTAAACCAAGGAGAGGACATGGAGGCGTCTGGTGAACTCAACGGCAATTCACTGATATTCCCAAAAGATGGATTTCCACCATTAGGTGAACAAGGAGATAACATTGTCAGATCAAATGATATAAGGAAGTATGCTCGAGGAAAACATACACAATTAAACATTGGTTGAAAGGTGCGCCCGAAATGTGGATTGGGTTGCACGACCAATGTCAGAATGGTGATTTAATTAGCGAAGGACTTAGAATGAACTATCGATCATTAACTTCAAAGCAATAGGGTTGCTAGAAGTGCATAATCCAAACAACACCGTTCACTTGTGGGTACCCCGGTTGGAATCAACACGAGGACCAAGAAAGAATGGTGATGGTGAGAAGTATCATTATAGCAAGAATTCTTAAGAGGTGGAGCAATCCTCACAACATTCTTAACATCAAAGATGGTAATACTCCGTGGTAGAATATAACATAAGTTGGATAGCAAGGAACTCAAGGTACAACACAATACAGGAACAAGTTTTGTGTTGGAGGGAATGCAATAATGTTGTCGCTGATAACACCAATCATCGAGGGCAAGGATGGTATTTCTCATCATGATTTCAATAGATCTCTTGGAAGAGCTCAGAATGTTGATGATATTCACGACACATTTGTCGCGAGAGTTCATGAAGATGTAATCGATCGGTGATGACATCAAGTCAAAGTAATGATAAAGTGAAAGGTTATTGGAACCAAGGGTACGACACAAACTCGAAACCAAGCTTGTTGTTCAAGGCGAAATGATATGACGATGATGATCGACGTAAGGTTAGTTCATCGTCGAAAATTGTGCTCCGGGAAGAAGGACCGGGTAGCACAGTTAAAATTAGCTCGATACTGATATAGCCGATCAGGCTAGGAATGACTTGAAGGATTAATAAAATTGTAAGCAGTGATGGGTTCAAATACTTGTTGAATCGCAATGCGAACTCGATTCAGTTATCGGTGTCTTTGAGTGTATAATAACTCAGAGCCCGTGAAAAATTGGAATCAGTGGAAAGGTAGCACTTGATGAAGAACTCATAAGAAGTTATGCAGTTCCATGATAATCTTGAGATACCAGGGGGTAATACTCGACACAAGATCAAAGTAAAGATTGGACGGGTGTATTAATCCATAGAAGACAATTGTTTTAACTTGTCCGAGAAATGGAATCAAGGAAGAACAATCATGGTCGGAACCACGGTTGCAAGGGATCAATTCACAGATACCATATGTTTGCTATCAAGGAAATAGTTATTATTACAAGAAGCTTCCATGATAGGATATACATCGCGTCCATGGGCATGAACACAAAGTTCAAGGTCAACTCCCACTTCCTCAATGCATAATCTTCCATTCACCTCTCGTATTTCGAAGATGACATTAGTTGTTGAAAGTTTTACCTGGTGCAATACTAGATAAGTATGACTCGTGAAAACTTTCGGGTTCACACGGTTTAGAGAAGGCATATGTTCAACCCATAGGGGCTTCTTAGAAACATATACCACAAGTTTCCAGAGTAAATAACACAAGCCCGAAAGCAGAGCATGGTTGGCCAAGCAGAGGATACAACTTAACAAGGGCATCATGTATAAGGGGAAGAACTCACAAAGTGTTCAAATGTGAAGGACACTATCGGATAACAATCCAACAAAGGACTTGATAGTCCACAAGGGATCTGATATGAGTATCGGTACTCAACCAGAAGAGGAAGGAATGCAAATGCAACAGGTTATGGAATCATCTGAATAATTCAAAGCTTAAATAAAAAGGAATTATGATTTCCAAAACAAAGGATCAGATGCAGACGTTCTGATCAAGGATGGATCAATTGAATATACCAGAGGCACAATCGACGACAGATAGTTTGGTCGAGAACCAGCTCATGTTTGAAAGACGTCTGAGACGGAGAGATAATTTAAAAGGATCAACTGATGATTACGTGCATTCGCAACATATTGAGTCAACAGACTCAAAATGATAATGACAAGGAATGTCAATAAGATTTCTATACTTATGGGATTAATCATAATGAAAGTAAACAAGAAATTCCAAGAGCAATAGGCTGCTCGGGATTTTCGGAAGATCGAATGGCATTTCGAAGACTTTTGTGAAATACATGAATCAACTGGGGATGAGCGGATTCTCGATAAGTGCGAGAAATTATCCGTATGGGTATTCAGGTGGTAAGGAACTGCAAGGCAATAGGCGTAAGTATTCTAAGAACAACAACGAGTATTTCTGGGCGTCTTGTAATAAAAAGAACAACTGGGGACTAAGTAAGAACGGTGTATGAATTTATCCATAGGGATATTTCGGTGGTAGTGAATTGCAAAAGCAATGGGCAGTCCTGAAAGAGTATCGGAAAGTAACTTTGAAATCTTCATGTGCAGTCGGCGATCATCTAGACTGAAGGGGCTCTCCGGGAGAAAGCGTTTTCGAGAACCTAAAGTTAGATTTTAGAAAATCATTTAACCCGACTAGAAGAGAGATCAGAGTCCCAGAGTATAGACGAGGAGTAAAAGATCCTAACACCACCCAATGGCGACGTGGGCCCGTAAGGCACACAGCCAAGTTAGTAAAAGTTTTGCAATGGCTAGACTCAACTTCGGCCAAGGAGTTGGAAAGGGGATTCCTACAGGCAGTCGGCTCTGATACCAACTTGTGACGCCCCCGATTCAATCGTACACTAATCATGCACGCAAATGTGTACGATCAAGATCAGGGACTCACGGGAAGATATCACAACACAACTCTACAAATAAAATAAGTCATACAAGCATCATAATACAAGCCAGGGGCCTCGAGGGCTCGAATACAAGTGCTCGATCATAGACGAGTCAGCGGAAGCAACAATATCTGGGTACAGACATAAGTTAAACAAGTTGCCATAAGATGGCTAGCACAAACTGGGATACAGATCGAAAGAGGCGCAGGCCTCCTGCCTGGGATCCTCCTAACTACTCCTGGTCGTCGTCGTCAGCCTGCACGTAGTAGTAGGCACCTCCAATGTAGTAGTCGTCGTCAACGCTGGCTCCTGGCTCCTGGACTCCAGCATCTGGTTGCGACAACCAGAAAGAAAGGAAAGGGGAAAAAGGGGGGAGAAAGCAACCGTGAGTACTCATTCAAAGTACTCGCAAGCAAGGAACTACACTACATATGCATGGGTATATGTGTAAGGAGGCCATATCGGTGGACTGAACTGCAGAATGCCAGAATAAGAGGGGGATAGCTAATCCTGTCGAAGACTACGCTTCTGGCAGCCTCCATCTTGCAGCATGTAGAAGAGAGTAGATTGAAGTCCTCCAAGTAGCATCTCCAAGTAGCATCTCCAAGTAGCATCTCCAAGTAGCATCTCCAAGTAGCATCGCATAGCATAAACCTACCCGGCGATCCTCTCCTCGTCGCCCTGCGGAAAAGCGATCACCGGGTTGTCTGTGGAACTTGGAAGGGTGTGTTTTATTAAGTATCCGGTTCTAGTTGTCATAAGGTCAAGGTACAACTCCAAGTCGTCCTGTTACCGAAGATCACGGCTATTCGAATAGATTAACTTCCCTGCAGGGGTGCACCACATAACCCAACACGCTTGATCCCATTTGGCCGGACACACTTTCCTGGGTCATGCCCGGCCGCGGAAGATCAACACGTCGCAGCCCCACCTAGGCAAAACAGAGAGGCCAGCACGCCGGTCTAAACCTAAGCGCACAGGGGTCTGGGCCCATCGCCCATAGCACACCTCCACGTTGCGAGGGCGGCCGGAAGCAGAACTAGCCCCCTTAATACAAGAGCAGGCTTACGTTCCAATCCGGCGCGCGCCGCTCCGTCGCTGACGTCTGAAGTGCTTCGGCTGATACCACGACGTCGGGATACCCATAACTACTCCCGCGTAGATGGTTAGTGCGTATAGGCCAGTAGCCAGACTCAGATCAAATACCAAGATCTCGTTAAGCGTGTTAAGTATCCGTGAATGCCGAACAAGGCCAGCCCACCTGTCTCCTAGGTGGTCTCAACCTGCCCTGTCGCTCCGCCACAAAGTAACAGTCGGGGGCCGTCGGGAACTCAGGCCCACCACTACCTGGATGGAGCCATCTGTCCCTTCAGCCCCCATCTCCAAACAGTATCACCAGTAATGTAACAGTGTAAAATATATAGTATATACCCGTGATCACCTCCCGAAGTGATCACAGCCCAGTAGTATAGCATGGCAGACGGACAAGAGTGTAGGGTCACTGATGGAACACTAGCATCCTATACTAAGCATTTAGGATTGCGGGTAAGGTATCAATGACTGTAGCAGCAATGACAGGCTATGCATCAGAATAGGATTAACGGAAAGCAGTAACATGCTACACCACTCTAATGCAAGCAGTATAGAGAAGAGTAGGCGATATCTGGTGATCAAAGGGGGGGGCTTGCCTGGTTGCTCAGACAAGAAGGAGGGGTCGTCGGTGACGTAGTCGTCCACAGGGGCATCAGCATCGTCACGGGAGCTACCGGAGAGAAGAGGGGGGAGAAACAGTAAATACATAGCAAGCAAGTGCATAACAGGTCAACAAGCAGAGCTAGACGTGTTCTAACGCGGTATGAGGTGATACCGGTGAAGGGGGGAAACATCCGGGAAAGTACCCCCAGTGTTTCGTGTTTTCGGACAGATGAACCGGAGGTGAAATGTTGCAGGTTCTCTATGCTAGGGACGCGTGGCGGACGAACGGGCTGCGTATCCGGATTCGTCTCGTTGTTCTGAGCAACTTTCATGTTGAAAATATTTTAATCCGAGTTACGGATTAAAAGATATGATTTTCTAAAGATTTTATTAATTTCTGGAATTTAATTAATTAATTAATTAATTCGAAAATGATTTAATGACATCAGCATGATGTCATGCTGGCATCAGCAGTCAACAGAGTTGACTTGGTCAACCTGACCAGCGGGTCCCACTGGTCAGTGACACATTTTAATTAAACAGTTTAATTGATCTAATCAAAATTAATTAGTGGGTGGGCCCCACTGTCATACTAATTAGTTAGCTAATTAACAGTAGTTAATTAGGTTAACTAATCATTAGGTTAATTAATCTTATTTGGTTAATTTAATCAGAATTAATTAGGTTAATTAATTGGTTAATTAATTAATTAATTATTTTCATTATTTATCTACTTATTTATTTATTTAATTCTTTTTTTTCTTTTTTTTAAACAGAAACGTTCTGGGGGGGTGTGCCCCACTCGTCATAGGGCCAAGGCCCTTAACGGGCATACGGGCAGGCTGGTGCGGGCGAAGCCGCACCCCTGCCCGATAGCAAGGCGAGGCCGGTTCGGGGCCGGAGCGGGCGCGAGCAGCGCGGGCCACAGCCGGCGGCGACAGCCGCGGTAGGTGGGGGCAGCAGCGCCGGCGGCCACGGCAGCAGAGAGGAGTCCAGGGACGGAGCGCGCGAGAGCGGGCACCGGCGAGCGTGGCCGCGGCCAACGGGGACAGAGGCGGGGCGCGTGTGCCGGTGCGCCAG
>NC_041380.1:402852104-402880596 GCF_002162155.2 Triticum dicoccoides
CTCCTTTTTTTTTGTCTGTTTAGTTTTTTTTTCTCTTTTGTATTTTCTTTTCTGTTTTATTTTAAGTTCCCTTTTATTACAGTTTCATAAAAACACTAGCACCTAAATTTGTATTTATAAATATACTACTGCCACCTTAACTCTCAACCGAAAATAAAATAGTTTAATATTTTATAAAATTCAATAGGCATGTATTTAACTGTTTTAACTACGGTTTTAATTATCTTAGAGCCTTTAAACACTTTATCAAAGTTTGGTTTCTCCACCATAATTACCGCTGCATTATTTAGTTCACTCCGAACATTTTAGTTTTAAAGTTTGGAAACTTTTGTTGTTTGCCTATGTTTTAAATTTGAATTTGAATCGGGTTCGAATCAACGTGAGTTTAATCATAGTAATGGAGGTGACGTGGCATCATTAGCTTGGGATTACTGTAGTCTAATTATCCGGGCGTCACAGTGTCACTTGGGAGCCTCCGCCAAGATTGTGGAGTTGAACCAAGGAGTTTGTAAGGGCAAGGAGATCGCCTACTTTGTGAAGATCTACCCGAGTGAGGCAAGTCCTTCGTGGGCGACGGCCATGGTGGGATAGACAAGGTTGCTTCTTCGTGGACCCTTCGTGGGTGGAGCCCTCCGTGGACTCGCGCAACCATTACCCTTCGTGGGTTGAAGTCTCCTTTAACGTGGATGTACGATAGCACCACCTATCGGAACTACGCCAAAAAATCTCCGTGTCTCCAATTGCGTTTGCACACTCCAAACTCCTCCCTTTACCTTTATATGCAATTATTTTACTTTCCGCTGCTATACTCTTAGAATTGCATGTGTAGGTTGATTGCTTGACTTGTTCTAAGTTGCTAAATTCTGCCTAGAACTAAAATTGGGAAAAGGTGTCACATCCCTAGCTCTGGCCTGTCCTGTGCTTGCTTCCATCTGTGCATCATGTTTAAATTTTTAAAACTTGAACTGAGGAAGTCAGAAGCCTCAAAACCCTAAATAAAAGAAGGGCAAAAACCCTAAAATCTCATTCATTGTTCCAAAATGCTCCTCTTAGATGTTTAATATTTTTGGCAAGGGTTTTGATCCAAACCAGAAATAATGAACATTTTAAAAGGATTTATTTTTGGGACTTTGAATTTAAATCATTAGCTATTTGAATTTGAATTATATTCATATAACTAGAATATAATTTCAAATACCCCTGAAATATTTTATAAGCTTTTGGAAAAGTCCATCTAGCAAAATAAAAATACTCAGAGGAGTTTTTGGCATTGTTTGAATTTGTTTAAATTCAAACAATGGCAAAAGATATTAAATAAAAGAAACAGAACAAAAAAAAGAGCAGAAGCCTACCTGGCACTCACCTCTCAGCCCACCCGGCCCGAACCTACCTGGCGGCCTAGCTGGCGGCCTAGCTGGCAGGCCCAGCCCACCTCCTCCTCCCTGTCGCCTTCCTCCTCGCGCCAGTAGGCAGAGGAGGGACTCGGCGCACGCGCCCGAGCTCGCCACGCCACCACCCTGCTCGTCTGCATCGCCTGGACACCGCGATGCCTCGCGTCATCCTCTCGGCGCTGCCCCGACCCCCTGGAACCCCCTCGACCTCTCCCATTGCCTCTCCCCTTCTCCGTCCCTCTCGCACACAACCGGTCGAGCGCCACCGTCGCTGACCCTCGCTGCCCTCGCGGCCACCGCCACCCCCTCTCCTCCCCGACGCGCTCCTGAGCTCCGTAGTGCCTCCCTCGACCTCTCCGTCGGCTCACGCGACCGGAGAAGCCCCGAAGCATCGTCCCGACGCTTTTCCCCTCTTCGGCCACCGAGGACCGCCGATGTCGACTCGCCGCCTCCGACGCCTCCCCGAGACCCCCGAGCTGCTCATCGACCTCGCGGTGAGCCTCCGTGCAGAACCCCTCTCTTTCCCCTCGCGTTTGCGAGCTCTAGGCCATAGCTCCGTCGCGGCCGAACTCCGGCCGCCGCTGACCTCGTCGCCGCCGTCACCTGCGGCCACTGGAGCTCCCACCCGAGTGCACCATCGTGCTCAGAACGTCTCCACGAGCCCGTTGCCTACCGCAGCTCGCCCTCTCGTGCCCCCCCTAGTGGTCGCCCATGTCTCACCCGAGCTCCGGCGGCTGCAACCGAGCTCGCCGCCGTCGACTCCGGCCACCCCAGGCCCGGAGACCACGACCATCCGACGCACCATCGCGCCAGCTCTCCGTAGAGCCAAAGGGCGCACCGAACGGTGCCCTGTACGTGAAACCCGCACCTGCACCGCCGCGTTTAGCCTCGCCGGCAGCTAAACACCGGCGAGTTGACCCCGCTGACCAGGGGTTTGACCTCCCCCTGGGTCGATGACAGGTGGGGCTAGCCCCCTGTTAATTAGTTTAGTTTATTTTAATTTATTTAGCCACTGTTTCACTGCCATGTGGGCCCGAGGCCCTGCTAATTTGGTTTAGGTACTAATTAAATTTTAGCTAACCCACTGACCCGCTGACTGTGGGCCCCAGCCCTTCTAATTACGTTAGTTAAGAATTAACTAAACCCTGTTTAGTTCCTGTGTCACTGACGTGTGGCCCCCACACGTCAGGTTTGAACTGGAGCGCCCAGTTGACCTGCTGATGTCACGGTGACGCACTGCTAACGCAGTAAATGTTTTCTGGAATTTAAATAATTCTTAAATGATTTATTATTTCAGAAAATGCCCTAAACTTCAATAAATCATAGAAAATTAACCTTAACTCCAAATTAAATAATTTATATATGAAAAATTATCAGAAAAATTCAAGGAATCCATCTGTACCATTTTCATGCATGTTAGAACAACTTATAGCTGCTGTTTAGCACAAATCAATTAAATGGCATTTGAATAATCACATATGGAGTTTGAATTTGAATCTTGTATTCAAACCAACTTCATTTAATCTGGTTTTAGGTGCATTAGCCCAAAACACATTTATATTGCCATGTCATAGCATGCATCATATTGTGCATTGCATTGATCGTGTTGTTTCTGTATTTGCCGGTAATTGTCCCCTCTCGATAGACGTGTACCGATGATGTGATCGTTGACACTGATGAAGACTCAATGTTATCTTCAGAAGTGCCAGGCAAGCAAACCCCCTTGTTCATTCCGATAAAATCCCACTCTCTCGCCCCTGCTCTCTTTTACTGCATTAGGACAACAACGACATATTTGTTACTTGTTGCGGTAGCTGAACCCCTTTATCCTTTGCATGACCTGTCATTGCCACAGTAAATAGATGAAACCCACTAGCATGAGTAGGAGTTGTTTGAGCCCTGATGTGCCTACTCATTCATGCTTGTTTGTCATGCCTGCTACTGCTTAGAGTTGAGTCAGGTCTGATTCATCGGGGATGAATCAGAGGCGTGTGAACATGACCTACTGTGTGTGAGCTAAGTGTGTGAACACGATTTGGTAAAGGTAGCGGTGAGAGGCCATGTAGGAGTACATGGTGGGTTGTCTCATTGCAGCCGTCCTCAGGAACTGAGTTCTGTGTTTGTGATCCATGAACAGCTACTACCACACATTGGGTTCCGGTAACTCGACCCCTCTCGACTTATTAATCAACATGATCTTTGTCCAGGAGTTGCAACTAGTTTCTGGTGTTTGTAGGTAGTGTTAGTAGTCTACCAAGTGGCACCCGGTACAGGTGGGCTTGGGACAGACTAGGCACAGTGGCCCGGTGTACCAAGTGGCACCCGGATGGTGGGCTTGGGAACCCTGCTCACATCGTTTGGGGCCGTAAGCGACACCCCGGCCGGATCTCCTTGCGGATGGAACCTGAATAGGCGATAAACCTGGACTAGAGACTTGTTCGGTTAGTCAGGTCGTGGCCGACTCCCTCGCCCGGCTTCCGCTTGAAGGTTGCCGAGGTACATGACGTGTACAGGGCGGTAAGTGGCGAGAGCGTGTGTGAAGAAGTACACCCCTGCAGGGTTATCATCATCTATTCGAATAGCCGGATTCCTCGGATATGGAAACTTGGACCCCTTGTACAGTTCATAGACAAGTGAAAGTGGATACTCTAAAACACGCAAGATAAGCGTGAGTGCTATGGATGGCGTTCTCGTAGGGAGACGGGAGCGGATCCATAGTGGTGTATTGATATGGTGAATATGTGGACTCGTGTGCGCCACCTCAAAAGAGTTACTTGCAGTCGTAGTTCAGGTTAGCCACCGAGTCAAAGCTGGCTTGCTGCAGTTAAACTCCACCACCCCCTTGTTGATAATGATGCATATGTAGTTAGTTCTGATGTAAGTCTTGCTGGGTACATTTGTACTCACGTTTGCCTATTTTATGTTTTTGCAGAGAGACTTTAGTCTCACTAGTAGTTCCGCGTGGACTTCGACGTTTAGCTTGTTACCTCAGCTACGATCTTGTGCCCTCGGCAGGATCTGGTAGATAGTCAAGCTTCTCAGCCTTTTTCATTTATAGTTGTCTGTACTCAGACATGTTAAGCTTCCGCATGTGCTTTGACTTGTATGCTCTGATTGTTGGGTCATGAGACTCATGTTTGTAATATCTCGCTCCTCGGAGCCTATTGAATAAACTGCTTGAGTCGTAGAGTCATCTTGTGATGCCATGTTGTATGGCACATATCGAGCATATTGTGTGTATGTTTGAAATGCTTGGTATGTGTGGGATCTGACTATCTAGTTGTTTATCTTTAGTAGCCTCTCTTACCGGGAAATGTCTCCTAGTGTTTCCACCGAGCCATGGTAGCTTGCTACTGCTCCGGAACATTTAGGCTGGCCGGCATGTGTCCTTCTTCGTTCCTGTGTCTGTCCCTTCGGGGAAATGTCACGCGATGAATACCGGAGTCCTGTTAGCCCACTACAGCCCGGTTCTCCGGAGTCCTGCTAGCCCAGTGCTACAGCCTGGATTCACTCGCTGATGACCGACACGTTCGATGCTGGGTCACGGATGCCTGTCCCTGTAAGTTAGTGCCACTTTGGGTTTACGACTAGCCATGTCAGCCCGGGCTCCTTATCATATGGATACTAGCGACACTATCATATACGTGTGCCAAAAGGCGCAAACGGTCCCGGGCAAAGGTAAGACGACACCCGTGGGAATACCGTGCGTGAGGCCGCAAAGTGATATGAGGTGTTACATGCTAGATCGATGTGGCATTGAGTCGGGGTCCTGACAGCGTTGGTATCAGAGCTTGACTGCCTGTAGGATTACCAAGCCAAACTGGTCGAAGTTGAGTCTAGAAATTCTTTAGTTATATAAGGGAATTGATTGTGGGATGGAACGTAAGGCTCTTTTTACTCCTTATACCTTATGCCCTTCTGACCTGAGTCATCTTATCTTTCCTACGGGGATTAAGAACTAGGCTATCTCTTCTTTCTATCAGGATCACGTGTTACTAATCCGTAGACTTATAGATTGTTGGATTAAGCCTCAGTTCAGTTTCTACCTCCGTATGTTAACTGTTGATCTCGAAACCTTGATATTGTGCTTCTGAGTGGTTATGCCACCATTTTTGTGAATGTCTCAAATCTTTTCTGAGCATTTACAGCCGTTATGCTGTCCGAGTTATCCCAGGTTTCTATACAGTCGGATGCATTTGCAAATCCCTTCCTCCTGTTTCCGATGTGCCTTTGGTCAGATTAATCACACAAATCAGTGAGTTGAGGTAATTTATTGCCTTGACATATATGTTGGAGCTAGTATTATGACCCTAGGTGTCTTAGGGGATCATCTAGTAATTTAGCCATGATTTGTGTTCCCAGTGTGATGATTCTGGCCATCATTCTCGAAAGCATCCCGTGATGCTACTTAGTAGTAGGTATTCTATTCCTGGGTTCTTGAACCCGAGATTCACTCTACTTACTTTATGTTGATAGTAATTGCTAGCGCCTTTAGGATATTAGTAACCTTTGCAGTAGTTCTCGAGGTCCGTGGTATATCCTTCTTCCAAATACCATGAACCACTTACGGCAAAAGTTTGTTGGATCAAAAGATCACAACAGGAGTGCTCTCGATGGGTTCTCCATTCATAATTGTGACTCTGCCAGTTCTACCTTTCCGCATGGATTGTCCGGAAGAAATATGTTGAACTCGTTCGACATGCTAATCTATGCATTCACAACTCAGAAAATCATATGTTCCTTTGAGTTGTCCCTCTTTAGTTGTTTTCTGGCCCTTGTCTATCAATTGATAGTCAGGAGTAATTGTGCATTCGTGTTATCAATGCTTATTACTCTTGTGGTCCGTCAAGCCATTCTGTCCTGAATGACTAGGAGAAGCAAACTCCAGTACCTCATCCATATTCAGGATTGGGTCAAAGCAGTTGTACTCCGCAGATCAAATACTAATCCAGCTTTGTTCTGTTCCACCCTGGAGTGTTACCATCTTTATATTAAGATTATCATGGGAATGGCACACCATCCTATGAATTCTTGATTTAGTGATACTCTCGCCATCATTACTCATTCCTCGGTTTCGTGTTGTCGTAACCGGAATGCCGACAAGTGAGTCGTGGTGTGTGAAATCAATACTCCCAGCAACCTCGTTGCTTGGTAGCTAAAGGATAATAATTTCATTCTTAGCGTGTTGGTTTTTGAATCATCCTTCTAAGACTGATCGTGCTACCTAGTCCTTATTTTGGTGCACCTTTCGATTGATGAGTTAGGACCTTGTCAAGTCCTCGCCCATTTGATCATATCGTCTTGCCCTCAAAAGCGAGATTGTTCTCGAGCTTAGTAACATATCGGTGGTTCGTGATTTCCGAAGATCTTCTCGGAAGTATTACCAGGTTGTCACCTGACCGCTATGTTGAGCTCGTGATCAAGTTGGTTTCTTGTGAACCACCTTCTCTCCAAGAATCGGTGTTAGATATCCCTGAGCTAGTTGGTTAAGCTAAACGACAACTTGGAGGGTTGGAAGATAAAAGCTTGCCTGACTTAGTTCGTTCCAAAGGGATATTCTTGTGTAGTGTGTGTTGAAGAAAGATGATATCTTCATCGATTGGTCCCTGTGATCAGTTGCTGGACCTATTGTCTTATCAATCCTTTGATTTGAGTGTGGGCTATCGTCAAATCAAGTCAGAACCAACGATGTTCGTAATGTTGTCTTACTCGTGGTTGATCCCTCAAGCATACACCATTATATCTTTTGGGTCTGACCAATGCTATCACCGTGTTCACACAATGGTGGAAGTCCAGTGATATGGAAATTCCGATGAGTTGTTGTTGAGTCCATTGACAACATCCTTATCTCCTCCATGATGTTGTTGAACATTAAGTTAGTGTTGGAAACTTTTGAAAGCATTTTCTTCATGCTAGCTCATGAAGTACTTGTTTGATGAAAGGAGTGACTTCCTTTGATTCACGTGCATTTTGATGTAAGTTGCCGTCGTGAATTCGAGAAAGTTTGTTTTTGCTCCTTTGGAATCATCCCAAGTCGGTCATGCACGTGCGAAGAATTCTGTGGTCTGTTAGACTGATCATCTTCATTCCATATGTATATCCTAGCACACCAAGCCACTGATTGACTCGTTCAAGGAAAAGAAGTCTATGCTTGGGATCTAATCCATGGACTTGCGTAAAGACTTCGATATCCTCGATTATGGTTCCCCACCTGAACTCGGTAGTGATTAATTATAAGACTACTACATGGCCATGCTTGTCTGGGACAACGTGTCCACATGTTTGTAGCAGAACCAGCTCATGTTTTGGAGCTTACTATCATAGCTCACTCCCCGAGAATCCCGCAACATTATCTCGTCGATTTGTGTTGCAAACTTTCATTTTTCTTTCTAGACTTGATGAGTCTGGGATATCCTGACACCAACCAGATCTGAATCTCAGGCAGATGTGATGGTTGGAACATTTCCCAAGAATTATAATATTGGTCTCTCAATAACCGGCAAGGTGGATGTCGTGGCCAACACACCCATCCGGTAGACCTATTATTATAGTATCTTGTTTGAGGAAGTTGGCCACCTCCCCATAGGGATTTCGTAGGATTACTCCCTAGTTGCCCCTATGGATTTCTGTGTTCCGAAGTCCGACCCTTTTACTTGATGTTCTAGATATCAAACCATATCTATGGGTGGATTACGCTAGCACATCAAGGAGAACATTAGAAGCGGAGTGCTAAATGTCTCTCGGTCGATCATCCAAATTTTATTTGCTTGGCCTCGCTAAGGTGAAATCTGAGAAAGTGTTATCCTCCTTCGCATCTGCATCGTCCATCGCTATTCATCATGGTAGTATGTTGTGTTGTCAGCACCCTTGACGCGGTTGTTGATAAAACCTTGATGATTGTGGAAATGCTCAAGTTCTTGAGAGCACGCACAAGCGCTACGTGTTATCATCGGCTCTAATTGGGATGCTCTCAGTTCCCTCGGCAATGCTGTGACCTTCTCAAACAGTGAATTCACTCTCTATTGTTGGGTTCTTCCCCAGTTACCAGAATCATTCCCAGCATTTGCATTTTGTTCCCAGCTTGCACCGCCAATGTGCCATTCTACCATGGGTCTCTTCCATTTCCGGTGATAAGCAAATTCATCCATTACGTTGTCTTCAACAAGGTAATCCACATCATCCAAGTCCGAGTATGCCATTCTACCGACCCCCTCCAAACGATTGGTCGAGAATTGCCTTAAATTGATATAGAGAGTCTCAATGATCTATATATCAAAGGTAATTCTTTTTGCCACTTAAGATAATAATCTACGAATCATCCTTCTCCAGAATGTTTCGTCGTGGTATCATGGCAATTCAACTCCTCGCTACGTTGACAACCGATCGCCACATTCTTAAGTCTGGAATTGTTGTCTACCTAGTGAACCTCGTCACCTGCTCCACTCCATCCCTCTAGAGGTATGCTTCGTCTCTCAGCTCGAGAGATGTTGCTATGTCACATTCCGGGAGTTAATCCTGAGTTGTTCGACCTTCGAGAAGACCGATCCTTCTAGAGTTTTCCTTTCCTCTTCTTGTCATGATTAGCTGGAATTCTCAGAGCAAGACGACAAGACAAAGATGGTGTTCAAATCAACGTTCATTTGAAGTGCAACCTGGATCGTGAAGATTGTACTAGTTTGCGTTTCCCCTTCATCCTACCCTACGCTTGAATCTCGAGACGAGATTCTTGTTTAGTGGGGGTGAGTTGTCACATCCCTAGCTCTGGCCTGTCCTGTGCTTGCTTCCATCTGTGCATCATGTTTAAATTTTTAAAACTTGAACTGAGGAAGTCAGAAGCCTCAAAACCCTAAATAAAAGAAGGGCAAAAACCCTAAAATCTCATTCATTGTTCCAAAATGCTCCTCTTAGATGTTTAATATTTTTGGCAAGGGTTTTGATCCAAACCAGAAATAATGAACATTTTAAAAGGATTTATTTTTGGGACTTTGAATTTAAATCATTAGCTATTTGAATTTGAATTATATTCATATAACTAGAATATAATTTCAAATACCCCTGAAATATTTTATAAGCTTTTGGAGAAGTCCATCTAGCAAAATAAAAATATTCAGAGGAGTTTTTGGCATTGTTTGAATTTGTTTAAATTCAAACAATGGCAAAAGATATTAAATAAAAGAAACAGAACAAAAAAAGAGCAGAATCCTACCTGGCACTCACCTCTCAGCCCACCCGGCCCGAACCTACCTGGCGGCCTAGCTGGCAGGCCCAGCCCACCTCCTCCTCCCTGTCGCCTTCCTCCTCGCGCCAGTAGGCAGAGGAGGGACTCGGCGCACGCGCCCGAGCTCGCCACGCCACCACCCTGCTCGTCTGCATCGCCTGGACACCGCGACGCCTCGCGTCATCCTCTCGGCACTGCCCCGACCCCCTGGAACCCCCTCGACCTCTCCCATCGCCTCTCCCCTTCTCCGTCCCTCTCGCACACAACCGGCCGAGCGCCACCGTCACTGACCCTCGCTGCCCTCGCGGCCACCGCCACCCCCTCTCCTCCCCGACGCGCTCCCGAGCTCCGCAGTGCCTCCCTCGACCTCTCCGTCGGCTCACGCGACCGGAGAAGCCCCGAAGCGCCGTCCCGACGCTTTTCCCCTCCTCGGCCACCGAGGACCGCCGCTGTCGATTCGCCGCCTCCGACGCCTCCCCGAGACCCCCGAGCTGCTCATCGATCTCGCGGTGAGCCTCCATGCAGAACCCCTCTCTTTCCCCTCGCGTTTGCGAGCTCTAGGCCATAGCTCCGTCGCGGCCGAACTCCGGCCGCCGCTGACCTCATCGCCGCCGTCACCTGCAGCCACTGGAGCTCCCACCCGAGTGCACCATCGTGCTCAGAACGTCTCCACGAGCCCGTTGCCTGCCGCAGCTCTCCCTCTCGTGCCCCCCCTAGTGGTCGCCCGTGTCTCACCCGAGCTCCGGCGGCCGCAACCGAGCTCGCCGCCGTCGACTCCGGCCACCCCAGGCCCGGAGACCACGACCATCCGACGCACCATCGCGCCAGCTCTCCGTAGAGCCAAAGGGCGCACCGAACGGTGCCCTGTACGTGAAACCCGCACCTGCACCGCCGCGTTTAGCCTCGCCGGCGGCTAAACGCCGGCGAGTTGACCCCGCTGACCAGGGGTTTGACCTCCCCCTGGGTCGATGACAGGTGGGGCTAGCCCCCTGTTAATTAGTTTAGTTTATTTTAATTTATTTAGCCACTGTTTCACTGCCATGTGGGCCCGAGGCCCTGCTAATTTGGTTTAGGTACTAATTAAATTTTAGCTAACCCACTGACCCGCTGACTGTGGGCCCCAGCCCTTCTAATTACGTTAGTTAAGAATTAACTAAACCCTGTTTAGTTCCTGTGTCACTGACGTGTGGCCCCCACACGTCAGGTTTGACCTGGAGCGCCCAGTTGACCTGCTGACATCACGGTGACGCACCGCTGACGCAGTAAATGTTTTCTGGAATTTAAATAATTCTTAAATGATTTATTATTTCAGAAAATGCCCTAAACTTCAATAAATCATAGAAAATTAACCGTAACTCCAAATTAAATAATTTATATATGAAAAATTATCAGAAAAATTCAAGGAATCCATCTGTACCATTTTCATGCATGTTAGAACAACTTATAGCTGCTGTTTAGAACAAATCAATTAAATGGCATTTGAATAATCACATATGGAGTTTGAATTTGAATCTTGTATTCAAACCAACTTCATTTAATCTGGTTTTAGGTGCATTAGCCCAAAACACATTTATATTGCCATGTCATAGCATGCATCATATTGTGCATTGCATTGATCGTGTTTTTTCTGTATTTGCCGGTAATTGTCCCCTCTCGATAGACGTGTACCGATGATGTGATCGTTGACACTGATGAAGACTCAATGTTATCTTCAGAAGTGCCAGGCAAGCAAACCCCCTTGTTCATTCCGATAAAATCCCACTCTCTCGCCCCTGCTCTCTTTTACTGCATTAGGACAACAACGACATATTTGTTAGTTGCTGCGGTAGCTGAACCCCTTTATCCTTTGCATGACCTGTCATTGCCACAGTAAATAGATGAAACCCACTAGCGTGAGTAGGAGTTGTTTGAGCCCTGATGTGCCTACTCATTCATGCTTGTTTGTCATGCCTGCTACTGCTTAGAGTTGAGTCAGGTCTGATTCATCGGGGATGAATCAGAGGCGTGTGAACATGACCTACTGTGTGTGAGCTAAGTGTGTGAACACGATTTGGTAAAGGTAGCGGTGAGAGGCCATGTAGGAGTACATGGTGGGTTGTCTCATTGCAGCCGTCCTCAGGAACTGAGTTCTGTGTTTGTGATCCATGAACAGCTACTACCACACATTGGGTTCCGGTAACTCGACCCCTCTCGACTTATTAATCAACATGATCTTTGTCCAGGAGTTGCAACTAGTTTCTGGTGTTTGTAGGTAGTGTTAGTAGTCTACCAAGTGGCACCCGGTACAGGTGGGCTTGGGACAGACTAGGCACAGTGGCCCGGTGTACCAAGTGGCACCCGGATGGTGGGCTTGGGAACCCTGCTCACATCGTTTGGGGCCGTAAGCGACACCCCGGCCGGATCTCCTTGCGGATGGAACCCGAATAGGCGATAAACCTGGACTAGAGACTTGTTCGGTTAGTCAGGTCGTGGCCGACTCCCTCGCCCGGCTTCCGCTTGAAGGTTGCCGAGGTACATGACGTGTACAGGGCGGTAAGTGGCGAGAGCGTGTGTGAAGAAGTACACCCCTGCAGGGTTATCATCATCTATTCGAATAGCCGGATTCCTCGGATATGGAAACTTGGACCCCTTGTACAGTTCATAGACAAGTGAAAGTGGATACTCTAAAACACGCAAGATAAGCGTGAGTGCTATGGATGGCGTTCTCGTAGGGAGACGGGAGCGGATCCATAGTGGTGTATTGATATGGTGAATATGTGGACTCGTGTGCGCCACCTCAAAAGAGTTACTTGCAGTCGTAGTTCAGGTTAGCCACTGAGTCAAAGCTGGCTTGCTGCAGTTAAACTCCACCACCCCCTTGTTGATAATGATGCATATGTAGTTAGTTCTGATGTAAGTCTTGCTGGGTACATTTGTACTCATGTTTGCCTATTTTATGTTTTTGCAGAGAGACTTCAGTCTCACTAGTAGTTCCGCGTGGACTTCGACGTTTAGCTTGTTACCTCAGCTACGATCTTGTGCCCTCGGCAGGATCTGGTAGATAGTCAGGCTTCTCAGCCTTTTTCATTTATAGTTGTCTGTACTCAGACATGTTAAGCTTCCGCATGTGCTTTGACTTGTATGCTCTGATTGTTGGGTCATGAGACTCATGTTTGTAATATCTCGCTCCTCGGAGCCTATTGAATAAACTGCTTGAGTCGTAGAGTCATCTTGTGATGCCATGTTGTATGGCACATATCGAGCATATTGTGTGTATGTTTGAAATGCTTGGTATGTGTGGGATCTGACTATCTAGTTGTTTATCTTTAGTAGCCTCTCTTACCGGGAAATGTCTCCTAGTGTTTCCACCGAGCCATGGTAGCTTGCTACTGCTCCGGAACATTTAGGCTGGCCGGCATGTGTCCTTCTTCGTTCCTGTGTCTGTCCCTTCGGGGAAATGTCACGCGATGAATACCGGAGTCCTGTTAGCCCGCTACAGCCCGGTTCTCCGGAGTCCTGCTAGCCCAGTGCTACAGCCTGGATTCACTCGCTGATGACCGACACGTTCGATGCTGGGTCACGGATGCCTGTCCCTGTAAGTTAGTGCCACTTTGGGTTTACGACTAGCCATGTCAGCCCGGGCTCCTTATCATATGGATACTAGCGACACTATCATATACGTGTGCCCAAAGGCGCAAACGGTCCCGGGCAAAGGTAAGACGACACCCGTGGGAATACCGTGCGTGAGGCCGCAAAGTGATATGAGGTGTTCCATGCTAGATCGATGTGGCATTGAGTCGGGGTCCTGACAAAAGGCTAGATTTTTATTTGGTCAAGTAGTCTAATCACCCCCCTCTAGACATACTTTTGATCCTACAAGTGGTATCAGAGCTTTGGTCTCCATTTGCTTTTATTTCCATAGCTTTTGGTGGTCATAGCCTTGGTTTCACAACCTAGGAGAGTATGGCGTCTAGCGAGGGAAATTACCACCGTAGAGGTCCTTACTTTGATGGTAAAAATGTTGCTAGTTGGAAGCATAAGATGAAAATGCATATTCTTGGAGATAACCCCGCCGTTTGGGCTATTGTGTGTATTGGCTTGCAAGGTAATTCTTTGATGGGAGAGAACCAAACCGTGAAGCTACCGCGGAAGAGTTGAAGATGCTACAATACAATGCTCAAGCTTGTGATATTCTCTTCAACGGATTATGCCCCGAAGAATTCAACAAAATCAGTCGTCTTGAGAATGGAAAGGAAATTTGGGATACTTTGATTGATATGCACGAAGGTACCGAATCTGTCAAGGAATCCAAATTGGGTGTGCTTCAAAGTCAGCTTGACAAGTTCAAAATGAAGGATGGTGAAGGCGTCGCTGAAATGTACTCTAGGCTTGCTCTCATCACAAATGAGATTGTCGGCTTAGGAAGTGAAGAGATGACCGATAGATTCATCATCAAGAAGATCCTAAGAGCCTTGGATGGAGAATATGATACCGTGTGCACATTGATCCAAATGATGCCAAATTACAAAGATCTCAAGCCAACGGGAGTTATTGGAAGAATTGTTGCTCATGAGATGTCACTCAAGGATAAGGAAGAGCTTCACAACAAGTCAAGTGGTGCTTACAAAGCCTCGTGTGATGCTCCCACATCATCAAGTGAGAAGCAAACCTTCAATGAAGAATTGAGTCTAATGGTGAAGAACTTCAACAAGTTCTACAAGAGTAGAAGCAAGGAAAGAAGTTCCAAGTCAAGGTCCTACAATGACAAAAGATCTTCTAGTTGTGAGCGCAATTGCTACAATTGTGGAAGACCCGGACACTATTCCAATGAGTGTACGGATCCCTACAAAAGAAGAGAAGATTCTCCCAAAAGAAGGAGTAGAAGAGAAGAATCACCATCAAGAGAGAGAATGAGTAGAGATGATCGTTATGAACGAAGACCCTCTCGGAGAAGCAAGGACTCGGAAAGGAAGGACAAGTCATCAAGGAGCTACACAAAAAGAAGACATCAAGCTCATGTTGGTGAATGGCTATCCGGTTCCGACTCCGACAATCACTCCGAAAGAAGTTATCACTCCGACTCCAAATATACTCAAGATGAAGGTGTTGCCAGACTAGCACTTGTGACAACCAAATCCTCCGACATATTTGACTCACCAAATGAAGGAATTGGGAGATGCTTCATGGCTAAAGGTCCAAAGGTAACACACCCCGAGTATGTTGATTTCAATAGTGATGAAGATGATTTGCTAGGAGATGATGATTTACTTGTTGACAACTCTAGTTATGAAAACTATGATGAGCTTGCTATTAATCATAATAATCAAGATAAAACGAATGACGATGATAAGAAGGAGATTGAGCGTCTAACTAAAGAACTAAACACTCTTAAGTTAGCTCGTGAAACTACCTTGGAAGATCATCGAGAACTTTTAAAGACTCATGATAAGCTACGCTTTGAAAAGCTCAACCTTGAGCAAGAACATGAGGTTTTAAAAGCAATCAATGATGATCTTCGCAAGAAAAGTTCTTCTTACATTGCCAAGCGTTTACTCTTGTCTACTTACATGCCACAAGTTAAATATAGTAACAAGAACAAGAAAGATTCTTCATCTAGTAGTAACAACAATCATGCTAAATCCAATGTTGCTGCTTCTAGTAGCTCTCTTGATTCCACTAATGATTCTCTTAGCCAAGTTACACTTGAGCAATAAAATAGCTTATTGAAGGGAATTATAGAGAAAGGTGTTTATAAGGCCTTGCCGGAAGTAAGCAATTTGAGGAAATTGTACGCAAGCAAGGAAGACACTGGAAGAATCAAGGTGTTGGTTTTGAACAAAAGTTCAATGCCAATGGAGTTGAGTGGGAAGAAGATCAATACCCCAAGACGAAGTTTGTTCCTCAACAAGAGAAGTATGATCCTACTTCTTTCAAAGGAACACAATCTCAAGATGATCTTCCACCACAATACCATAAGCTAAAAGGCAAGGACAAGCTTCAAGAGGAGATTGATGCATTTGAAGAAGCACCTAAGGCCTTGGTCAAGTGGGTTCCCAAGACTACATCAAGTTCTACTTCAAGTACGACTACAACTCCAAGGATTCCCATCAAGATGGTGTGGATCCCAAAGAAGAAGAAGAACTAGAGAGTTCTTGAGGGTGACTCCGCCAACATACTTCACTCATATCATTTTGGCGAGGACAAGTGCAAACAACTTCTATATCTTGCACTAATTCAAGGAGTCACAAACCCTCTTGTTGGTAAGACAAGGGACAAGGTAACCTAATGCTTCCATGGACATCATCTTGTGTACACATCACTCTATGTCTATGGATATCCTTGTTTGTTCCTTGTGGTACTAACCCGTGTAGGTATTGAAAGTGCAACTCACTCCAAAGGATTGCTCCGAAAGATCTACATCAACATTGAGCATCCACATCTTCAACACCTACATGAAGTCATTATCGACAAAACCCAAGGTTAGTTCATCCCTCTTAGGGGGGATATCACATCTAGGGGGAGCTTTACTCTAATCAATTGAGTTAAAGCAACTCTAATGGTGTGAGCACAACAATGCTTTATGTAAAAGTGGCGACCCCACTTGTGCTTAAACGATGAGTATGACCTATGATCAAATGTTCTCATTTGACTCCTAAGTCAATATACTCATATATAGATGACCTAGTCATCGCCAATTGCTTGATAGATGCTAGAGTGTTTGTGCATGCTTTATAACATATTTCTTTTGCCATCTTATTGTGTGAGCATGTTGGTTGCATATTTTACTCATTTGAGGACATCCATTTGTTGCTTTGATTGTTTGGCTTTTTCTCTTTTTGCCAAATGGATGGACAAGAATGCCTAAGAACTCCCTCTATCTATCTATGCTTTTCTCGTCTCAAACTCTATTCATGCTACATCACAAAGTTTGATCAAGTCAGATTTGAACCACTCTGTGTGAGGAGCACTCGGAGTTCCCGATTCATCGTAGACTTAAACTTCCAAAACCTCTTTGTGCATTTCGGTCTGACCGATTCATCCTTTTCGGTCCTACCGAGATCACTTAGTTGATCTAGGTTTTCAATCTCGGTGCAACCGATTAGAACCTTTTGGTCACACCGAGTTGCAGTAACTGCTCAAAGTTTTGCATCTCGGTGCCACCGAGTTGTTCCACTCGGTCACGCCGACAAGGTCAGGTTATGTATACTGACGGGCCAAACTTTGGAAATTTTTCTGAAACCCTTCGCTCGCGCATAACCTACTCTACCTCCTCGGGTCTCCGGATCATCCTCTCACCGGCAGCGACCTCCCACCGCTAGTCTCCGCCACTGTCAACGGCAATCTGCTCCGCCGTTGCCGCCGTAGCAAGTTCACCGCTGAAGTAGGGTGTGAACTTGATCTTTGTGCTATTCCTTAACTCCGATTTGTAGCACATTGCTTTGCCATGATTCTTGCCACGTATGAAATCATCCTGACCAGCGAAAGCATCCTATAGATTAGATTTGATTTGAAAATTTAGGGTTAGGTCTCCGCCGAACTCATCTCGGACCGACCGAGTTGTAGAAATCGGTCTCACCGATTTGGCTTAGGCCATTGCACATGCGTTTTCAGTCTGACGGAAAATTGCAAATCAGTGTGACCGAGTTCAATTCTCTGTGAAACCCTAGCAGTCTCGGTGCCACCGAACTGTGACTCCGTCTGACCAAGCTCACTAATTTAGGTTCCAAAAGCTGCTTCGGTATCACCGAGTTTATAAATCGGTAGATCCGCAATGCTTTCTGTGAAGAACTAAAACTAAGTTTTTGAGTCAATTGTTTTGCAAAACTCCTGTTCTTTGTGGTGCTCATCTACTCTACCTCATCTATAATCTATTCACAGGGTCTGCTGACAGTTTTCCTGCAAGATGTCTGATCAAAGTGACAGCCAGAACAAGTCTGAGGAGCAGGTTCAACTGAGTGAGGGCACTAGTCCCTCTAGCACTTCTGATGAGTGAAGCAGGAGAATACCAAGCAACTTGCCCAAGGTAGCCACCAGAACAAGGAAGAAGAAAACTTCTGATTCAGAGGATGAGGATTATGTGGCTGTTGAGGAGTCCACTTCAAGGAAAAAGGTGATGAAGAAAGAGTATGGCACAATTGCATCAACTAAGCCTGGCTTGCATAAGAAGGCCCCTGCCAAGAGGGTGCCAACCTTAAAAGTTAGAGCCTCAACTACTGAAACCTCCAAGCCAACTGAATAGGCTGCTGGAGAAGTAAAGAAAAGGAAGGAAAGGGTCAAGAAGACCACTGCCAGAGTGCTTGGTAGATCATCCATAATGAGAGATCCAAAAGAAGAAGAAGATGAAGAGGATGCTGCACCATCTCCTAATGCTCAAAAGCTCATGGGAGATGCAATCAGATCAGGGGCTACTCCATCTAAGCCCAAAGCTGCTCCCAAGGCTACTGCTCCAGCTCAGAAGCCTAAACCCAAGAGAAGCACTAGAAACATTCCTGCTGAGGAGAAAAACAAGGCCCCAGTGCCTGAAGCTGCTGAAGAAGAAGAAGAAGATGACTTAGTTGTGTTGAGAAAGCTGAAGCCCAAGATCCCCGACCATAATGATGCACACCCTATGGTAGAAAACATGAAAATCGGGAAGGATGCATGTCGGGACCCCGATCCTAAGTCACACTGATCTAGCATGTAACCCTTCATATCACTTTGCGGCCTCACACACGGTATTCCCACGGGTGCCACCTTACCTGGCCCGGGACCATTTGCGCCTTTTGGCTCACGTATATGATAGTGTCGCTAGCATCCATATGACAAAGAACCCGAGCCGACATGACTAGTCGTGAACCCAAAGTGGCACTAACTTATAGGGACAGGCATACATGAATCAACCTCGAGCATGTCGGTCAACAGCGTATGAATCCGGGCTGTAGCACTGGGCTAACAGGACTCCGGGAACCCGGGCTGTAGCAGGCTAGGCAGGACTCCGGATGTCACCGTGTGACATTTCCCCAAAGGGACAGAAACAGGAACGAAGTGAATCACATGCCGGCCAGTCAAGTGTTCTGGAGCAGTACTGCTGGGCTAGCAGGACTCCGGTGAACTGGGCTATAGCGGACTACTATGGCTCATGGAAGCACAAGACTACCTTTCCCCATAAGAGAGGCTACCAGGGATAAACAACTAGGTTGTCGGATCCCACACATAGCAATACACGTTACACGTACGCATAACATGCAAGTATGTGTTGTACAACATGGCATCACAACATAACTCAAACTCATATAGATAAAGGCCCAGAAGAGCCACATAGCATTCAATACAAACAGGGGTCTCATGACCCATCATTCAGAGCATACAAGCAAAGGAAGCATTACATGTCTGAGTACAGACAACTACAAAAGGAAAAGACTAAGAAGCCTGACTAAACACGACCCTCCCAAGGGTACAAGATCGTAGCTAGGATACACGCTACTCGTCGAAGTCACTAGTGTAACCAACTGCAAAACATAAATAAGAAAATGTGAGTACGAAGGTACTCAGCAAGTCTTACATCAGAACTATCTACATATGCAACATTATCAACAAAGGGGGTGGTGGAGTTTTAACATCAGCAAGCTAGCTTTGACTCAGTGGCTAACCTATACTACGAGTATCAGAAACTTCTTTGAGGTGAGAAGACACACACTAGTCCACATATTCACCATATCAATACTCCACTATGGATCCGTTCCCGTCTCCCTACGAGAAGGCCATCCATAGCACTCACGCTTATCTTGCGGATTTTAGGGTATCCACTTCAAGTTGTCTATGTACTACATAAGTCCTCCAAGTTTCCATATCCGAGGAAAACGGCTATTCAAATAGATAATGTTGACCCTGCAGGGGTGTACTTCTTCACACACGCTCTCGCCACTTATAGCCCTGTACACGTCATGTACCTCGGCAACCTTCAAGCGGAAGCCGGGCGAGGGTGTTGGCCACGACCTGACTAACCACACAAGTCTCTCGTCCAGGTTTATCGCCTATTCGGGTTCCATCCGCAAGGAGATCCAGCCGGGGTGTCGCTCACGGCCCCAAATGATGTGTGCAGGGTTCCCAAGCCCACCATCCGGGTGCCACTTGGTACACCGTGCCATGGTGCCTAGTCTGTCCCAAGCCTGTCCCGTCGGACACCACCTGGTAGACAAGTAGCAGTACCTACAAACGCCAGAAACTAGTTGCAACTCCTGGACAAAGATCAAGTGGATTAATAAGCCGAGAGGGGCCGGATAACCGGAACCCGATGTGTGGTAGGAACTGGACTTGGACAACATACACAGAACTCAGTGCTTAGGGACGGTTCCAATGAGACAACCCACCATGTACTCCTACATGGCCTCTCATCGCTACCTTTACCAAAACGTGTTCACACACTCAGCTTTTACCGGTAGGACATGTTCACCAAACCGATTCATTCCCGATGAATCGGACCTGACACAACTCTAAGCATAGCCGGCATAAAGAAAACAAGCATGGATGAGTAGGCACATCAAGGCTCAAGCAACTCCTACTCATGCTAGTGGGTTTCAACTATTTACTGTGGCAATGACAGGTCATGCAGAGGAATGGGTTCAACTACCGCAACAGAAAATTAGCAGTTGAATCGTTGTTGTCCTAATGCAGTATAAGGAGCAAGAGCGAGAGAGTGGGATTTATCAAAATGCTCAAGGGGGTTTGCTTGCCTAATAGAACAACGAAGGGGTACGGCTCCTCTGACAGGTACTCGGGAACACCTTCCGGAGTGGAACCTATCGAAAAGAAACGGTGTCGGTGATCAACACACAAACAAATGCAACAAAATGATGCATGAACATGACATGTGCAAATGCTAGTGTTTGGGCTAATGCAAGATGCTACCAGGTTGGTTGAAGCCCATTTGAATCAAAGATTCAAATGCAATTCAAAATGAAGCATTTAAAATGCCCATATTATGTTTTCACTTATACAGCATGTATAAGTTGGTTTTTCATGCATGTAACTGGCATAAATGGATTCCTTGCATTTTTCTGATAATTTTTCATATATAATTTATTTCATTCTGAGCTACGGTTGAATTATTATGATTTTTTGAAGTTTAGGCAAAATTCTGGAATTTCCTGAGTTAAATTAATTCCAGAAATCAATTATTGCATCAGCTCTACGTCAGCATGACGTAAGGGAGTCAACGAGGCTGACCAGGTCAAACCTGACTAGTGGGTCCCACTGGTCAGTGACCCAGTCAACTAAGTTAGTTAGTCCTAACTAACTGGGCAGGGCCCACTAGTCAGTGACCGTAGCAGCTAACCTAGTTAGTTAATTAGTGCTAACTAAGGTAATTAGTCGGGCGGGGCCCGCACGTTAGTGAGAGAGAGGGGGAGGTCAAACTAGGCTGTGGGGGTCAACCCACGCCGGAGTTGACCTGGCGCTCGTTGCCGGCAAGGCCAGAGACAGCGGAGGGGCTCGGGATTCCTCCTCCGGCGACCAAATGGCCGGCGGAGGGCATCTACGTGGAGCTGGGACTCGCCCGCATCCATTTGTGCAAACAGCAGGGGCTGAGGTGGCCCGATCTCGCCGGAGGCAAGCTCGCGGCGGTGGCCGGAGTTCGGGCGATGATGCAAACGTCGCTATGGTGCACGGCAGGAGCAACGGTTGGTTGCTCTGGGCCCGTGGAGCTGTGCTGAGCACGGTGACACGCTCGGTTTTGAGCCTGAGCGGGTGCGGCGACGGCGGTGACATGGCCGGCGGGCGGAAGCTTTCGGCTCCGGTGAAGAGCATGGTTAGGGGACGCGTTCGGCAGCAAGAAGAGAGGGGAAAGACGGCGGGGCTCACTGGGGGTCGGAAGAGAAGGTCAGCGGGCTCAGGGGTGCGCCAGACGTCGCGAATCGCCGGCGGTGATCGGCGGCTCCCGAGGTGGAAGACGGGCTCGAAGGCGTCACCACGGTGCTCCTGGGTTCGGGATCTTCCGCGTGGAGGAGTTGTGCGTCGTCACGGAGCTTTTGGACACGAGGAAGGGGCGAGAAGACCATGGTGGTCACGGTGGCAGCGAACGGCGGCGACGGACCTGTTCGGGCATGCTACAGAGAGAGAGCAGGGGAAGGGAGAGTGAGCTGCGAGAGAGGGGAAGGACCAGGGGGCTCAGGCGTCTCTAGGCGCCCGATCAAGGACGGGGAAGGAAGCAGGAGGTGGCGGGGAGATGTGGCCGCGGTCGGCTGTGAGGCGGGCACGCAGCAGCTCCTACTGGCAGGAGCTTGAAGAAGCTCCTGGCGGTTGGGCTGGTGGGCTGGGCCGAGAGTAGCTGGGCCAGGCTACAGGGAGGCCAGGTAAGTGTTTTCCCCTCTCTTTTTCTTCTGTTTTGCATTTTCTGTAATTTGTTTTGATTTAGTTTTAGACACTAAATCATTTTTGTTGCTTCTGATAATTCTTGTAGGGACTAGTTGGATTATTCCAAAGCCCCTCAGCAAAAACCAGAATCTTTGGACATATATAAAATATATCACACACATATATATATATATCCAAGGCAAATAATTATTATATTAATTCCAAAAGGCCAAAATAAATATTTATGGGCTCCCAAAATTATTGGTTTGAATTTTACCTCTGATCAATATTTTCAGAGAGTAACATGAACATTTTCTTGGTCCTTTTTGGAGCACTTTTTATCTGGGTCATTTCCAAAAATGATTTGTGAGGGTTTCACAAATCCCCATTTCAAATTTAAATGGAATTTAAACATGATGCACAAATGACTAGCTAGTCTAGGTCATACCAGAACTAGGGATGTGACAATGCAGGATTGAGGTTATGGAGAAAGTCTGATGCATATGCTGCCAGGAGGAGAACTGTTGTGGATTACAGGTTTCACACCAAGGAACGGCAAGATTTTTATGAGACAATTCTGCTCGACAAGAAGCCCATTGTGTGTGACATGAAATGGGTTGACTGGGAATACATCTAGGAGAATGAAGATCACTATCCAGGTGTATATGACAGCTTCAAGGCATGTGGAGTTGACACTTTTGTTGCCCAGAAGCTCACCAAGTGGAATGATGAGTTGATCATGCAGTTCTACTCCACTGCCCACTTCTATCTAGATGAAAGGATAGTTTGGATGTCTGAGGTTACCAGGTACCAGTCTACAGTTGATGAATGGGCTAAGCTGATCAATGCCCCTGCAGAGCATGAAGATGACTTGGATGTTTATGCTGAAAAGAAGAAAGACCATAACTCTATGGCCAACAGGTACAGAGAGATCCCAGATGATGCTTTGGATACTCATAGGTTTGGATCTGTCCACTTTTTGTTATCTGGTCTGCCAACCATCAATTGGATCCTCAGACACACATTGCTACCCAAGTCAGGTGATCACAAGATGATCAGAGGACATGCCATCAACTTGCTATATTTGTTTGATGTGCCTCAAAAATTCAAAGTCATGAGTCTGATTGTAGAGACAATCAAGAGGATAGCAGTTGATCAGAAGAGAAGTTGTGGGTATGCTCCACACATTCAGGAGCTCATCAACTCTAAGATGGGGACGGGAACTTATTTTCTAGACAAGGAGCACCTACCCATATTTCCTGAATTTGAAGACAACATTGTTGTCATGAATGAAAATGAACCATCATCAGCTCAAGCACATGAGAAGACAGAGAAGGCAAGGGCAGAGAAAGCTGCAAGGATGCCAACTGCTGAAGAGGCATCTCAGGTTTTCCTGAAGACCAAGCAAGATCAGCTTGGATATCTGATTCAAGCTACACTGAGGATTGAGAAGGGCTTGGCCACCCTGACACAAAATCAGGAGAGTCTGGAGAGGATCATTGGGCAGAAGTTCTATGATCTGTATGTCAAGGTAACTGAGATCCAAACTGCAGTTGAGCAGCTACAGGAGGAAGTAGAGGAGAAGAAGAGCAAGTCTACTACTGATGCTTTCAAGAGAGTGCCACGAGGTCCAAGGTATGCTGCAGTGCCAGTCACAGATACTCGAGCTTCAGTTACAGCACCCGCAGCAACAACAACTCCAGTGCCACCTCCAGCACCCACTCCATTAGCTCCAACTACCTCATCGGAAGCCTTCGTCCTTGGATTTCTCTCTACACCACCTCCCAAATATCAAGCCTGAGAGTCATGTAGCACTATGCATTTTTGAACTTTTTGGTAACTTGTTGCCAAAGGGGGAGAAAAATGTATAGATCATAGGCTTCGAGAGAGAGTGTTGATCTTTTTATCTCTCGTGCTATTTTGGTTGAACTTCTTTATTGAGTGCTTGTGTGAGATACTTTATGTCCTTGTGACATACTTATATGATCATGTGGTTGATCATATGCTACATTAATGTTTTGTTGAATGATGCTATCCTTTATATTCCATATATGATCATTCACTTGCTTGGTGATGAGTGCATGCTTTTAATCTCTATAATTTTGAGTGCTCCACCAAGATGTATGTGACATGGAAGAGTAACCCATGATCCTAATCGATTGTGCATTTGCATTCAAAAGAAAATTTTAAATAATGCACAAATTTAGGGGGAGCTCTTGCTTATCACATACTTCTCAGAGCGACGATGCTTTTCAATCTTATTTATCATTTGTCGAAGCTTTGATCTATATGTTGTCATCAATTACGAAATAGGGGGAGATTGAAAGTGCAACTATCCCTGGGTGGTTTTGGTAATTCCTAACAACATATAGTTCATTGAGCTAATGCTATTTCAAAGATAAACATTTCAAGAAAGCTCAGTGATTGGCATGGCATGGATGAGAAAAGTGGATCCCTCAAAATTCTAAGGACAAAGAATTGGCTCAAGCTCAAAGCTCAGGACTCTACATCTTTTCATTTTAAGTGATCCAAGATCACACTGAGTCTATAGGAAAAGCCAATACTATAAAGAGGGGATGAGGTGTTGCCTAATGGCTTGCTTGCTCAAAGTGCTTAGTGATATGATCCAAAACCCTCAACTACTTTCTCACATCAACATATGTCCCAAACCAAAAGTCAAACTCGGCCCCACCGAAACTTTTTATCCGGCGCCACCGAGTTCAGTTGACATAGCCACTGCCAGAAACCTTAGTCTTTTCAGTCTCATCGATAGGGATCTCGGTCTCACCGAGATGGGATTGTAATCTCTCTATTTCCCTTCATAACGTTTAGGTCAAACCGAGATGAGCGATTGGTCCCACCGAGATTGCAATGCAAACTCTCTGTTTCCCTTTCATAACGTTTCGGTCCAACCGAGATGAGCGAATCGGTCCCATCGAGTTTGCCTGACCAACTCTCTGTTAGTCCATTACCAAAATCAGTCTCGCCGAGTTTGTGAAATCGGTCTCACCGAGTTTGTGTAATCGGTCTCACCGAGATTACTTTATGCCCTAACCCTAATGGAATCGGTCCTACCGAGTTGACATGTTGGTCCCATCGAAAATCCTAACGTTCACATTTTGAACTAAATCGGTCTGACTGAGTTTCATGATTCGGTCCCACTGTAACACCCTCGATGCGACTATATCTCCCATGTGTCAAGGCACGACTTAGAGGCATAATCGCATTGAAGGCATATGTCGCAAGTTAGGTAATCTTCACAACATCCCATGTAATATAGATAATAAAAGGGGAGATAACATAGTTGGCTTACACTCGCCACGTCAATCAAGTACATAAATAACATTACATCAACCAAACACTCATGGCCCGACTACGGCGCCAAAATAAAAGATAACCCAACAAGCAACACGATCCCGACCACCCCCAACTGAGCACCACTACTGATCATCAGGAAAGGAAACATAGTAATGTTGAGAGTCTTTGTCGAACTCCCACTTGAGCTCAAACGCGTCTCCTGGAGCGGAATCATCGGGCCCTGCATCTGGTGTAATAGTAATCTGTGAGCCACAGGGACTCAGCAATCTCGCACCCTCGCGATCAAGACTATTTAAGCTTATAGGTAAGGCAAGGTACAAATATATGTGGAGCTGCAGCAAGCGACTAGCAAATGTGGTGGCTAACTTATTTGCAAAAGAGAGCGAGAAGAGGAGGCAAAGCGCGAGCGAGAAACTAGAGGACAACCTGCCCAAACATTACTCCAACATCGTGTCCACTTCCCGGACTCCGCCGAGAAGAGGCCATCACGGTAACACACTCAGTAGATTCATTTTAGTTAAGTTAAGGTTCAAGTTATCTACAACCGGACATTAACAAATTCCCATCTGCCCATAACCGCGGGCACGGCTTTTGAAAGTTCAAATCCCTGCAGGGGAGTCCCAACTTAGCCCATGACAAGCTCTCACGGTCAACGAAGGAATAGACCTCCTCCCAAGATGTTCCGATCAGACTCGGTATCTCAGTTCTTCAAGACACTTCGACAGGTTAAAACAAGACCAGAAACACCGCCCGAATGTACCGACAAATCCCGATAGGAGCTGCACATATCTCGTTCTCAGGGCACACTCAGATTGTCTTAGGTACGGGTAGGCCAGCCCAGAGTTGCCCCTGGTGGCCACCGGCAGCTGACAGGTGGACCAACACTCAGAGGAGCACTGGCCCGGGGGGGTTTAAAATAAGATGACCCTCGGGCTCCGGAAACCCAAGGGAAAAAGAGGCTAGGTGGCAAATGGTAAAACCAAGGTTGGGCATTGCTGGAAAAGCTTTAATCAAGGCGAACTATCAAGGGGTTCCCATTATAACCCAACCGCGTAAGGAACGCAAAATCCGGGAACATAACACCGATATGACGGAAACTAAAGCGGCAAGAGTGGAACAAAACACTAGGCGAGAGGCCGAGCCTTCCACCCTTTACCAAGTATATAGATGCATTAAGATAACATGGCAATATAATGATATCCCAACAAGTAAATAAATGTTCCAACAAGGAACGGCCTCCAATCTTCACCTGCAACTAGCAACGCTATAAGAGGGGCTGAGCAAAGCGGTAATATAGCCAATCAACGGTTTGCTAGGACATGGAGGGTTAGAGGTTTGACATGGAAATTTGGGAGGCTTGAAAGCAAGTGGTAGACATCGTAGCATTGGCATAGCAAAAGAGCGAGCAAACTAGCATAGCAAAGATAGTAGTGATTTCGAGGGTATGATCATCTTGCCTGCACAGTTTTCAGAGTTGACTGGATCCTCAAAAGCAAACTCAACGGGCTCCTCGTTAGCGAACTCGTCTCCCGGCTCTACCCAAACAAGACAAACAAGCAACAAGGACACAAATCAACCACGTGCAACTCAAACAACATGACGCAAAGATGATATGCTATGCGGGATGCGATGCGGGATGCATATGCAAGATGTGACAGGAAATGCAAGAACCTGGCCCCAACTTGGAAATCCAAGTGTGCCACTGGAAAAATGAGATGAAATCGCTTGAAAACGATATAAGGAACGCCGGAATCGGAGTTACGGTTTGGAAATGGCAAGCAATTCAAATATGACACCGGTCTGCGATTTACAGCAAGTAGCCATCTAAATGCAATGATAAGAACATGCTACAGCACCCAAACATGACAACAAAATACATGGCAGGGATGCATTCATGATGCCTAACAAAAGTCTAGCACTGAGCTACGGCCAATTCATCCATTAACAGGTTCAAACAAGCATGGCAAAAATGCATATGACAAACAGATTTCAGACTTGGTGAAATCAACACTTGTCTGGAATTTCAGATCAGGTAGCACACTTCGGAGCATCAAAACTACATGATACAGGACCTGAACATGGCAAAGTAAAGTATGGCATGGGGCTACTCAAAGAGCTCAACAAAAGTCCCTTAGTGACCTTGAGCCAAAAGGGATCAGAAAATACAATTGCAAGCATGTGAACATAGCAAAACATAATCAGATCACAGACTTAGTGAAAACTGAAGCATGCTGAAAACAGATATCAAGTAGGCATGTTTACGAGCTCGATGCACTCAATACGTAGCAAGTCATGATAATCTAAGCATACATCCATCAAGAATACACAAAATGCAAGCTAGACATGGCAAGAAACAATAGCATAGCATGCACGGATCAACTACAACATCATCGGCAATATTGCAAACAAGTTGACAATTTGCCCAGATTCACAAAGTAGCAAAAGTAGAGCTCGATTGACTCAAGCTAGGGTGCTCCATAAATGCAAACAAAGGCATGGATGGATAGAGCATTACAATATTAACAAAACATCCTTACTGATCATCCTCAAAAGAGGCACGGATCACTAGGAAACAACATGAACATATGGCCATATGAGATAAACAGCTCAAGGACTTAGTGGAATTGCCAAGTCCCTGAAATCAGAATTACCAAGTGCACCACTTTGCAAGCTTGTGCTAGTCACCACACACATCACAAAAATACATGGGTTGCACCTCTGGAAAGATGGCAAAACCCTTAACAAAACATATGTAGCGCATCAGGGCATATCATGCACACATTAATCATGGCAAAAAAGACAAAAAGCTAAATGGAGTAGCAGATCTGACAAATAACTCAAGTAGCACTCTTATAATAGCATTTCGGGCATCAATATGAACTCAAATGAAAATGATACAATGGAATGAAATGATGTACTCTCTGAAATGAACATTTTGATATGCTATATGCCCAACTCGGAGCTACGGATGCAAAGTTACGGCACGATGAACATAGGCACTTGAAACTGGGATTTCGAGGACTTGGAGGAAAAAAATCACCTCGAGATAAAAGTCAACGGTGCACGGAAGCCGAGGCGGTGGTGGATCTCGCTGGAGCTTCTCGCCGGAGAGGGGATCCGGCGATGAGGTACTCGCCGGAGAGGGAGGCCGGGGAGGCGCGGCCGGGCGCGGGACCCGAGGGGCGGCGAGGGGCGCGGGCCCGGGGCGGCGATGGTGGCCGCGGTCGCCGGTGAACTGCGGCAGCGGGGCGGCGAT
>NC_041380.1:402881194-402911688 GCF_002162155.2 Triticum dicoccoides
AGCGGGCCGGCGGGGATGTGGACACGGCGCGCGGGCGAATGGCGTGATGCCACGTGGCGGCGGCGGGGTCGGACCGGACGTGTCCGTCGGTGGGATTTTTGTCCGGCGGCGCGCGATGATGAGATCTAGGGTTTTCGGGGGGATGGAGAAGGAGATTTTCGGGGGATCTTTAAATAGAGGTAGAGGGAGCTAGGAGTGTCCAAATGAGGTGCGGTTTTCGGCCACGCGATCGTGATCGAACGCTCTAGATGATGGATAGGTTTTTGGTGGGTTTTGGGCCAAATTGGAAGGATGTTGGGCTGCAACACACACGAGGCCTTTTCGGTCCCTCGGTTAACCGTTGGAGTATCAAACGAAGTCCAAATGGTACGAAACTTGACAGGCGGTCTACCGGTAGTAAACCAAGGCCGATTGGCAAGTCTCGGTCCAATCCGGAAATGTTTAATCCCCACACACGAAAGAAAGGTAGAAATGGCCACCGGAGGAGAACGAAGCGCCGGAATGCAAAACGGACAACGGGGAAAATGCTCGAATGCATGAGATGAAACACGTATGCAAATGCAATGCACAAGATGACATGATATGAGATGCATGACAACGATAAAAACACACGGAGACAAAGACCTGAACCCGAGAAAATAAAATAACTTAACGCCGGAAATGGCAAGAGTTGGAGTACAAATTAGGAAAATTACATCCGGGGTGTTACAACACTCCACCACTACGAAAGGATCTCGTCTCGAGATCTAGGAATGAAAGAACGCCGGGTACTCAGAACGGAGGTGATCCTCGCGTTCCCAGGTAGCTTCACGGTCGGAATGGTGTGACCACTTGACATTGAGGAATTTGATTGACTTATTGCGAGTCTTGCGTTCAGTCTCTTCAAGAATAGCAACTCGGTGCTCATGATAAGAGAGATCTTCTTGGAGCTCAATGTCCTCGAAGTTGATGGTGCGATCAGGAGTCTTGAAGCACTTTCGAAGCTGAGAGACATGGAACACGTCATGAACATTTGCAAAGTTTGAAGGAAGCTCGAGTTGATAGGCGAGGTCGCCTCTCTTGCTGACAATCTTGAAAGGTCCCACGTATCTGGGGGCAAGCTTCCCTTTGATACTGAAGCGACGAGTACCTTTAATAGGAGAGATGCGGAGGTAAACATGATCTCTGATCTCGAAAGCCAAATCATGGTGCTTACTATCATAGTAGCTCTTCTGGCGGGATTGGGCTGCTTTGAGGTTATCACGAATGACTTTGCACATTTCATCTGCCTCTGTGATTAAGTCATTACCCAAAAGCTGACGTTCACCGGTTTCAGACCAGTTGAGAGGGGTACGGCACTTCCTGCCATACAGAATTTCAAATGGGGCCTTGCCCGAACTTGCTTGAAAACTGTTGTTGTAGGAGAATTCAGCATAAGGAAGACAATCCTCCCACTTCATGCCGAAGGAGATCACACAAGCCCTGAGCATATCTTCAAGAATCTGGTTGACACACTCGACTTGACCGCTAGTTTGAGGATGGAAAGCTGTGCTGAAGCGGATGTTGGTGCCCATGGCCTTCTGAAAAGAATCCCAAAACTTGGATGTAAAGATGCTGCCATGGTCTGAAGAGATCACTTGTGGAATACCGTGCAGAGAGACAATCCGGGAGGTATAGAGTTCCGTCAATTGAGCTGCAGTGATTGACTCTTTGATAGGCAGAAAATGAGCCACTTTGGTGAGTTTGTAGATGACAACGAATATAGCATCATTGCCACGTTTGGACTTTGGAAACCCAGTCACGAAGTCCATTTCAATGTGGTCAAACTTCCATTCTGGAATGGCAAGAGGTTGGAGGAGACCAGCTGGCCTTTGGTGTTCTGCCTTCACTCTTCTGCAGACATCACATTCGTTCACGAATTGAGCAATCTCGCGCTTCATTCGAGTCCACCAATAAGCCTGCTTGAGGTCCTGATACATCTTCGTGCTCCCAGGGTGGATGGAGAGGAGAGAATTGTGAGCCTCGTTCATGATCACTTTACGAAGTTCACCTTTGGGTACCACAATACGATCCTCGAAGAAGAGAGTGTCCTTGTCATCAAGGCGGTAGCACTTGTACTTGGGTTGACTCTTGGCAATACCAATCTTCACCTTTTTCACCATAGCATCAAGAAGCTGGGCTTGGCGAATCTGGTCTTCCAAGGTAGGAGAGACTTGAAGGTTGGCGAGGAAACCTTGAGGAACAACTTGCAGATTAAGTTTGCGGAAAGCTTCACAAAGCTCGGGTTGATAAGGCTTAAGAATCAGACTGTTGCAATAAGCCTTTCTGCTCAATGCGTCAGCAATCACATTGGCCTTGCCTGGAGTATACTCGATACTCGGATTATACTCTTGAATCATTTCCACCCATCGAGTTTGCCTGAGGTTGAGATTAGGCTGAGTGAAGATGTACTTGAGACTCTTGTGATCAGTGAAAATGTCCACTTTTCTTCCCAATAAGAGATGTCTCCAAGTCAAAAGAGCATGCACAACTGCCGCCAACTCGAGATCATGAGTGGGGTAGTTCTTCTCATTGGGCTTCAACTGGCGAGAGGTATAAGCAACAACTTTCTTCTCTTGCATCAATACTGCGCCAAGACCTTGGAGAGAGGCATCACAAAAGACCTCGTACGGTTTGGATTCATCAGGCGGAGTCAGAACTGGAGCAGTGATCTCTTTCAAGGTGTTGAAAGCAATGTCACACTCCAGAGACCAAACGTACTTGACGTGCTTCTGGAGAAGATTTGAGAGAGGCTTCACGATCTTAGAAAAGTTTTCAACGAATCTTCGACAATAGCTTGTGAGACCGAGGAAGCTACGGAGTTGCTTCACGTTCTGAGGAGGTTCCCAATTCACAATTGCAGACACCTTCTCAGGATTCACGGCAATGCCCTTGGCAGAGATGATATGACCAAGATAAAGAACCTCATCGAGCCAAAATTCACACTTGGAGAACTTGGCGTAGAACTGATGTTCCCTGAGCTTATCGAGTACCAAACGCAAGTGCTTGGCATGATCTTCCTTGTTCTTGGAGAAAACCAGAATGTCGTCGAGATAGAACAAAACGAAATCATTGGTGTAGGCGTTGAAGATGAAGTTCATCATACGAGAGAACGTCGGAGGAGCGTTGACGAGGCCAAAAGACATGACAGTGTATTCATATGAACGAAAGCTTGTCCTGAAAGCCGTCTTGGGAATATCTTGCTCACGGATTCGAATCTGATGATAACCCATACGGAGATCAAGCTTGGAGAATACTTGGGCACCTTTGAGTTGTTCGAACAGCTCGTTGATGTTGGGAAGTGGGTATTTCTTCTTGATGGTCTTCTTGTTCAATGGACGGTAATCAACACAAAGCCGGTCCGTTCCATCCTTCTTCTTCATAAAAAGAACACCACAACCCCACGGAGAAGAACTAGGCCGGATGAGACCCATTTTCTCTTGAATATCGAGTTGCTTCTTCAGCTCCTTCAACTCTTCAGGTCCGAGCTTGTAAGGGTGTTTGCACACAGGTTCCGTGCCGGGCTCAAGATCAATAACGAATTCAACTGGCTGGTGCGGAGGCATTCCTGCATACGGTAACAACACACGGAGACAAAGACCCGAACCCGAGAAAATAAAATAACTTAACACCGGAAACGGCAAGAGTTGGAGTACAAATTAGGAAAATTACATCCGGGGTGTTACACCCACCGAGTTTGGTGATTTGTGTGTAAGGTTAGATTTTGTGTGGAGGCTATTTATACCCCTCCATCCACTCTTCATTCATGGAGAGAGCCATCAGAACATGCCTACACTTCCAACATACATTTTTTGAGAGAGAACCACCTACACTTGTGTTGAGTTTAAGATATTCCACTCCAACCACATAAATCTTGATCTCTAGCCTTCCCCAAGTTGCTTTCCAATCAAAGCATCTTTCCACCAAATCCAAATCCTGTGAGAGAGAGTTGAGTGTTGTGGAGACTATCATTTGAAGCACAAGAGCAAGGAGTTCGTCATCAACACACCATTTGTTACCTCTTGGAGAGTGGTGTCTCCTAGATTGGTTAGGTGTCACTTGGGAGCCTCCGTCAAGATTGTGGAGTTGAACCAAGGAGTTTGTAAGGGCAAGGAGATCGCCTACTTCGTGAAGATCTACCCGAGTGAGGCAAGTCCTTCGTGGGCGACGACCATGGTGGGATAAACAAGGTTGCTTCTTCATGCACCCTTCGTGGGTGGAGCCCTCCGTGGACTCGCGCAACTGTTACCCTTCATGGGTTGTAGTCTCCATCAACATGGATGTACGATAGCACCACCTATCGGAACCACGCCAAAAAATCTCCGTGTCTCCAATTGCGTTTGCACACTCCAAACTCCTCCCTTTACCTTCGTATGCAATTGTTTTACTTTCCGCTGCTATACTCTTAGAATTGCATGTGTAGGTTGATTGCTTGACTTGTGCTAAGTTGCTAAAATCTTCCTAGAACTAAAATTGGGAAAAGCTAGATTTTTATTTGGTCAAGTAGTCTAATAACCCCCCCCCCCTCTAGGCATACTTCCGATCCTACACAAAGTAACCGTGAGTACTCATCCAAAGTACTCGCAAGCAAGGATCTACACTACATATGCATTTGATCAATGAAATGGGTAGTATATGTGGAATGAACTGCAGAATGCCAGAATAAGAGGGGGATAGCTAGTCCTATCGAAGACTACGCTTCTGGCAGCCTCCATGTTGAAGCATATAGAAGAGAGTAGATGGTAAGTTCACCAAGTATCATCGTATGGTATAATCCTACCCAGCGATCCTCTCCTCGTCGCCCTGTGAGAGAGCAGTCACCGGGTTGTATCTGGCACTTAAAAGGGTGTGTTTTATTAAGTATCCGGTTCTAGTTGTCACAAGGTTGAAGTACAACTCCGGGTCATCCTTTTACCTAGGGACATGACTATTCGAATAGATAAACTTCCCTGCAGGGGTGCACCACATTACCCAACATGCTCGATCCCTCTGGTCGGGCACACTTTCCTGGGTCATGTCCGGCCTCGGAGGATCAACACGTCGCAGCCCTTCCTAGGCTCAACAGAGAGGTCAGCAGCCGGTCTAAATCCTATGCGCGCAGGGGTCTAGGCCCATCGTCTGTTGCACACCTGCATGTTGCGTAGGCGATCGGTGAGCAGACCTAACCTCCCTTATACAAGAGCAGGCGTTCCAGTCCAACCCGGCGCGTGCCGCTCAATCGCTAACGTCAAGAAGGCTTCAGCTGATACCACAACGTCGAGTGCCCATAACTGTTCCCGCGTAGTTGGTTAGTGCGTATAGGCTCGTAGCCAGACTCAGATCAAATACCAAGATCTCGTTAAGCCTGTTAATTGATGTAACCACAGACGTCGACCAGGGGCCAAGCCCACCTCTCACCTAGGTGGTCTCAACCTGCCCTGTCGCTCTGCCACAAAGATCCACCCAGAGGGCCGTCAAGAAAAATGTCCTTTCAGCCCCCAATCCGTGAATCACTCATGGGTACTCTACGAGCCGACCCGACTTTAGTCACCACATGTATCATATATTATGTATATAAGTATATACGCGTGATCATCTCCCGAGTGATCGCCGGCCGATAGTATAGCATGGCAGATGGACAAGAATGTAGGGCCACTGATGATAAACTAGCATCCTATACTAAGCATTTACGATTGCAGGTAAAGGTAACAACATTAGTAGCAAAGGCAGGCTATGCAACAGAATAGGATTAACCGAAAGTAGTAACATGCTACACTACTCTAATGCAAGCAGTGGAGAGAAGGAATAGGTGATATCGGGTTGATCAGGGGGGGCTTGCCTAGAAGCTTTGGCAAGAAGGAGGGGTCCTCGTTGATGTAGTCGATCACAAGGGTATCGTGTAACACCCCCGATGT
The DNA here is from genome assembly GCF_002162155.2 of Triticum dicoccoides. Classification (NCBI taxonomy): domain Eukaryota; kingdom Viridiplantae; phylum Streptophyta; class Magnoliopsida; order Poales; family Poaceae; genus Triticum; species Triticum dicoccoides. The sequence continues at coordinate 402,887,107 of NC_041380.1, forward strand.
AACTTGTCATATTTGTATTCCAACTCTTGCCATTTTCGGCACTAAGTTATGTTATTCGTGGTTGGGTTTTTGTCTTCGTTTTGCATTTTGTCCATGTCATGCATTTCATATCATGTCATCATGTGCATCGCATTGGCATACGTGTTCGTCTCATGCATCCGAGCATTTTACCCGTTGTCCATTTTGCATTCTGACACTCCTATGTCCTCCGGCACCCCCTTTTGTCTCTTTTCGTGAGCGGGTGTTAAACGTTCTCGGAATGGACCGAGATTTGCCAAGCGGCCTTGGTACCCCACCGGTAGACCGCCTGTCAAGTTTCGTGCCATTTGGAGTCCGTTTGATACCCCAATGGTTAACCGGGGACCGTAAAGGCCTCGTCTGTGTTGCAGCCCAACACCCCTCCAAAGTGGCCCATAACCCATCCAAACCCCCTCCATCCTCCCGGTCATTCGATCACGATCGCGTGGCCGAAAACCGCACCTCATTTGGACTCTCCTAGCTCCCAGAATCTATAAATAGGTGCTCCCCTCTAAAATTCGCAGTCCAAAACCCTAGCCCCGCTCCTCCGCGCCGCCGGACACGTCCGCTCCAGCCAGACGCGTCCACCGGCCACCTCACTCTGACCAATCAGCGCCCGCCATGTCGCCGGCTCCGTCGCCTTAGCCATTCCCGCGCGCCCCGCGCCGCCGCCCGCGCAACCGCGCCTCCGCCGCCCGGCCCGACCTCCGCCGGCTCCGTCGCCCACCACCTCGCCGGCTGGCGCGCCGCCCCGCGCGCCCGTCGCCCGGCGATCGCCCCGTCCGCTCCGGTGGTGCTCCGGCGCGTCCCCTCCCTCTCCGGTGAGCCTCCGGCAACCTTCATCAACTCCGGCCACCGCGAGATCCAACGCCGACGAACCTTGAAGACCGTGCCCGAGTCCCAGATCCAGATCCAAACCTAGGGTTGACTTCAAATTTCCTCTAAGTCCTTTTATTTTACATTCTGAGCCCCTTTTCATTGCATCATAACTTCTCATCCGTAGCTCCATTTTGCGTGTGCAATATATTAAAATGTTCATCAGGATGTGATCTTCATTTTGTTCCATTGCACCATGCTTGTTCGAGTCCATCTTGATGCCAAAATTGTTGATGAAAGAGTGCTATAAAATGTTAGGTGCTGATTCTTAACAAATCTTGAGCTTTTATCATTTTTGTCATGATTATTGTGTGCTGCGTATGGGCATGAGCTCTACATGTGTTTTGGGCTATGCCATGCCATCTTTACAGGGGTGATGTCATGTATTTTGGTGATCAATGTGGTGACTAGCAGAAGCATGCAAAGTAGCTCTCGTAATATTGCTGATTTCAGAGACTTAGAATTTCACTGTCATTTCGTTATTTTTATGCCATGTGTTCATATTGCTACAGAGAGATCCATGCTTCTTTTGGGTATGTTCAGTAAGAAAAATTTGGACATATGGTTGTGCCCTATCCATCCATGCCCCTGGTTGCATTTATGGAGTGCCCTAGCATGACTCAATCTTGCTCTACTTTTGCTATAAAATGTTCCTGGCAGATTGTTTACGTGTTAATCAATTTCGCCAAGGTTGTAGTTTATCCATGCATGCTATGAGTTTGTTCTTGCTTTGGTTAGCTTCATGATCATGTATTCTTGCTGGTAGTATGCTTATTTTATCATGTGATGCCTTGTGATGAGTGAATCAAGATCGCAAACATGCCTTCATAATTCTGTTTTTGCCATGTCTAGTTTTCTGCTAAGTCTGAATCTGTTAACGAAACTTGCTATGTTTACATGGGTGTCATCTTATCTTCTGATCCTTTTTGGCTTATGGTTAGTAAGGGACTTTTGTTATATGCTTTGAGTAGATTCATTCCATGCTTTGTATTGCTATTTTATGATCATGTAGCATGTTGTTATCTTGCTCTAAACATTGCTTTCTGATGTTAATTCCTGACATGTTAGTATTTTCACTAAGTCTGTGAAGCTGATATCTTTTTCACTTTTGCCATGCTTGTTTGAACCTGCTCTTTTGTGATTTAGCTGTAGCTCAGTGTTCATATTTTGTCAAGCATCTTGAGTAGATCACTGCCATGTGCTTTGTTGTTATGTTGGGGTGCAATAGCTTCGTTTCTTGTTGCATTCTAGATGACATCGTGCTGTTAATCGCAGAATTGTGCCATCCTTGTTTTTCTTGCCATTTGCAAACCGTGCATCCGATTCCGGTGATCTTTATATCGATTTCGATCGAAATCAACTCATCTTTCCAGCGGCGCACTTGGTTTGCCAAGTTGATGCCTGGTTCAATCTTTTCCTTCCGAAGCACGCATATGCATTGCATATCACATCCCGCATATCATGCCATGTTTTGCATCATGTTGCTTGCGCGTTGCACCGTGGTTTATTGTGGTTTCCTTTGCTTGTGTTCTTGCCTTGGGTAGAGCCGGGAGACGAGTTCGTGATCTAGGAACCCGTTGAGTACGCTTACGAGGATGAAGCTTACGTCAACTCAGAGAACTTTGCAGGCAAGATGACCATACCCTCGAAATCACTTCTATCTTTGCTTGCTAGTTGCTCGCTCTATTGCTATGCCGCGATACCTACCACTTGATATATCATGCCTCCCATATTGCTATGTCAAACCTCTAACCCACCTTGTCCAGGCAAACCGTTGTTTGGCTATGTCACCGCTTTGCTCAACCCTTCTTATAGCGTTGCTAGTTGCATGTGAAGATGGAGTTTGTTCCTTGTTGGAACATGATTATTGTTGGGATATCATTATTATATCTTGTTTACGTTAATGCATCTATATACTTGGTAAAGGGTGGAAGGCTCGGCCTTATGCCTGGTGTTTTGTTCCACTCTTGCCGCCCTAGTTTCCGTCATACCGGTGTTATGTTCCTTGATTTTGTGTTCCTTACGTGATTGGGTTATAATGGGAACTCCTTGATAGTTCGCCTTGAATAAAACTCCTCCAGCAAGGCCCAACCTTGCTTTTACCATTTTCCACCTAAGCCTTTTTCCCTTGGGTTCCGCGGACTCAAGGGTCATCTTTATTTTAAACCCCCGGGGTCAGTGCTCCTCTGAGTGTTGGTCCAAAACAGAGCCACTTGCAGCGCCAGCTCGGGGAAACTTGAGGGTTGGTTTTAGTTGTACGTAGTGTTCATCCGGTGTGCCCTGAGAACGAGATATGTGCAGCTCCTATCGGGATTTGTCGGCACATCGGGCGGCTTTGCTGGTCTTGTTTTACCATTGTCGAAATGTCTTGTAACCGGGATTTCGAGTCTGATCGGGTCTTCCTGGGAGAAGGAATATCCTTCGTTGACCGTGAGAGCTTGTGATGGGCTAAGTTGGGACACCCCTGCAGGGTCTTGAACTTTTGAAAGTTGTGCCTGCGGTTATGGGCAGATGGGAATTCGTTAATGTACGGTTGTAGAGAACCTGAAACTTAACTTAATTAAAAGGAATCAACCGCGTGTGTAGCCGTGATGGTCTCTTTTCGGCGGAGTTCGGGAAGAGAACACGGTCTCGTATTATGCTTGAACGTAAGTAGTTTCAGGACCACTTCTTGATCACTTCTAGTTCACGGATGTGCTTTGCTTCTCTTCTCGCTCTCATTTGCATAAGTTAGCCACCACATATGCTAGTGCTTGCTGCAGCTCCACCTCACTACCCCTTTTCCTACCCCTTAAGCTTAAATAGTCTTGATCGCGAGGGTGTGAGATTGCTGAGTCCCCGTGACTCACAGATTACTTCCAAAACCAGATGCAGGTGCCGATGATGCCAGTGCAGGGGACGCGACCGAACTCAAGTGGGAGTTCGACGAGGATTCTGGACGTTACTATGTTTCCTTTCCGGACGATCAGTAGTGGAGCCCAGTTGGGACAATCGGGGATCTATGCATTTGGGGTTGTCTTTATTTTGGTTCCGTAGTCGGACCTTGATTGTATTCTGAATGATGTAATGCTATATTTATGTATTGTGTGAAGTGGCGATTGTAAGCCAGCTCTTTATCCCTTTCTTATTCAGTACATGGGATGTGTAAAGATTACCCCTCTTGCGACATGTCTACTATACGGTTATGCCTCTAAGTTGTGCTCCGACACGTGGGAGATATAGCCGCATCGTGGGTGTTACATATTGGCAGCATTCTCGGGGTCTACCGGAAATAAGTAATGGAGGGGGAACACAATAAATAACAGAGCAATCAAAGCATCACAAAGCATAACATAGCAATATGTGATGCTAGGGGTGACCTAACGGAGTACTAGGTGCTACCGGTGAAGGGGGGAAACATCCGGGGAAGTGTTCCTAGTGTTTGGCATTTTCGGGCAGATGAAATAGAGGTGGATTATTGCATGTTCGCTATGCTAGGGACGTGTGATGGACAAACGGACTGCGAATTTGAACTCATCTCATCGTTCTAAGCAACTCTCATGTACAAAGTTTCTTCATCCGAGTTACTAATTATTTCATATTCAATTTTAAAGATTTAATTCATTTTTAGAATTACCAGAATTAATTTAATTATAAAATGTATTTATGATGTCAGGGTGATGTCATCAGTCAACCAGACAGTTGACTTAGTCAAACTGACGTGTGGGTCGCACTGTCATTAAGTAAGATTAACTAAACAATTTTAATTAGTTTAGTTAAACAGGATTAATTAACTTAACTAACTCATTAATTAATTAATTACTAATTTATTTCATTTAATATTTTTTATTATACTTTTTAAATCGTTCTGGTGTGTGGGGCACGCTAGCAAGTGGCCCAGAGGGGCTAACGGGCACGCAGGCATGCGGGCACTAGCGGGCGAACGGGCGGAGCTGGGACGGGCACCAGCCCGCCCAATAAGGCGCTGCGAGGCGAGGCATGGCCGGGAGCGGCGGCACGTAGCGAGGTAACGGCGGGCAGGGGCTGCAGAGCGGAACAGGGCGACGGCGCGAGGAGCCGGGCAGCGTGCGGGCGACGGAGCAAGGCGGCTGCGGCGAGCGGCAGCAGGGCGCAGCGTGGCGCGGGCGGTGCGGCGCGTACTCGCACGGCGAGGCCAGGAGGGCGCACGTGCGGTGCGGCGGGCGAGCAAGCGAGGCCCTCGGGCGCGCGCCGAGAGCTGCAGGGGGACGACGCGGCCAGCACGGAGCGGAGGCAGGGAAGGAGGAGGGCGATGCCCTCACTAGCGTTTGGAGAGGAGCGTGGCAGCGAGGCTCGACGTGGTCCGGTGGGGAGGAGGTCGGGGACGAGCGACGGAGGCGCTCCGACAAGGTGGTCCGACGACGTGGTGGTGGCGACGACGGGTGACGGCGTCGGGTCGGCGACGAGACGAGGCTGCGGCTTCAGGCGGGCGCCGCGCGAGAGAGAGGAGGGGCGCGGAGGAGTCCGGGAGGGGCGGTGCCGGCGCCGGCTGATGGCAGCCTTAGCGGAGCGGCGGCTTGCATCGGGCGCGTGCGTGCGGGAGGAGGGGATCGAATAGGGGCGCCCCACTCCCTGGCACGATGCGTGCGTGCAGGTGTGCGTGTGTTGCGTGTGGCGGGCATTGGGAGGAAGACGAGGGGAACGGTGAGGGATAGAGAGAGAGAGAGAGAGTGGGTCAATCTAGGGTTAGGTGGGTTGGGGCCATATAGGCCATGGGATGGCCGGCTGGGCTGTTTGGCTGGGCCACTTGGCCATCTAGGCAAAGGCCCACCGGGAGGGGGAAGGCTTCTTTTTATTTTACTTTTTTGTTTTCTTTTTCTTTTGCTAACTTATTTGTTATCTATTCTTATTTTATTTTAGTTTTATAAAACATAAGCATTGTCCCTAAATTAATGCTTTAGTTTACTCTACTGCCACAAAGTGTTTGGTACACGATCAAAATAGTTTACGTTTTTACAATTCTTAAAAACATTTAATTAATTGTTTTGACGTTGTTTAACTTATTTTAGGACATTTAAACACTTTATAAAATGTTGGCTTCTCCACCAATATTGACTATGAATTATTTTTCACGTTTCGAACACTTTAGTTTTCATGTTTGAGAATTTTATTAATTCACTTATAATTTAAATTTGAAAATGAATTGTGTTTGAATCAAAGCAAGATTAGCAATAGTGATTGCGATGACTTGGCACAATTAACATGAGATTATTGTAGCCTAATTATCCGGGCATCACAGAGCGTCGGCGGGTGTCTTTTGAACTGAAGAACGAAACCCAACATCCGTGCTCTCCTAAAGTACGGAGTGTAGCGCTCGTCGTACTGCATTTGCACGGCCTTCGTGTGGCCCCTCATCCGCAATGGGGGGAGTATTTTTCAAAATGTAAACGGAATTGTTAGTGACTTATTCTTTCATAATAAACAATACAACAAATTTATGTTAGTCATTACCACTCCATTCTCCATAAAACGGGCGCGGTGACCGTTGTCAAAAGCATGATCAAGCATGGTGTACTTCACGTCGATTTCTGGCGCAAGGGGGCCGCCTATAACAATTGGAAATGATGTCATTTTCAACCAACTTGTATCATTTTGAACAAACATGAAACATATCAACTCCAAAAATAAATGAATCATATTCAACCGACATGAATCATATCATTTTCATCATTTTGAACAAACATGAGACATATCAAGTCCAAGTATAAATGAACCATATTAACTGAAATGAATCATATCATTTTCATCATTTATCACTTATTCAACCAACATTCATCAATGCGAATGAATCATATACAACCAACGTCTTTCATTCAACAACATTCAACAAAGCATCAAATCATAATTTTGTTTAACAAAAAACAATTATGAACTAGGGTTCATCTTGAGGGTTCACCATTTTTCCTCTAACAACATCCACTACTTGCATCATATAACATCCACATACATCATATATCAAAAAAAATCCTCCAACATGCATCATATCATATCATCATTTTTTAAACAAAAAATTATGAACTAGGGTTCATCTTCACACTATCATTCGAACTAGTGAGTGGTTCATATTCAACACCACTAGTGATTAGAGAACATCTAAAAGAAACCTAAAATAATACTAGGTAAAAAATCAATCTTAGTTCAAGAATAGGGGTGATTTGAAGCAAATAATGCGTCGAATCGGAAACTATTTAACTAAAAGTAATTGAAGGGATCGGAGGAGCTTATTTTTCTTTCTTCGGGGCCATCTTGATCCGCAAAAGCGGTGTAGAAACGGTGAAGATCCAAGGGGAGGAGTAGAGAGGGTGAGAGAGGAACTTCCTCTGTTCTTGGTGACTAGGAGGAGAGGGGAATGGGGGAGATGGGGCTGGGGCGGGGGCGTCGGCCCGTATAACTGCTCGCACCCTACCGCCAGGATCCCCAGCTGTAGGGTTATACAGCCTACCGCCAGGGACAGTGATGGTAGGGGGGGGGCGTATAGGGCTGCGGGCGGTAGGGTGTTCAAGGTTACCGCCGTGGCCCTGACGGTAGGAAAAGGTCAGATCTAAAAAAATTAAACTAGGGTCAAATCTCAATTTTCTTCGGTAAAATAGTCAAAACATGAAATTTTGCCACGTTTGCGTGATGCCCTTCGGCTGAACAGTCATTGACCTGACCGTGGACCGTCGGGAGCCAGATCTCACTCCACCACTCGCACCCGTCCCCACTCCCCACCGGGCAGCCCTCCCCTTCGTCGGCAGCCCAAAAACCCTCGGGAGCGAAGCGAGGAGAGGACGGCAATGGCGGAGGCGCGGCGCAGCCACCCGTCGCAGTACGTGAAGCTGACCAAGGACCAGGACGCTTCCGCCTGCGGCCCCGGCGTGGAGGACATCCGCCCTGGCGAGCTCAACCTGCCCGTCGCCGTCCCGCAGGTCGGTCTCGCCATTCCTCGCGCGATCCTCGTTTTCTTCCAGTTGCTGCTGCTGCGATTGTTTGTTCGATCTGATTTTGGGCGGTGTGACTATATAGCTGGAGCGGATGAAGTGCATCCAGTGTGGGCAGGTGCTGCCTGAGGGCCACCAGGCGCCGGCCGACGAGCCGTGGACAACCGGCATCTTCGGTTGCGCTGAGGACCCCGAGAGCTGTAAGTGACGTGGAATTTCCTTCTCGCCCTTGCATTTGGTCTGCCCCTTCAACTGCCTAGCCGATCTAATTTTGCTACTTCCTACCCTAGACTGATCGCACATTCAAAAATCGTGATAGTTTTGATATGCTGATAGCCTGATACCCCTGGAAATGCCAGAGTTGGCAGGAACTTTCATGCGGATCTGCACAGGATGGGATTGTGTTGCTGTGGTTCAGCTCAGGGTTTGTGGCTATCACACACATTGCACAACTCAGCAACTGGATGTTTGTTTCCATGGCATTGAAGTGTTACTGACGTGTTACCATAGAGGCAAGGTGTTTCAGTTTTAAATCCTTTAGCGGTCCTGCGTATGGAGCACACGCAGGTTTTTATTGTGAAATCCCTTGCAGGTACATCAAGTGAATCTCTAGTAAGAAAAGAGGAACAACATGGGTGCTGGACAAGGATGGCCCATACACCTCCCATCCTCATTTTTTTTCATTTAGGCTTATATTGTTTCCCATTTTTTGCATGTGTTTGTTAGAGACTGTTTTTAAGCATGAAAGATGTTTCTTTGGAAATTTTATTTGCAAACTACGACAGTATTGATACTTATATAGCAGTGTGAAATATTTCCACATTAGTTTAGTGAGTGGTTGCCAGCCAGAAATTTTGTGTTACCTCCTTTTTACGTTTTACCAGTTGAGACAGTTTTCAAACAAAGATGCCCTGCAAATCTTAATTTCCTTCCTCTCTATCATTTTTCCATTAACACGGTGAACTTAATCAACGAACAAACCATGGTAGACTAAACATACAGTGTTTTTCTAATGTCTATGAGAAAGGCATGATTTATATTTTACACTGCACATATAAACTCAGTTGTAAACTGGTGCCAATCCGATGCTGATATATGTCTTATACTACACATGTAACTCAAATTTGTAATGTGGACCAATCTGATGCGTATCTGACCTCCATTTAGGAGCTATTTTACCTAGAAGTCCAAATTGAGTACTTGTTAATTTTGTTTTATAGTTTCCCTGGGTCGTCATTTTCCCATATTCTTAGCAGATGTATATGAAAAACCATATCTTTATACGTTTTATTTTGAAATATTAATTGTTCACATACATTTTTTTTTCATATTGCAAGCCTTTATGGTACACAAATTTGTAGTACTATTATTTTTCAGTCTTCTATTATCTTTGCAAAGTTAGCCCTGTGATGAAGTGCTCATGTGAGAAGGATTAGGCACTGGTCACTGTCTGAAAGAAATAAAGAGTACTGCCTATGTCTTATATTATGGGACGGAGGGAGTAGTAGTCATAACGTTTGGTTCTGATTATCATGTTCTCAATGTTAAAGTTGACCCTTCTTTTTTCTGTATTTGGGAAGTTCTTCAAGATGTACACACTTCTCCATCTAACTGTCAGTTATGGTTTTAGCTCTTTTGGGCTCTCTGCAAAATCAACACGCTGTTATAATGAGCTCATATTGAAAAGAATTAATCATTGTTTTGGATTCTAAATTGTTTCAAAGAAGCAAAAACTAGTTGCAACGTTTACTTTTATTATGATGCTTTCGATCTAGAGATGTCTTTCTTCTTGATCTGTTTGAAAATTCTTCTACAGGTACACTTTCCCAGTATAAGTGTTAATTGTGATAAACTGTTGAGCACATAAATGACTGCGGCATACATGGCCGGAACCCGAAAGCTTAAATGAATAGCATTGCTCTGTAGGCTGTAGCTAATGGCTAATTCCTTTATGCTTCTTTATGCCCTTCAAATTGTGTCATCATAGGGTTTGTGATGTGTGCACCTTTATGCTTCAGTCCGCACAGTTTTCATATGTACTACTGCTATATTCCGAGATACTTCTGAACCTCTTATGTGCCTGATCTTCTTAATGTGTTAGGCTGGACTGGACTATTCTGCCCCTGTGTGTTGTTTGGACGAAATGTTCAGGCCCTTAGAGAAGATATCCCATGGACAAGACCCTGCACTTGCCATGCTGTCTGCGTTGAAGGTGGCATTGCATTGGCAATTCTCACGGCTATATTCCATGGTGTTGACCCAGACACATCGATCCTGATTGGTGAAGGCCTGGTCTGCAGTTGGTGGATATGCTCTCAATATACTGGTATTATTCGTGAAAAGCTTCAGAAGAAGTATCATCTTGAGGTACTTCTTTCTCTCTTCCACAGTTTCTTTGTATGTGTCATGATTAATCGCATTCATAAGAACATCTACAAACAGTTGTATTTATTTCTACTATAAGAACTACACAATTGCATTCTCCCTCTGAGATAGTTGTAGCAGGTATTCAGGAGTCCAGAAGTAAACCTTAGCTTTGCATTTTTAAAGTTATGTGGTCACTCTCATGACATTCTTGCTTGGCATTGTCCACTGGCGGTAGCTGGTTATATCATTGAATTATCAGATCATTTTATCAGTTCTTGCTTGGCCACCTTTTCACGTATAGTATCTTTTTGTGGTCACTAATTCTAACTAGTTGTCAAGTCTAGCATTTGATAAGTGGGCTGGGTTTCTACTTTTGTGCATCAGTATTACGGGCCTTTTGCTAACCACCACATATTGTTCTGCTTCCACCAGAACTCTCCATGCGATCCTTGCATAGTCCACTGCTGCTTCCACTACTGCGCGAACTGTCAGGAGCATCGTGAAAGGAAAGGCCGACTTGCAGAAAACAGTGTTGTTCCAATGACCGTTGTCAACCCACCGACGCTGCAAGAGATGAGCATGGCTGAGAACAACGCTCCCACATCCGAGAATGAAGGGTCAAAGGCAGCATGAGAACTGAAACTGACATGGAGTCTGCTCGCCCTTTTAGAGGCCACTATATATACAGTATATTGTTAAATGACTGTCATCTGGCAGGTACCGTATGAAACATTGGTCTGATCCAGATTTTAGTTTATGACCATTACTACCTGTGATAGAATGTTGCCCGTGGGCATGTGATATATATGTGTGGAGACCATTACTACCTATGATAGAATGTTGCCTGCGGGCATATAATATATGTGTGGATATATTTACATTTGTGAGCGGTATGTCCTATCGACGTTATGCATTGCCTGTGTTCTCGTTCATGGAAGGTCTTCTCTGGTCTAAAGGATAGAAATAGGAAAGTCATATGAAATGAGGTGGCATACATGTCAGGTCCTATATGAAAAGAGATGCCATTTGATTCGTAGAATGAGATTTTTCCATTAGGTTTGTGCTAGTGTTCTTTTTCTTTGAAATGTGTAGGATATATAGAGACCAGTCCTACATAGGAAATCCGGTCCTACAAACTCTATCAAAAAAATTCCTATAGCAATCCTATCCTACAAAATTCCTACAAATCAAAGGAGGCCTAAGTATACGGTACAATTGTATGAAGTGGTTTAGGAACGTCTGAATCTCCTCTGATGTAGTGTACATGAGCATTTACGTGAAATTCTTGCAAATTTTATATGAAATTGTGTTTGCTATTTACAAGTTTTTTGGGAAGACAAGATGATGATGCGGAGATGGGTGATGCAGCCAGGCAGGGTCATGGGGGGTTGTCTATGACAGAGAGGATGATTAACGCCCTGTTCGGATTACCTCCGCTCCACAGCTTCACTCCGGGAGCGGGTGGAGTTATAGTGAAAAAACGTGGAGCGCCGGTTTCCTGGCTCCACAACTCCTTCTATTTCGCGGAGCAGGTGGGATTCCGAACCGGGCCTAACTTAGAGGGATGGCCAGGAGCTGCGGCAGAGCAGTAGAGGTGGCGGCTTGGAGAGGGTGTGGGGCAGCAAGGAGACCGGCAATTCGGTTGGCGTTGAAGGCAGCAGGAGGAAGAAGCTAGGAATAAGAAAATGGACCGGCCCTTAGATTTTTTTCCATGTGAAGCGCGACAACTTTTTAATTTATAAAAAGAGCTCCCTCTCTGATTTCTATTAATAGAAATCACATTGTATTACAAACTACGAGGAACTAAAGCGAAACTACCACACATAACAACAAAAGGCATGATGCACAAATCCAACCTGGTACAGAAAATGGGTTATCCCATCTGCCCATCAAGATTACAGGAACTTGTTGGGAAAAGTAGTAATTTCAAAAAAATTCCTATGCACACGCAAGATCATCATGGTGATGCATAGCAACGAGAGGAAAGAGTATCGTCCACGTACCCTCATAGACCGTAAGCGGAAGCGTTATGAGAACACGGTTGATGTAGTCGAACGTCTTCACGATCCGACCGATCCAAGTACCGAACGCACGGCACCTCCGAGTTCAGCACACGTTCAGCTCGATGACGTCTCACGAACTCCGATCCAGCAGAGCTTCACGGGAGAGTTCCGTCAGCACGACGACGTGATGACGGTGATGATGTTGCTACCGACGCAGAGCTTCGCCTAAACACCGCTACAATATGATCGAGGTGGATTATGATGGAGGGGGACACCGCACACGGCTAAGGGATCAATGATCAACTTGTGTGTTCTAGGGTGCCCCCCTGCCCCCGTATATAAAGGAGCAAGGGGGAGCCGACCGGCCCCTGTAGGGCGCGCCAGGAGGAGGAGTCCTCCTCCTAGTAGGAGTAGGACACCCCTTTCCTACTCCTACTAGGAGGAGGAAAGGAAGGGGGAAGGGAAGAAGGAAGGAGAGGGAGGAAAGGAGGAAAGGGGGGTCGGCCCCCTAGTCCAATTCGGTTTGGGCTAGGGGGGCCGCGCGCCCTGCCTCCTCTCTTCCACCACTTGGCCCATGAGGCCCAATACTTCTTCCCCGTATTCTCGTAACTCCCTGGTACTCCGAAAAATATCCGAATCACTTGGAACCTTTTCGATATCCGAATATAGTCGTCCAATATATCGATCTTTACGTCTCGACCACTTCGAGACTCCTCATCATGTGCCCTATCTCATCCGGGACTCCGAACTACCTTCAGTACATCAAATCACTTAAACTCATAATACCGATCGTCACCGAACGTTAAGCGTGCGGACCCTACGGGTTCGAGAACTATGTAGACATGACCGAGACACGTCTCCGTTCAATAACCAATAGCGGAACCTGGATGTTCATATTAGCTCTTACATATTCTACGAAGATATTTATCGGTCAAACCGCATAACAACATACGTTGTTCCCTTTGTCATCGATATGTTACTTGCCCGAGATTCGATTGCCGGTATCTCAATACCTAGTTCAATATCGTTACCGGCAAGTCTCTCTACTCGTTTCCGTAATGCATCATCCCGCAACTAACTCATTAGTTGCATTGCTTGCAAGGCTTATAGTGATGTGCATTGCCGAGAGGGCCCAGAGATACCTCTCCGACAATCGGAGTGACAAATCCTAATCTCGATCTATGCCAACTCAACGAGCACCATCGGAGACACCTGTAGAGCACCTTTATAATCATCCAGTTACGTTGTGACGTTTGGTAGCACACAAAGTGTTCCTCCGGCACTCGGGAGTTGCATAATCTCATAGTCATAGGAACATGTATAAGTCATGAAGAAAGCAATAGCAACAAACTAAACGATCATCGTGCTAAGCTAACGGATGGGTCAAGTCAATGACATCATTCTCTAATGATATGGTCCCGTTAATCAAATGACAACTCATGTCTATGGTTAGGAAACATAACCATCATTGATTCAACGAGCTAGTCAAGTAGAGGCATACTAGTGACATTCTGTTTGTCTATGTATTCACACATGTACTAAGTTTCCGATTAATACAATTCTAGCATGAACAATAAATATTTATCATGAAATAAGGAAATAAATAATAACTTTATTATTGTCTCTAGGGCATATTTCCTTCAGTCTCCCACTTGCACTAGAGTCAATAATCTAGTCCACATCTTTATGTGATTAGTTCACATCTCCATGTGATTAATACCCAAAGGGTTTCCTAGAGTCAATAATCTAGTTCACATCGCTATGTGATTAACACCCAAAGAGTGATCATATTTTGCTTGTGAGAGAAGTTTAGTCTATGGGTCTGCAACATTCAGATCCGTATGTATTTCACAAATTTTTATGTCTTCAATGCTCTGCACGGAGCTATTCTAGCTAATTGCTCACACTTTCAATATGTATCCAGATCGACGTAAAAAGCTTGCATCGACGTAACTCTTTACGACGAACTATTTTATCACCTCCATAACCGAGAAATATTTCTTTAGTCCTCTAAGGATAATTTTGACCGTTGTCCAGTGATCTACTCCTAGATCATTGTACTCTCTTGCCAGAAAGATGCTAAGGTATACAATAAGACTGGTAAACAACATAGCATACTTTATAGAACCTATGACTGAGGCATAGGGAATGACTTTTCATTCTCTTTCTATTTTCTGTTGTGGTCGTGTTTTGAGTCTTTACTCAACTTCAACTTTGCAACACAGGCAAGAACTCCTTCTTTGACTGTTCCATTTTGAACTACTTCAAAATCTTGTCAAGGTATGTACTCATTGAAAAAAACTTATCAAGCGTCTTGATCTATCTCTATAGATCTTGGTGCTCAATGTGTAAGTAGCTTCATCGAGGTCTTTCTTTGAAAAACTATTTTCAAACACTCCTTTATGCTTTCCAAAAAATTCTACATTATTTTTTATTAACAATATGTTATTCACATATACTTATCAGAAATGTTGTAGTGCTCACACTCACTTTCTTGTAAATATAGGCTTCACCGCAAGTCTGTATAAAACCATATGCTTTGATCACTTTATCAAAGCATATATTCCAACTCCGAGATGCTTGCACCAGTCCATAGATGGATCGCTGAAGCTTGCTCATTTTGGTAGTACCTTTAGGATTGACAAAACCTTCTGGTTGCATCATATACAACTCTTCATTTAAGAAATTCATTAAGGAATACAGTATTGACATCCATTTGCCAGATTTCATAAAATGCGGCAACTGCTAACATGATTTGGACAGACTTTTAAGTATCGATACGAGTGAGAAAATCTCATCGTCAGGGGCGGAGCCAGGATTTGAGCATAGGGGGGCGAAGAACATAATGATGTAGTTCATCATATATGATTTTTATCAAGATATATAATTAAGTCTTACATATATGAATTGCTAGCAGACCAATCAAACTACTTAATTATCTAGTCTTCATCTTTATTATTCAAAGATGATAAAATTGATATATGGTTTCATTTTCAGTAAACCAACTTGGTTTTATTGTTTTACTAAGCAACATACAATAAGTTGAAAGATAAAACAAATATGATGAAGCGGTCCTGATGACAAATAAATAAATTATACTCCCTCTGTAAACTAATATAAGAGTGTTTAGATAATTAAAATAGTGATCTAAATGCTCTTATATTAGTTTACAAAGGGAGTATTTCCCATTGATCGGTTAATTTATTTTTCTCTAGTCAACAATTTGCAAGCATTTTAATAAAATCTGTAGCTACTAGTCTAGTTGTCGGTAGTGATACCTTGAGATCTGGGATTGGGCCCGGACATTATGCTGAGATGTTCACATGTCAACTGAACTAAGATTGTGGACATTATGTGCAGTAGGTTGCTCTGTGAGATCTATCTCCCCGGTTGGATTTGCATCTTCAACTGTGAAGTTATAGTTTGTAGCGATTGGCTTGAACAAATTACTTGTCCATGGTTTCTTCGTCTTCATGACCTATGCAATTCCCATATTAGAACAAAGCAAATATGTAACCTAACCCCCAAAAAAAGGCAATATGTAACATGTAGTTGATCTGGCAGGTTACAAAATGTACTACTACTAAGTACAAAACAGTTGATCAATTGGTGTCAAGGTGTGTAGTCAATCTGACAATACCTCCGCAGATGGTAGTCTGTTTTGCAGCCGGCCGACAGATCATAGTCCGTAGACTTGTAGTAGAATCTTACTCAGATTTGATGCCCGGCAAACGGCAGCTTCGCTAATTACCAATCGGCGACGCCGCGACGCCTGGCGGCCCGACGACAACGAAGCCCTAGCACGATGCGTGCAACGTCGGCGCGGACGATAGAGTCTAGGAAGGAAGTCGCCTTAGCGCGTGAGTGCGTGCGTGTGCGTCGATCGATTAAAGAGTACGTGATGTCCATACGACGGTGGATGCGTACGTGCAGCCTTGGCCCATGTTGCTTTCTTGCAAAATCGTTTCGGGCTTGACAGTAGGAGCTTAGCCCATATCCTTGCTAATGGCCAGATAATTATTAAGTCTAATACTAGTACCAGTGAATAGGCTAGTCCCCGCTGTTGGGGAACGTAGTAATTTCAAAAAAATTCCTACGCACACGCAAGATCATGTGATGCATAACAACGAGAGGGGGGAGTGTGATCTACATACCTAGTAGATCGACAATGGAAGCGTTTGGTTGATGTAGTCGTACGTCTTCGCGGCCCGACCGATCAAGCACCGAAACTACGGCACCTCCGAGTTTTAGCACACGTTCAGCTCGATGACAATCCCCGGACTCCGATCCAGCAAAGTGTCGGGGAGGAGTTCCGTCAGCACGACGGCGTGGTGATGATCTTGATGTACTACTGCAGCAGGGCTTCGCCTAAACTCCACTACAATATTATCGAGGACTATGGTGGCTGGGGGCGCCGCACATGGCTAAGGAAAAGATCACGTGGATCAACTTGTGTGTTCTAGGGTGCCTCTGCTTCAGTATATAACGGACCAAAAGGGGGGAGGCTGGCCGGCCAAGGAGGCGCGCCAGGAGAGTCCTACTCCCTCTGGGAGTAGGATTCCCCCCCCCCCAATCCTAGTTGGAATAGGATTCGCGGAGGGGGGAAAATAGAGAGAGGGGCCGGCCCCCTCTCCTTGTCCTATTCGGACCAAGGGAGGGGAGGGGCGCGCGGCCCATGAGGGGCTGCCTCTTCTCTTTTCCACTAAGACCCATCATGGCCCATATAGCTCCCGGGGGGTTCCGGTAACCTCCCGGTACTCCGGTAAAAATCCTGATTTCACCCGGAACACTTCCGATATCCAAACATAGGCTTCCAATATATCAATCTTTATGTCTCGACCATTTTGAGACTCCTCGTCATGTCCGTGATCACATCCGGGACTCCGAACAACCTTCGGTACATCAAAATGCATAAACTCATAATATAACTGTCATCGTAACCTTAAGCATGCGGACCCTACGGGTTCGAGAACAATGTAGACATGATCGAGACACGTCTCCGGTCAATAACCAATAGCGGGACCTGGATGCCCATATTGGCTCCTACATATTCTACGAAGATCTTTATCGGTCAGACCGCATAACAACATACGTCGTTCCCTTTGTCATCGGTATGTTACTTGCCCGAGATTCGATCGTCGGTATTCCAATACCTAGTTCAATCTCGTTGCCGGCAAGTCTCTTTACTCGTTTTGTAATACATCATCCCGCAACTAACTCATTAGTTGCAATGCTTGCAAGGCTTAAGTGATGTGCATTACCGAGAGGGCCCAGAGATACCTCTCCGATAATCGGAGTGACAAAACCTAATCTCGAAATACGTCAACCCAACATGTACCTTTGGAGACACCTGTAGTACTCCTTTATAATCACCCAGTTACGTTGTGACGTTTGGTAGTACCCAAAGTGTTCCTCCGGTAAACGGGAGTTGCATAATCTCATAGTTATAGGAACATGTATAAGTCATGAAGAAAGCAATAGCAACATACTAAACGATCGGTGCTAAGCTAATGGAATGGGTCATGTCAATCAGATCATTCTCTTAATGATGTGATCCCGTTAATCAAATAACAACTCATTGTTCATGGTCAGGAAACATAACCATCTTTGATTAACGAGCTAGTCAAGTAGAGGCATACTAGTGACACTTTGTTTGTCTATGTATTCACACATGTATTATGTTTCCGGTTAATACAATTCTAGCATGAATAATAAACATTTATCATGATTATAAGGAAATAAATAATAACTTTATTATTGCCTCTAGGGCATATTTCCTTCAGTCTCCCACTTGTACTAGAGTCAATAATCTAGTTCACATCGCCATGTGATTTAATAGCAATAGTTCACATCACCATGTGATTAACACCCATAGTCCACATCGATATGTGACCAACACCCAAAGGGTTTACTAGAGTCAGTAATCTAGTTCACATCGCTATGTGATTAACACCCAAAGAGTACTAAGGTGTGATCATGTTTTGCTTGTGAGATAATTTTAGTCACCGGGTCTGTTATATTCCGATCCGTAAGTATTTTGCAAATATTTATGTCAACAATGCTCTGCACGGAGCTACTCTAGCTAATTGCTCCCACTTTCAATATGTATCTAGATTGAGACTTAGATTCATCTAGCTTAGTGTCAAAACTTGCATCGACGTAACCCTTAACGACGAACCCTTTTTGTCACGTCCATAATCGAGAAACATATCCTTATTTCACTAAGGATAATTCTGACCGTTGTCCAGTGATCTACTCCTAGATCACTATTGTACTCCCTTGCCAAATCAGTGCAGGGTATACAATAGATCTGGTACACAGCATGATATACTTTATAGAACCTATGGCCAAGGCATAGGGAATGACTTTCATTCTCTTTCTATCTTCTGCCATGGTCGGGCTTTGAGTCTTACTCAACTTCACACCTTGTAATACAGGCAAGAACTCTTTCTTTGACTGCTCCATTTTGAATTACTTCAAAATCTTGTCAAGGTATGTACTCATTTGAAAAACTTATCAAGCGTCTTGATCTATCTCTATAGATCTTGAAGCTCAATATGTAAGCAGCTTCACCGAAGTCTTTCTTTGAAAAACTCCTTTCAAACACTCCTTTATGCTTTACAGAATAATTCTACATTATTTCCGATCAACAATATGTCATTCACATATACTTATCAGAAATGCCGTAGTGCTCCCACTCACTTTCTTGCAAATACAGGCTTCACCACAAGTCTGTATAAAACTATATGCTTTGATCAACTCATCAAAGCGTATATTCCAACTCCGAGATGCTTGCACCAGCTCACAGATGGATCGCTGGAGCTTGCACATTTTGTTAGTACCTTTCGGATTTGACAAAACCTTCTAGTTGCATCGTATACAACTCTTCTTCAATAAATCCATTAAGGAATTCAGTTTTGTTTATCCATTTGCCAGATTTCATAAAATGCGGCAATTGCTAACATGATTCGGACAGACTTAAGCATATATACGAGTGAGAATCTCTCATCGTAGTCAACACCTTGAACTTGTCGAAAAACCTTTTGTGACAATTCTAGCTTTGTAGATAATAACACTACTATCAGCGTCCGTCTTCCTCTTGAAGATCCATTTATTTTTATGGCTTGCCAATCATCGGGCAAATCCATCAAAGTCCATACTTTGTTCTCATACATGGATCATATCTCAGATTTCATGGCCTCAAACCATTTCGCGGAATCTGGGCTCATCATCGCTTCCTCATAGTTCGCAAGTTCGTCATGGTCTAGTAACATGACTTCCAGAACAGGATTACCGTACCACTCTAGTGCGGATCTTACTCTGGTTTACCTACGAGATTCGGTAGTAACTTGATCTGAAGTTACATGATCATCATCATTATCTTCCTCACTAATTGGTGTAGTAGTCACAAGAACAAATTTCTGTGATGAACTACTTTCCAATAAGGGAGAAGGTACAATTACCTTATCAAGTTTTCTACTTTCCTCCCACTCACTTCTTTCGAGAGAAACTCCTTCTCTAGAAAGTTTCCGAATTTAGCAACAAAAGTCTTACCTTCGGGTCTGTGATAGAAGGTGTATCCAATAGTTTCCTTTGGATATCCTATGAAGACAAATTTCTCCGATTTGGGTTTGAGCTTATCGGGTTGAAACTTTTTCACATAAGCATTGCAACCTCAAACTTTAAGAAACAACAGCTTAGGTTTCTTGCCAAACCATAGTTCATACGGTGTCGTCTCAACGGATTTAGATGGTGCCCTATTTAACGTGAATGCAGCTGTCTCTAATGCATAACCCCAAAACGATAGTGGTAGATCGGTAAGAGACATCATAGATCGCACCATATCTAATAAAGTACGGTTATGACGTTCGGACACACCATTACATTGTGGTGTTCCAGGTGGCGTGAGTAGTGAAACTATTTCACATTGTTTTTAACTGAAAGCCAAACTCGTAACTCAAATACTCTTCTCTACGATCAGATCGTAGAAACTTTATTTTCTTGTTACGATGATTTTTCACTTCACTCTGAAATTCTTTGAACTTTTCAAATGTTTCAGACTTATGTTTCATCAAGTAGATATACTCATATCTGCTCAAATCATCTGTGAAGATCAGAAAATAATGATACCTGTCGCGAGCCTCAATATTCATCAAACCACATACATCAGTATGTATGATTTCCAACAAATCTGTTGCTCGCTCCATTGTTCCGAAGAACGGAGTCTTAGTCATCTTGCCCATGAGGCATGGTTCGTAAGCATCAACTGATTCATAATCAAGTGATTCCAAAAGCCCATCAGCATGGAGTTTCTTCATGCGCTTTACACCAATATGACCTAAACGGCAGTGCCATAAATAAGTTGCACTATCATTATTAACTTTGCATCTTTTGGTTTCAATATTATGATTATGTGTATCACTACGATCGAGATCCAACGAACTATTTTCATTGGGTGTGTAACCATATAAGGTTTTATTCATGTAAACAGAACAACAATTTATTCTCTTACTTAAATGAATAACCGTGTTACAATAAACATGATCAAATCATATTCATGCTGAACGCAAACACAAAATAACACTTATTTAGGTTCAACACTAATCCCGAAATTATAGGGAGTGTGCGATGATGATCATATCAATCTTGGAACCACTTCCAACACACATCGTCACTTCACCCTTAACTAGTCTCTGTTTATTCTACAACTCCCGTTTCGAGTTACTAATCTTAGCAACTGAACTAGTATCAAATACTGAGGGGTTGCTATAAACACTAGTAAAGTACACATCAATAAGATGTATATCAAATATACTTATGTTCACTTTGCCATCCTTCTTATCCGCCAATCACTTGGGGTAGTTCCGCTTCTAGTGACCAGTCCCTTTGCAGTAGAAGCACTTAGTCTCAGGCTTAGGACTAGACTTGGGCTTCTTCACTTGAGCAGCAACTTGCTTGCCGTTCTTCTTGAAGTTCCCCTTCTTCCCTTTGCCCTTTTCTTGAAACTAGTGGTCTTGTTAACCATCAACACTTGATGTTTTTCTTGATTTCTACCTTCATCGATTTCAGCATCACGAAGAGCTTGGGAATTATTTTTGTCATCCCTTGCATATTATAGTTCATCACGAAGTTCTACTAACTTGGTGATGGTGACTAGAGAATTCTTTCAATCACTATCTTATCTGGAAGATTAACTCCCACTTGATTCAAGCGATTGTAGTACTCAGACAATCTGGGCACATGCTCACTAGTTGAGCGATTCTCCTCCATCTTTTAGCTATAGAACTTGTTGGAGACTTCATATCTCTCAACTCAGGTATTTGCTTGAAATATTAACTTCAACTCCTGGAACATCTCATATGCTCCATGACGTTCAAAACGTCTTTGAAGTCCCGATTCTAAGCCATTAAGCATGGTGCACTAAACTATCAAGTAGTCATCATATTGATCTAGCCAAACGTTCATAACGTCTGCATCTGCTCCTGCAATAGGTCTGTCACCTAGCGGTGCATCAAGGACATAATTCTTCTGTGCAGCAATGAGGATAAACCTCAGATTACGGATCCAATCCGCATCATTGCTACTAACATCTTTCAACACAATTTTCTCTAGGAACATATCAAAATAAACACAGGGAAGCAACAACGTGAGCTATTGATCTACAACATAATTTGCAAAATACTACCAGTACTAAGTTCATGATAAATTTAAGTTCAATTTAATCATATTACTTAAGAAATCCCACTTAGATAGACATCCCTCTAATCCTCTAAGTGATCACGTGATCCAAATCAACTAAACCATGTCCGATCATCACGTGAGATGGAGTAGTTTCACTGGTGAACATCACTATGTTGATCATATCTACTATATGATTCACGCTCGACCTTTCGGTCTCCATGTTCCGAGGCCATATCTGTATATGCTTGGCTCGTCAAGTATAACCTGAGTATTCCGCGTGTGCAACTGTTTTGCACCCGTTGTATTTGAACGTAGAACCTATCACACCCAATCATCACGTGGTGTCTCAGCACGAAGAACTTTCACAACGGTGCATACTCAGGGAGAACACTTCTTGATAATTTAGTGAGAGATCATCTTATAATGCTACCGTCAATCAAAGCAAGATAAGATGCATAAAATATAAACAACACATGCAATCAATATAAGTGATATGATATGGCCATCATCATCTTGTGCTTGTGATCTCCATCTCCGAAGCACCGTCGTGATC
Source organism: Triticum dicoccoides (assembly GCF_002162155.2). Classification (NCBI taxonomy): domain Eukaryota; kingdom Viridiplantae; phylum Streptophyta; class Magnoliopsida; order Poales; family Poaceae; genus Triticum; species Triticum dicoccoides. The sequence continues at coordinate 402,909,543 of NC_041380.1, forward strand.
ACCATCGTCATCGGCGTGACACCTTGATCTCCATCGTAGCATCGTTGTCGTCTCGCCAAGCTTGTGCTTCCACGACTATCGCTATCGTTTAGTAATAAAGTAAAGCATTACATCGCGATTGCATTGCATACAATAAAGCGACAACCATATGGCTCATGCCGGTTGCCGATAACTCGGTTACAAAACATGATCATCTCATACAATAAAATTCAGCATCATGTCTTGACCATATCACATCACAACATGCCCTGCAAAAACAAGTTAGACGTCCTCTACTTTGTTGTTGCAAGTTTTACGTGGCTGCTACGGGCTTAAGTAAGAACCAATCTCACCTACGCATCAAAACCACAACGATAGTTTGTCAATTTGACTCCGTTTTAACCTTCGCAAGGACCGGGCGTAGCCACACTTGGTTCAACTAAAGTTGGAGAAACTGTCACCCACAAGCCACCTCTGTGCAAAGCACGTCGGGAGAACCGGTCTCGCGTAAGTGTACGCGTAATGTCGGTCTAGGCCGCTTCATCCAACAATACCGCCGAACCAAAGTATGACATGCTGGTAGGCAGTATGACTTATATCGCCCACAACTCACTTGTGTTCTACTCGTGCATATAACATCAACATATAAAACCTAGGCTCGGATGCCACTGTTGGGGAACATAGTAATTTCAAAAAAATTCCTACGCACACGCAAGATCATGTGATGCATAGCAACGAGAGGGGGGAGTGTGATCTACATACCTAGTAGATCGACAACGGAAGCGTTTGGTTGATGTAGTCGTACGTCTTCGCGGCCCGACCGATCAAGCACCGAAACTACGGCACCTCCGAGTTTTAGCACACGTTCAGCTCGATGACGATCCCCGGACTCCGATCCAGCAAAGTGTCGGGGAAGAGTTCCGTCAGCACGACGGCGTGGTAACGATCTTGATGTACTACTGCAGCAGGGCTTCGCCTAAACTCCGCTACAATATTATCAAGGACTATGGTGGCTGGGGGCGCCGCACACGGCTAAGGAAAAGATCGCGTGGATCAACTTGTGTGTTCTAGGGTGCCTCTGCCTCAGTATATAAAGGACCAAAAGGGGGGAGGCTGGCCGGCCAAGGAGGGCGCACCAGGAGAGTCCTACTCCCTCTGGGAGTAGGATTCCCCCCCCCCAATCCTAGTTGGAATAGGATTCGCGGAGGGGGGAAAAGAGAGAGAGGGGCCGGCCCCCTCTCCTTGTCCTATTCGGACCAAGGGAGGGGAGGGGCGCGCGGCCCATGAGGGGCTGCCTCTTCTCTTTTCCACTAAGGCCCATCATGGCCCATATAGCTCCCGGGGGGTTCCGGTAACCTCCCGGTACTCCGGTAAAAATCCTGATTTCACCCGGAACACTTCCGATATCCAAACATAGGCTTCCAATATATCAATCTTTATGTCTCGACCATTTTGAGACTCCTCGTCATGTCCGTGATCACATCCGGGACTCCGAACAACCTTCGGTACATCAAAATTCATAAACTCATAATATAACTGTCATCGCAACCTTAAGCATGCGGACCCTACGGGTTCGAGAACAATGTAGACATGATCGAGACACGTCTCCGGTCAATAACCAATAGCGGGACCTGGATGCCCATATTGGCTCCTACATATTCTACGAAGATCTTTATCGGTCAGACCGCATAACAACATACGTCGTTCCCTTTGTCATCGGTATGTTACTTGCCCGAGATTCGATTGTCGGTATTCCAATACCTAGTTCAATCTCGTTGCCGGCAAGTCTCTTTACTCGTTCTGTAATACATCATCCCGCAACTAACTCATTAGTTGCAATGCTTGCAAGGCTTAAGTGATGTGCATTACCGAGAGGGCCCAGAGATACCTCTCCGACAATCGGAGTGACAAAACCTAATCTCGAAATACGCCAACCCAACATGTACCTTTGGAGACACCTGTAGTACTCCTTTATAATCACCCAGTTACGTTGTGACGTTTGGTAGTACCCAAAGTGTTCCTCCGGTAAACGGGAGTTGCATAATCTCATAGTTATAGGAACATGTATAAGTCATGAAGAAAGCAATAGCAACATACTAAACGATCGGGTGCTAAGCTAATGGAATGGGTCATGTCAATCAGATCATTCTCTTAATGATGTGATCCC
>NC_041380.1:402911957-402920407 GCF_002162155.2 Triticum dicoccoides
TTATTGTCGAAAACATTTTGCGACAATTCGAACTTTGTAGATAGTAACACTATATCAGCGTCTGTCTTCCTCTTGAAGATCCATTTATTCTTAATGACTCACCGATCATCGGGCAAGTCAATCAAAGTCCATACTTTGTTCTTATACATGGATCCCATCTCAGATTTCATGGCCTCAAGCCATTTCGCGGAATCTGGGCTCATCATCACTTCCTCATAGTTCGTAGGTTCGTCATGGTCAAGTAACATGACATTCAGAACAGGATTACCATACCATTCTGGTGCGGATCTCATTCTGGTTGACCTACTAGGTTCGGTAGTAACTTGATCTGAAGTTACATGATCATCATTATTAGCTTCCTCACTAATTGGTGTAGGAGTCACAGGAACAGATTTCTGTGATGAACTACTTTCCAATAAGGGATCAGGTACGGTTGCCTCATCAAGTTCTACTTTCCTCCCACTCACTTCTTTTAAGAGAAACTCCTTCTCTAGAAAGGATCCATTCTTAGCAACGAATGTCTTGCCTTTGGATCTGTGATAGAAGGTGTACCCAACTTTCTCCTTTGGGTATCCTATGAATACACATTTCTCCAATTTGGGTTTGAGCTTATCAGGATGAAACTTTTTCACATAAGCATCGCAACCCCAAACTTTAAGAAACGACAACTTTGGTTTCTTGCCAAACCACACTTCATATGGAGTCGTCTCAACGGATTTAGATGGTGCCATATTTAATGTGAATGCAGTTGTCTCTAATGCATAACCCCAAAACGACAGTGGTAAATCGGTAAGAGACATTAGATTGCACCATATCTAATAAAGTACGGTTACGATGTTCGGACACACCATTATACTGTGGTGTTCCAGGTGGCGTGAGTTGCGAAACTATTCCGCATTGTTTCAAATGAAGACCAAACTCGTAACTCAAATATTCTCCTCCATGATCAGATCGTAGAAACTTTATTTTCTTGTTACGATGAGTTTCCACTTCACTCTGAAATTATTTGAACTTTTCAAATGTTTCAGATTTATGTTTCATCAAGAAGATATGCCCATATCTTACTCAAATCATCTGTGAAGGTCAGAAAATAACGATACATGCCGCGAGCCTCAACACTCATCGGACTGCATACATCAGTATGTATTATTTCCAACAAGTCTGTTGCTCGCTCCATTGTTCCGGAGAACGGAGTCTTAGTAATCTTGTCCATGAGGCATGGTTCGCAAACATCAACTAATTCATAATCAAGTGATTCCAAAACCCCATCAACATGGATTTTCTTCATGCGCTTTACACCAATATGACCTAAACGGCAGTGCCACAAATAAGTTGCACTATCATTATTAACTTTGCATCTTTTGGCTTCAATATTATGAATATGTGTATCACTACGATCAAGATTCAATAAACCATTCACCTTGGGTGTATGACCATTGAAGGTTTTATTCATGTAAACAGAACAACAATTATTCTCTGACTTTAAATGAATAACCGTATTACAATAAACATGATCAAATCATATTCATGCTTAACGCAAATACCAAATAACATTTATTTAGGTTCAACACTAATCCCGGAAGTATAGGGAGTGTGCGATGATGATCATATCAATCTTGGAACCACTTCAAACACACATCGTCACTTCACCCTTAACTAGTCTCTGTTCATTCTGCAACTCCCATTTTGAGTTACTAATCTCAACAACTAAACTAGTATCAAATACTAAGGGGTTGCTATAAACACTACTAAAGTACACATCAATAACATGTATATCAAATATACTTTCGTTCACTTTGCCATCCTTCTTATCCACCAAATACTTGGGGCAGTTCTGCTTCCAGTGACAAGTCCCTTTGCAGTAGAAGCACTTAGTCTCAGGCTTAGGTCTAGACTTGGGCTTCTTCACTTGAGCAGCAACTTGCTTGTTGTTCTTCTTGAAGTTACCCTTCTTCCCTTTGCCCTTTTCTTGAAACTAGTGGTCTTGTCAACCATCAACAATTTATGCTTTTCTTGATTTCTACCTTTCTCGATTTCAGCATCACGAAGAGCTTGGGAATCGTTTTCATTATTCCTTGCATATTATAGTTCATCATGAAGTTTCAGTAACTTGGTGATAGTAACTAGAGAACTCTGTCAATCACTATCTTATCTGGAAGATTAACTCCCACTTGTTTCAAGTGATTGTAGTACTCAGACATTCTGAGCACATGCTCACTAGCTGAGCTATTCTCCTCCATCTTGTAGGCAAAGTGCTTGTCAAAGGTCTCATACCTTTCGACATGGGCATGAGTCTAAAATACTAATTTCAACTCTTGGAACATCTCATATGCTCCATGGCATTCAAAATGTCTTCGAAGCCCCGATTCTAAGCCGTAAAGCATGGTTCACCTAACTATCAAGTAGTCATCATATCAAGCTCGCCAAACATTCATAACGTCTGTATCTGCTCCTGCAATCGGTCTGTCACCTAGTGGTGCATCAAGGACATAATTCTTCTGTGCAGCAATGAGGATAATCCTCAGATCACGGATCCAATCCGCATCATTTCTACTAACATCTTTCAACTTAGTTTTTCTCTAGGAACAAATCAAAATAAATGGGGAGCTACATCGTGAGCTATTGATCTACAACATAGTTATGCAAATACTATCAAGACTAAGTTCATGATAAATTAAGGTTCAATTAATCATATTACTTAAGAACTCCCACTTAGATAGACATCCCTCTAATCATCTTAGTGATCATGTGATCCAAATCAACTAAACCATAACCGATCATCACGTGAAATGGAGTAGTTTTTAATGGTGAACATCACTATGTTGATCATATCTACTATATGATTCACGCTCGACCTTTCGGTCTCAGTGTTCTGAGGCCATATCTGTATATGCTAGGCCATCATCATCTTGTGCCTTTGATCTCCATCTCCAAGGTACCGTCATGATCTCTATCGTCACCGACATGACACCATGATCTCCATTATCTTGATCTCTATCAACGTGTCGTCACATGGTTGTCTCGCCAACTATTGCTCTTGCAACTATTGCTATCGCATAACGATAAAGTAAAGCAATTGTTTGGCGCTTGCATCTTATGCAATAAAGATACAACCATAAGGCTTCTGCCAGTTGCCGATAACTTCAACAAAACATGATCATCTCATACAACAACTTATATCTCACCACGTCTTGACCATATCACATCACAACAAGCCCTGCAAAAACAAGTTAGGCGTCCTCTACTTTGTTGTTGCAAGTTTTAAGTGGTTGCTACGGGCTGAGCAAGAACCGTTCTTACCTACGCATCAAAACCACAACGATAGTTCGTCAAGTTAGTGTTCTTTTAACCTTCAACAAGGACCAGTCGTAGTCACACTCGGTTCAACTAAAGTTGGAGAAACTGACACCCGCCAGCCACCTGTGTGCAAAGCACGTCGGTAGAACCAGTCTCACGTAAGCGTACGCGTAATGTCGGTCCGGACTGCTTCATCCAACAATACCGCCAAACCAAAGTATGACATGCTGGTAAGCAGTATGACTTGTATCGCCCACAACTCACTTGTGTTCTACTCGTGCATATAACATCTACGCATAAACCTGGCTCGGATGCCACTGTTGGGGAACGTAGTAATTTCAAAATTTTCCTACGCACACACAAGATCATGGTGATGCATAGTAACGAGAGGGAAGAGTATCGTCCACGTACCCTCATAGACTGTAAGCGGAAGCGTTATGAGAACGCGGTTGATGTAGTCGAACGTCTTCACGATCCGACCGATTCAAGTACCGAACGCACGACACCTCTGAGTTCAGCACACGTTCAGCTCGATGATGTCCCACGAACTCCGATCTAGCAGAGCTTCACGGGAGAGTTCCGTCAGCACGACAGCGTGATGACGGTGATGATGTTGCTACCGACGCAGGGCTTCGCCTAAGCACCGCTACGATATGATCGAGGTGGATTATGGTGGAGGGAGGCACCGCACACGGCTAAGGGATCAATGATCAACTTGTGTGTTCTAGGATGCCCCCCTCCCCCCATATATAAAGGAGCAACGGGGGAGGCCGCCGGCCCCTGTAGGGCGCGCCAGGAGGAGGAGTCCTCCTCCTAGTAGGAGTAGGACACCCCTTTCCTACTCCTACTAGGAGGAGGAAAGGAAGGGGGAAGGGGAGAAAGAAGGAGAGGGAGGAAAGGAGGAAAGGGGGGCCGGCCCCCTAGTCCAATTCGATTTGAGCTAGGGGGCCGCGCGCCCTGCCTCCTCTCTTCCACCACTTGGCCCATGAGGCCCAATACTTCTTCCCCGTATTCCCGTAACTCCCCGGTACTCCGAAAAATACCCAAATCACTCAGAACCTTTCCGATGTCCGAATATAGCCGTCCAATATATCGATCTTTATGTCTCGACCATTTCGAGACTCCTCATCATGTCCCTGATCTCATCCGGGACTCCGAACTACCTTCGGTACATCAAATCACTTAAACTCATAATACCGATCGTCACCGAACGTTAAGCGTGCGGACCCTACGGGTTCGAGAACTATGTAGACATGACCGAGACACGTCTCCGTTCAATAACCAATAGCGGAACCTAGATGTTCATATTAGCTCTTACATATTCTACGAAGATATTTATCGGTCAAACCGCATAACAACATACGTTGTTCCCTTTGTCATCGATATGTTACTTGCCCGAGATTTGATCGCCGGTATCTCAATACCTAGTTCAATATCGTTACCGGCAAGTCTCTCTACTCGTTTCCTAATGCATCATCCCGCAACTAACTCATTAGTTGCATTGCTTGCAAGGCTTATAGTGATGTGCATTGCCGAGAGGGCCCAGAGATACCTCTCCGATAATCGGAGTGACAAATCCTAATCTCGATCTATGCCAACTCAACAAGCACCATCGGAGACACCTGTAGAGCACCTTTATAATCACCCAGTTACTTGTGACGTTTGGTAGCACACAAAGTGTTCCTCCGGCACTCGGGAGTTGCATAATCTCATAGTCATAGGAACATGTATAAGTCATGAAGAAAGCAATAGCAACAAACTAAACAATCATCGTGCTAAGCTAACGGATGGGTCAAGTCAATGACATCATTCTCTAATGATGTGGTCCTGTTAATCAAATGACAACTCATGTCTATGGTTAGGAAACATAACCATCATTGATTCAACGAGCTAGTCAAGTAGAGGCATACTAGTGACATTCTGTTTGTCTATGTATTCACACATGTACTAAGTTTCCGATTAATACAATTCTAGCATGAACAATAAACATTTATCATGAAATAAGGAAATAAATAATAACTTTATTATTGTCTCTAGGGCATATTTCCTTCAGAACTGTGACTGCATCAACCTGGTACGATGAAGTCCATGGCATCGGCGTAGATCGTGCGGACAGGGTCCGGTGGGTTGATGTCAAACATGTCTCCCCCGTCTGTGGTGAAGGTGAAGGAGCCAGAGAAGATCCGATCTGAGATTTGTCACTAGACGATGCTTCTGGTGCATGACGCGCCAACTAACGATGTGGAAAACTGTCAGTACCCTCTATGGGGTTACTAGCGTGTGGTTAGAAGTCTTAAATCAGAGGTCACACAGTGGTTTTACCCAGGTTCGGGCCTCTGGTGAGGAATAATACCCTACAACATGCTTGTCATTGTTATTCATTATGGGTATACCTCGTGTGAGGGATTATAAGGGATTGGTGTAGTTCTACCGAGAGATGAGTCTATCTGAGAATAGATGGAAATAAGAGCCCCCGCCTCCCCTTATATGGGCTGTTTGATCTAGGCCGCCGCATCATAGACTTGGAGACCAAGATGACCCAGAGACTCTTATCTCTTTCTCCAGGCTCCTTCCTATCGTGAGGTACTTGGCTAGCCTCCTGGGCCCTCAAGCAGGCCTGCAGCCTGGATCCCTGTGGGTGAGCCACCCCTAGGGCTGCCTCCCCTCCCCCCACCTATATATATATATATATATATATATATATATATATGTGTGTGTGTGTGTGTGTGTGTGTGTGTGTGTGTGTGTGTGTGTGTGTGTGTGTGAGGAGGGAGAGGGGAAACACCACCACGATCCTCAACCGTGTGCGGCACCCCCTCTCCCTCTAGTTCTAGTTTCTCCTCGTCCATGTCCGTTGTGCTTGGCGAAGCCCTACGGAATAGTTTCACCACCACTGTTACAACACTGGCGTGCTGCCGGAACTCATCTACTACTTCGCCTCTCTTGCTGGATTGAGAAGGTGAGAACGTCATCGAGCTAAACGTGTGTTGAAAGCGGAGGTGCCGTACGTTCGGCACTTGATCGAGACAGATTCTGAAGGTGTACAACTACATCAACCGCGTTGATAAACGCTTCCGCTTAGCGATCTACAAGGGTATATAGATGATCTCCCCCCTCCCATAGCTATGCATGTCCATGGATAGATCTTGCATGTGCGTAGAATTTTTTTATTTTTCATGCAACGTTCCCCAACAAGTACCTCCATTATTTAGCGAAAAAAATTTAGTTTTTCCTTATTCCCATGAGCAATCCTATGAAAGTAACTTGTGTTATTGCCCCCTTTAAAAAGCCAATTTTCACTTGATCTTCTATGAAAATACTCTTCCTTTTCTTCCAAAGATCCACAAATGGCACTTTAAATCTCGTCACATTTAAACAAAATGTTTATGTCAAAATTTCTTCACAAGGAAAGAATGCACTGCCGAAGAGACTCACAAACTTGTTTTCTTCAAAAAAGACAAAGGAAATCATATATTAAAGTCAACCGACCCTTATAGGCCATCTTAAAGAAATTAAAAATTACACACATGTCTTTGCGGAATCAACTAGGGGGGGGGGGCAAGCTCATAGCTCGCGAGCTTAATGAGCGCTCGATAATTTGGCTCGTTAAGATCGTGGCTCGATTCTTAATGAACAGAGCCAATCATCGATTTTATCTCGTTAAGCTTAACGAATGACCTAACGAGTTTCACAAGTAGCTCGTTAAGCTCATTTGTAACAACACAACACATATTTTCATCTCACGTGACAGTTTTGTAGGACCTCAGCCATCTATTCAGTTTAATCTACATAGGAGGCAACAAACTAGTGCATTCCCCTTTGTAGTCACCACCTTCCTTCTTAAAAACACATCTAAACACTCAACCTATAGACCATAAACACATCAGAATCTGTTAACAAGCGCTCGCGAGCTTAACGAGCTTCGAACAGAGCAAAGTTTTCTGCTCGTTAATATTAACAAGCTTAACGGGCATGAGCTTAAAGAGCCGAGTCGCTCGTTAATCCACCCATGTTGTTTGAGATGTTTAGGGGCGGCATCGAGCTTCACTCATTGTGCACCACTGGGAGTGCAACCTATGCAACAACATTAGAGCCAGATAAACATTGTTGACGCAACATGCAGGAAGTTATCGGTTGGAGCCAGAAGACATCGTCGATATCGATCTGGGAAACTGATAACCCACAAGTATAGGGGATCTTTTGTAGCCTTCTTCGATAAATAAGAGTGTCGAACCGAATGAGGAGCTAAAGATAGAGCAAATATTCCCTCAAGTTCTATCGACCACCGATACAACTCTACGCACACTTGACATTTGCTTTACCAAAAATAAGTATGAAACTATTTTGCAAGAATAAAACTACGAGTACTTTGCGAGAATAAAACTATGAATAAATTGCAAGGTAATAAAAATGGATATCTTTTGTCAACAAGAAAGTCATTTGTCCCTAGGTAATCGATAACAAGTACCGATAATCATTTGTGTAATTTTACATAAGGGAGAGGCATGAGCTAACATACTTTCTCTACTTGGATCATATGCACTTATGATTGGACCCCTAGCAAGCATCCGCAACTACTAAAGATCATTAAGGTCGTGAAACCCAACCATAGCATTAAGTATCAAGTCCTCTTTACTCCCATACGCCATAACCCACTTATCCGCGTTTAGGCTGTTGTCACCCCCGCAACACCGACAATAAGCAAACCATGAACATATTGCAACACCCTACAGCGGGGGCCCCTCCGTTTGCGCGACACGGAGGGCACCGTAGGACAACACCATAAATAAAATATACAATCATACCAAACAAGATCACGATTAACCCACAGGACAAACCATATCTACTCAAACATCATAGGATAATCATAGATCATTGGAAAATAATATATGGAGTTGAGAACCATGTTTAAGTAGAGATTACATCAGGGAGAAGGGGCATTGCACCGCTGCATAGAGGGGGAGAAAGTTGGTGTTGACGGTAGTAATATTGTTGATGTAGATCGCCGTCACGATCCTTGCCCCGGCGGCGTTTCGACACCGCCGGGAGAGAGGGGGAGAGAGCCTCCCTCCTTCTTCTTCTTCCTTGGCCTCCCCCCTAGATGGGAGGAGAGTTCCCCCTTTGGTCCATGGTCTCCATGGCGGTGGAGGGGC
>NC_041380.1:402920578-402929663 GCF_002162155.2 Triticum dicoccoides
GATCTCCCTCTCAGTTCTCTTCTGTTTCACATTTTAGATCTGGCCCTTCACCGTTTCTTTAATTCCTAGAGAGTCATAACTCCGATTGCGCTGGAATTTTTGCACAATTTTTCCCCATAAATTATCTTTATTGCGCCAGAAGAAGGGCCCCAGCCGTGTTTCGAGGAGGGCATAAGACACCTGGGCGTGTCAAGGGGTGCCCGGCGCGCCCTAGTGGATCTTGGGGGCAGTGGGCCCCCGTTTGCTTTGATTTCACCTCCCCAAAATCACATGTATTCCAAAATAATTCTTCGTAAATTTTTATCGCGTTTGGACTTTGTTTGATATGGATTTTTTGCGAAACAAAAAACATGCAACAAATAGGAACTGACATTGGGCACTGGATCAATATGTTAGTCCAAATAAATCATATAAAATGTTGCCAAAAGTTTATAACAGTTGTATAATATTGGCATGAAGCAATCAAAAATTATAGATACAATGAAGATGTATCAGAAACATATCACCATGACGAAGAAGACACAACGAAGAGGACTAGATGACAACCCAACTCCGGCTAGACATTGTCGGGGAGGCCTTACCTTATAAGCTCCCTGATGATGTCAAAGTTGTTCGAACGTCGCCGTTTGGAGAAGGAGCCAGAGGACTATGACATGAAGCGACATTGTCCAGTCTGTTGGAGGACGCTTTTGAATACCACATGCATAACACGGGGACACAATCAAATCAGCCACTCTAGAAAGAGCAGCGACCAGACGACTCACACCCTCCTCTGTGCCATCGAGGAGACCGTCGTTGACAAGGTGGATCGAGAGTCGGAGAATCTTATTCTTGATCCACATAACATTGCCATCATCACCACAATGCTACCACCGGGGAGGGAAACTCTTAACTCTAAAAGACCTCACCACAATACCACAATGTCTATCTAGGATCCCCACTATGAGGCTTGGATCATGCAAGTAAAGATATCTCCGAAGCTGTCGACCACAAGTCTAACACATACCAATTCAGTTATCAAAGGTGAGGATGCACCGAGGGAGACAAGATCCACGACGCTGGTTCAAGCTATTATGACTGTTATTTACTTAATCACCGTACATTTTACATTACCTAAGAACAACATGTATATCACTACACTAACAACCGCTTTGAAGGAGGTAAGAAGAGAAGAGACTACATCCTATCCTATACTCCTACTCAGGTAGTCTCTCTTCTTCATGTATATCCTGGCCCACCATTCGCGGAACCCTAACTTCTCCTCAAAATCGAGAGAACTCGCTTTAAAAAAACCCATGGGAACTCTATGCGAGCCCTGTACAGCCACCATCGCTCCACCCGCTCCCCACAGGTCAGGCTACGGGTTCCCTTCGCATTTATATGCCGCTTGATGGCAGGACATGGTAGATGTAAAGCCTCCAATAGGTTTCTGATCAAATCCAGGAGGAATTGATGGGGATTTTGAGGAATCAATGTTTTTTGTTGTTTGGCACAAATTATGAAATAAAGTGTGTGCACGACAAGATATAAAGACTGGAAAAGTTCTGTGTTCAATATTAGAAAAATGTGCCCATTCTCACAAAAAAGAAAAAAAGTGTCCTATAACAAAAGGACCGCACTATTTGGCACATGTGTGGCAGATAGCAAAACTGTCACACACCTCTTTTTTCCTTCTAATTGCATGCATGCATGCTACTCGCTCGCTTCTTTCATGTTTATTTCTTTCTCTAATTACATACATGCACTAGTGGAAAAAAAACTGATGTCATGCTAAAATCTCCTTATTCCGAAATTCAAAATGTTTTGTAGCCCAAACCGTCGGTCCGATGCAAAAACTGTTATCACATAAAAGATTCGTCTCGACGAAATCTTCAAAACTAGATCCCATATTGGTATGTTCCGATGACATTTTTTAGGTCAAAAGTTATCATGCCTCTGCTACATATGTTACCACCCATGTGGTATGCAAGCTATCGTGCTATGTCCATATAAGTTATCGGGGTTATAATTTTCAACGACTCCCCCCTTGGTCAAAAGTTACCACAATGTTTGCACGTAAGTTATTGGATATGCAGTTCGTATATTACCATGATATTTCACATAAATTAGAGGGCTATATTTTTTTAACTTGTTCCCCTCCTTGGTTAAATTTATCATGGTGTACGTAATTTATCCGGTATGCCGTTCGTATATCACCGTGTTATTTTCATATAAGTTACTAGGGGTATATTTGAAAATTAAAAATGTTTTGTAACTCAAACAGTCGGTCCAATTCAAAAATCTAATTTCACATAAAAAAATCCATCGCGATTAAGACCTTCAAAACTCAATCTCATGTTGGTATGTTCTAATGACTTTTCTTGAGAGTCAAAAGCTACCACGCCTAGGCTAATGAAATTATCACGTCATCGGTGTGTATATATGTCAGGACCCCGACTCAATGCCACATCGATCTAGCATGTAACACCTCATATCACTTTGTGGCCTCACGCACGGTATACCCACGGGTGTCGCCTTACCTTTTCCCGGGACCGTTTGTGCCTTTTGGCACACGTATATGATAGTGTCGCTAGCATCCATATGATAAGGAGCCCGGGCTGACATGGCTAGTCGTAAACCCAAAGTGGCACAGACTTACAGGGACAGGCATCCATGACCCAGCATCGAACGTGTCGGTCATCAGCGAGTGAATCCAGGCTGTAGCACTGGGCTAGCAGGACTCCGGTGAACCGGGCTGTAGCGGGCTAACAGGACTCCGGTATTCATCGTGTGACATTTCCCCGAAGGGACAGACACAGGAACGAAGAAGGACACATGCCGGCCAGCCTAAGTGTTCCGGAGCAGTAGCAAGCTATCATGGCTCGGTGGAGACACTAGGAGACATTTCCCGGTAAGAGAGGCTACTAAAGATAAACAACTAGATAGTCAGATCCCACACATACCAAGCATTTCAATAACATACACACAATATGCCCGATATGTGCAAATACAACAAGGCATCACAACATGACTCTACGACTCAAGTATTTGTTCATTAGGCTCCGAGGAGCGAGATATTACAAACATAGGTCTCATGACCCAACATTCAGAGCATACAAATCAAAACACAAGCGGAAGCTATCATGTCTGAGTACAGACATCTATAAATGAAAAAGGCTGAAAGCCTGACTATCTACCAAATCCTGCCGAGGCACAAGATCGTAGCCGAGGTAACAAGCTAAACGTCGAAGTCCACGCGAAACTACTAGTGAGACTGAAGTCTCTCTGCAAAAACATAAAATAGGCAAACGTGAGTACAAATGTATCCAGCAAGACTTACATCAGATCTAACTACATATGCATCATTATCAACAAGGGGATGGTGGGGTTTAACTGCAGCAAGCCAGCTTTGACTCGGTGGCTATCCTAAACTACGACTGCAAGTAACTCTTTTGAGGTGGCGCACACGAGTCCACATATTCACCAACCAATACACCACTATGGATCCGCTCCCGTCTCCCTACGAGAACGCCATCCATAGCACTCACGCTTATCTGGCGTATTTTAGAGTATCCACTTTCACTTGTCTATGAACTATGCAAGGGGTCCAAGTTTCCATATCCGAGGAATCCGGCTATTCGAATAGATAATGATAACCCTGCAGGGGTGTACTTCTTCACACACGCTCCCGCCACTTATCGCCCTGTACACGTCATGTACCGCGGCAACCTTCAAGCGGAAGCCGGGCGAGGGAGTCGGCCACGACCTGACTAACCAAACAAGTCTCTCGTCCAGGTTTATCGCCTATTCGGGTTCCATCCGCAAGGAGATCCGGCCGGGGTGTCGCTCACGGCCCCAAACGATGTGAGCAGGGTTCCCAAGCCCACCATCCGGGTGCCACTTGGTACACCGTGCCACTGTGCCTAGTCTGTCCCAAGCCCACCTGTACCGGGTGCCACTTGGTAGACTACTAACACTACCTACAAACACCAGAAACTAGTTGCAACTCCTGGACAGAGATCATGTTGATTAATAAGTCGAGAGGGGTCGAGCTACCGGAACCCAATGTGTGGTAGTAACTGATCATGGATCACAAACACAGAACTCAGTTCCTGAGGACGGCTGCAATGAGACAACCCACCATGTACTCCTACATGGCCTCTCACCGCTACCTTTACCAAATCATGTTCACACACTTAGCTCACACACAGTAGGACATGTTCACACGCCTCTGATTCATCCCCGATGAATCAGACCTGACTCAACTCTAAGCAGTAGCAGGCATGACAAACAAGCATGAATGAGTAGGCACATCAGGGCTCAAACAACTCCTACTCATGCTAGTGGGTTTCATCTATTTACTGTGGCAATGACAGGTCATGCAAAGGATAAAGGGGTTCAGCTACCGCAGCAAGTAACAGATGAATCGGTGTTGTCCTAATGCATTAAAAGAGAGCAGGGCGAGAGAGTAGGATTGTATCGGAATGAACAAGGGGTTTTGCTTGCCTGGCACTTCTGAAGATAATATAGCTCTTCGTCGGTGTCATCAATCACATCGCCGGTACACGTCTATCGAGAGGGGACAATTACCGGCAAACAAGGAAAAACACAATCAATGCAATGCGACAATATGATGCATGCTATGACATGGCAATATGAATGTGTTTTGGGCTAATGCACTTAGCTATGATTTAAATGAAGTTGGTTTGAATACATGATTCAAATTCCAACTCCATATATGGTTATTTAAATGCCCTTTATTTGTTTTGTCCAAAACAGAGGACAAACATTGTTCAAACATGCATGAAAATGGTACGGATGGATTCCTTGAATTTTTCTGATAATTTTTCATATATAAATTATTTCATTTGGAGTTACGGTTGATTTTCTATGAATTTTAGAAGTTTATACAATTTTCTGGAATTTCCTGAATTAAAATAAATCTAGAAAATGATTTATTGCGTCAGCACTAGGTCATGCTGATGTCAGCAGGTCAACTAGGCGGTTCCAGGTCAAACCTGACCAGTGGGGCCCACTGGTCAGTGACTCAGGTGACTAACAGAGTTAATTAACTCTAACTAATCAAATTAATAGCCACGGGGCCCACTGTCAGTGTCAGCAGGGGGTAATTAGTTTAACTAATTCGATTAGTGCTAATCCTAATTAGCTAACAGGGCTGGGCCCCACCTGTCATGGACACAGGGGGGGTCCCGCCGTGGTCAAAGTGGGTCAAACCCACCGGCGGCTTGACGCCGGCGAGGCCAGCCGCGGTGGCGAGCCTCGGGTTTTGCCCACAGGGCTCGGTTTGGCGCGCGGAGCACAGCTTCGGGATGCGGACGCTCGTCCGCATCCAACTGTGGTGGTGGCGCGGCCGAGGAGTGGCCGGAGTGGTGCCCGCGATGAGCTTGGCGGCGGCCGAAGCTCGGGTGCAAGTGGGGATGGGGCTGCGGTGCGCAAACGAGCGCGGCAAGGTGCCACGGAGGCTCTACGCGATGCGGGGAGCGCGTTGGGCGCATGCCCGGGACCAAATGGTCACCGGAGCATCACCGGCGACGAGTGCGGGCGGCGGCGCGTGCGGTTGGATGTGGTGCGGCAGCTACGGCGTGCGAGAGAGAGAGAGCGGAGAGGGGGAGCAGGAGCAGGAGCTCACGGCGATGACGACGGAACGCTTGGCGAGGTCGGGGACGGTCCGGAGCCGACGAATTTGACGGTGATGGCCGGCGGGTCCGAGGTGGAAGACGAGCCCGGTGAGGTCGTTCGGGGGCTTCTGGAGGGGCGTGGCTCGGTGAGGTGGGTCAAGGACGGAGTGGCGGAGCTTGTGGGCTAGTCGGGGAAGCGAGGGAGGCCCGGTGGCCGTGGTGGCAGTGGACGGCGGCGACGAGCGCGCTCGGGCGCGAGAGGGGGAGAGCAGAGAAGGGAGCAGGGGGCGGGAGAGAGTGAGAGAGAGGAGCGAGGGGGCTGCGTGGCGTCACCCGAAGAGGCCAGGGCGAAGCGGCAAGCAGGAGGTGGCCGGGGCGGCGTCGGCGCTCGCCACCGAGCAGCTTCGGGGCGAGGGGGAGGAAGACGACAGAGAGGAGGAGGTGGGCTGGGCCGGCCAGCTCAGATGGGCCGCCAGGTGGGCTAGAATGCCAGGTAAGTTACAGGTGGGTGCTCTGTTTTATTTTCTGTTTGTTTTCTATTTTTTTAAATTTGTTTTGCCACTGTTTTGAATTAAAACAAATTCAAACAATGCCAAAAACTCCTCTGAATATTTTTATTTTGCTAGATGGACTTTTCCAAAATCTCATAAAATATTTCAGGGGTATTTGAAATTATATTCTAGTTATATGAATATAATTCAAATTCAAATAGCTAATGATTTAAATTCAAAGTCCCAAGAATAAATCCTTAAAAATGTTCAATATTTTGGTTGGGACCAGAACCCTTGCCAAAAATTATCAAACATTTAAGAAGAGCATTTTGAAACAATGAATGAGATTTTAGGGTTTTTGCCCTTCTTTTATTTAGGGTTTTGAGGCTTCTAGATTCCTCAGTTCAAGTTTCAAAAATTTAAACATGATGCACAGATGGAAGCAGGCATAGGTCAGGCCAGAACTAGGGATGTGACAATATATTATCATGTTATTTGCAAAGAAAAGTTATCATGGATGTTTTCAACAATTTTTTTCCTCAAGGGTGAAAAGTTACCATGGTGTTTTTAAGTAAGTTATCAGATATGTGGCGTGTATGTTACCAAGGTATTTACACATAAGTTAGAGGGGGTACATTTTTAACAGCCTTTTTACTGCGGCAAAAGATTACCATGGTATTTGTACCTAAGTTATTAAGTATGTTGCATGTATATAGTACCATATTATTTACACATAAGCTACTCGGGATATGTCTTTGCAACAATTTTTGGCCTCGGGTTCAAACTTATTACATAGTTTATACGTATGTCTTTGAGTATGCGGTGCATAAATTATCATGATCTTTACGCCAAAATTATAGGGGGTATGTTTTCAATATCATTTTCCCCACGGGTCAATGTTACCACGGTGTTCATACGTAAGTTACCAGATATGCATCGCGTAAATTGTCATACTATTTACATAGAAATTACCGAGCTATTGTTCTTCGAATAAAATTCCTCGGTAGAAATTAGCACGGTGTTGCAGATAAGTTATTAGGTCTATGGTGCGTAAATTAGCATGCTATACACATAAAAGTTACCGGGTATATTTCAAGAATTTTGTTCCTAGGTCCAAAAAATTATCTGGCCTGGACTGCATAAGTTACCGCACCTGCAGTATGTAAAATTACCATGTTGTTTATGCAGATGTTACCGGACATGAAACCTGAACTATTTTCAACGTTTCAATGGGGTTTTTTAGGTCGGAATATCGTCCGGTACAACCAATCATTATCAATATTGTTTACATGTTGCTTCCAATAAAAAATCGTTTGAGTTGTCGGTCTACTTGTGGGTTGTTAGGACCACAAGTGTGCTCGATTTATGCCGTCTAGGCCCGATTCAGGTCGATGAGCACTGATACAGTGGTAAATCCAAACTTAGTGCAAAAATTTACAGAGGTGTGATGTTCATTTTCTACTATATAAGTACAGGAGAGGAGATTGTGTAGGTCAGGGATCCCAACTCAAACTCCCTGAATCTTAATGCTAGTGTTTCAGGCCTTTGTATAGTGATTTGTTGGAGCCTTTTGCAATCCATCGGTCGTGCAAATAACTGAACCTGATTGGAATGATTAGTCTATTCACCCAAGCTTCAGACAACACTGGATTTTACAAGGGGTTGCAGCAGGGAGGTGAGCAGCAGTAGCAGCCACAAGAGGCGTTGGTGAAAAAACAGGAGCAACAAATGTATATGGATTTGGAGCCGCCTCATTGCAGAATAAGAGCAGCAAGGACGATGATCAAATAGGAGCGTCAGTGTAAAAAATCAAGCCGGCTCGCCGCCGTACTTCTGCTATGTCACTACGTGCTCTGTTGTGCCCCGCATCACATGCAAACCCAATCCAGAATCAACAACAAATCAAGCCATCTCGCCGTCCTAGGGAGCAAAACAAGCACAACGGGGAGCTTCCAGTCCTAGGCTGCCGTTGGTGATGAATCCGAGGAGATGGGAGGGAGTTCTAGTCCTGGGCGTACCTAGGCGTCGCCGTGGCCATCAAAGAGGTGCGACGAGAGGCGGAGCGCGTCGGCGTTGAGACCCAGCTCATCGAGGTCACGGCGCATGGCGAGCAGGCGCACATAGATATCAGCGAAGCGCGGAACCACGGCGCAGGCGTCCTCCATCTCCCTGCTGCGGCCGGGCGGCCGGGCTTGTGAGCGCATCTCTTCAGGCCGGTGTGCCTTGCGGGCCAAATCCATGGCAAGGAAGATTCATATGGTGGTGCGTGGATGAAGACGAGCGAAGGGGAGGAATAGCCACGCGATGAAGATTAAACATCACTTGAGTCGTTTAATAG
Source organism: Triticum dicoccoides (assembly GCF_002162155.2). NCBI lineage: Eukaryota > Viridiplantae > Streptophyta > Magnoliopsida > Poales > Poaceae > Triticum > Triticum dicoccoides. The sequence continues at coordinate 402,929,026 of NC_041380.1, forward strand.
TTTTAGCAATCTGCCACATGGTTGCCACATACATATTTCGATAACAAAAAGGCAAACGTGACCTTTGCGTGATGGACCCCCCGGCTGAACCGTCATTGACCTGACCTGACCGTGGACCGTCGGGCGCGTCGGGAGCCAGATCTCACTCCACCACTCGCACCCGTCCCCACACTCCCCACCGCGCAGCCCTCTCCTTCGTCGGCAGCCCAAAAACCCTCGGGGGCGAAGCGAGAGAGGACGGCAATGGCGGAGGCGAGCCGCAGCCACCCGTCGCAGTACGTGAGGCTGAAGAAGGACCAGGACGCTTCCGCCTCCGGCCCCATCGTGGAGGACATCCGCCCTGGCGAGCTCAACCTGCCCGTCGCCGTCCCGCAGGTCGGTCTCGCCATTCCTCGCGCGATCCTCGTTTTCTTCCAATTTCTGCTGCCGCAATTGTTTGTTCGGGGAATCGGGATGGTCCGATCTGATTCTGGGCGCTGCGCCGTGTGGCTGTATAGCTGGAGCAGAGGAAGTGCTTCGAATGCGGGCAGGTGCTGCCTGAGAGCCACCGGTCGCCCGCCGACGAGCCGTGGACAACCGGCATCTTCGGGTGCGCCGAAGACCCCGAGAGCTGTAAGTGGCGTGGAATTTCCTTCTCG
>NC_041380.1:402930012-402970642 GCF_002162155.2 Triticum dicoccoides
CCGATCTAGTTCTGCTACTTCCTCCCGCTCTAGACGGATCACACCTTCAAAAATCGTGGTAGTTTTGATGTGCTGATATGCCAGAGTTGGCAGGAATTTTCATGTGGATCTGCACAGGATGGGGTTGTGTTGCTGTGGTTGAGCTCAGGGTTTGTGGCTATTACACACATTGCACAACTCAGCAACTAGATGTTTGTTTCCATGGCATTGAAGTGTTACTGAAGTGTCACCGACAGAGGTTAGGTGCTTTAGTTTTAAATCCTTTAGCGGTCCCGCGTATTAAGCGCACACAGGTTTTTATTATGAAGCCCGTACGTCAAGTGAATCTCTCTCTAGTAAAGAAAAGAGAAACATCTGCACAAGGATGGCCCATACACCTCCTATCCTCCTTTTTTTTCATTTAGGCTTTTATTGTTTTCCATTTTTTACATGTGTTTGTTACAGACTATTTTTCAGCACTAAAGGTGTTTCTTTCGAAATTTCAATTACAAATTATAACAATATTTATATGCTTATAGATCATTGTGAAATATTTCCACATTAGTTTAGTGAGCAGTTGCCTGTCAGAAATTTGGTGTTGCCTCCTTTTTACGTGGTACCAGTTGAGACAGTTTTCAAACAGAGATGCTTTGCAAATCTGAATTTTCTTCCTCTCTGTCATTTTTTCATTAACAACCGTGAACTTAATCGAGGAACAAACCATGGTAGACTAAACATATAGTCAATTAATTCTTTCTCATGTCTATGAGAAAGGCATGGTTGATATTTTACATTGCACATATAACTCAGTTGTAAACTTGAGCCAACCCGATGCTGATTTATGTCTTATACTACACATGTAACTCAAATTTATAATGTGGAGTCGATCCGAAGCATGTCTGCCCTACATTTAGGAGTATTTTACCTAGACTAGAGGGGTAGAGGTTCATGACTGAACAGTCCAAATTGAGTACTTCATTTTTTTATAGCTTGCTTAGGAGTACTTTATTTTGAAATATTAATTGTTCACATACACTTTTTTGTATCATATTGCAAGCCTTTATGGTTTGCAAATTTGAAGTTCTGTTATCTTTTTGGTCTTCTATTATCTTTGTAAAATTAGCCTGTGATGATGTGCTCATGTGGGAAGGGATTAGGCACTGGTCATTGTCTGAAAGAAATAAAGAGTAGCAGTCGTAACGTCTGGCTTCGATTATCATGTTCTTATTGTTAAAGACGACCCTTCTTTTTTCCGTATTGGAAAAGTTCTTCAAAATGTAGGGTGTGTTTGGTTTTGAGCCAAAGCTGGCCTTGCCAAAACATTGGCGTGCCCATGAGTTTTGGCTGTTGTTTGGTTGGACACCAAATATTTGGCTTGCCCAACCCAGCCGGCGTTTGCCCATGCAGTTCTCGCCAGTACGCGGGCGAGCCGTGGGGTGAATTCGTCCACCAGAATATTGTCTGCCAGCCTGCTAGCATTCCCGCGTATTATGCTTCGGTCTTACGCGAGCCGGAAAATTAATTAGCTAGCTTGTATACGCACGCCTCCTCTGATCGTATTGATCAAGTCGGCTAGTACGTCTGTTTCACTCGGTCAAAAGCCTGTACATGCTGCTTCTCTGAACTTTTCTTTACTGTTCTTTTTTCTGAATGTTTGATCATCATGATTTATGGGCTCCTTATATAAAAATTTCAAGTTAAGACCTCAGATGCTGATATGTGGCATGTTAATTGGCTACAAACCAAACTGAGACCCAACCATTTTGCCAAAAAATTGGTACGTGCTATGGCTACAATCCAAACAACACTACCACACCAAAATTTTGGTCATGCCCTTGCTTTGGCTATGCCAAAATTTTGGCAGGGCAAGTTGGGGCACAAACCAAACAGCCCCGTGCACACTTCTACAGCTGACTGTCGGTTATCATTTTAGCTCTTTTAGGCTCTTTGCAAAATCAACGTGCTGTGAGAATGTGCTCATATTGAAAAGAATTTGCAACTTCCATTGTTTCAGAGAAGCAAAAATTAGCAGTTGTAACGTTTACTTTTACTACAATGCTTTTGATCTAAAGATGTCTTTCTTCTTGATCTGTTTGAAAGTTCTTGTACATGTACACTTTCCCACTATAAGTGTTAATTGCGATAAACTGTTGAGCACATAAATGACTGCGTCGTACATGGCCGAAACCTGAAAGCTTAATGGAATAGCTAATTCTTTTTTCTTTCTTGACTTCCATAGGTTGGATTTTTTTTAAAAAATCTTGTAGTGATGGATCTTGTAATATGCTCCGAGGTTCCTTATGCCGTTCTTCTGAACTTGAACACAGAGCAGCTGAATCTCTAATCACAAGAGGGACCATCTCCAGGTTTACTGAAGAGTTAATCTAAGCACTAAAAGGAACACCATAAAGTTTGCGGATGTGTCTACTAATCATAATTGCTTAGTCTATTACCGACTTTCATTCATGGGGCCTTCTTATTCAAATTGTGTCATCATAGGGTTTGTGATGTTTGTACCTTTATGCTTCAGTCCGTGCAGTTTTCATATATATTACTGCTAAATTCTGAGATACTTCTGAACCACTTGCGTGTCTGATCTTCTTACTTTTTTAGGCCGGACTGGTCTATTCTGCCCCTGTGTTTTGTTTGGACGAAATGTTCAGGCTCTTAGAGAAGATATCCCATGGACAACACCCTGCACTTGCCATGCTGTCTGTGTTGAAGGTGGCATTGCATTGGCAATCCTTACGGCTATATTCCATGGTGTTGACCCAGACACATCAGTCCTGATTGGTGAAGGCCTGGTGTTCGGTTGGTGGTTATGCTCTATATATACTGGTAATTTTCGTCTACAGCTTCAGAGGAGGTATCATCTCGAGGTACTTCTTTCTCTCTTCCACTGTTTTCTTTGTATGTGTCATGATAAATCGCATTCAGAAGAACATCTACAAACAGTTGTATTTATTTCTACTATAAGAAGTACAGAATTGCATTCTCCATCTGAGATAGTTGTATCAGGTATGCAGGCGTCCAGAAGCAAACTGCATGGTTAAAGTTACGTGTATCCGTCCTCACTAAAATAAAGTTCTGTAGTTTGGACGAGAGAGTTATGTCGTCCAGCGAACTTCTGTCACTGTCATGAAATTTTTGCTTGGCATTGTCCACTGGCGGTAGCTGGTTATATCATTGAATTATCAGACCATTTCATCAACCCTGTATTGCTCATCATTGTGAGCATGGAGGGTCCTTGACCACCTTTTCACGTATAGTATCTTTTTGTGGTCACTAATTCTAATCAGTTGTCACGTCTAGCATTTGATATGCGGGCTGGGCTTTTAGTTTCATGCATCAGTATCACGGGCCTTTCGCTAACCATCACATATTGTTGTGCTTCCACCAGAACTCTCCATGCCCTCCTGGCATAGTCCACTGCTTCCCCTGGTGCGCGAACTGTCAGGAGCATCGTGAAAGGAAAGGCCGCCTCGCAGAAAGCAGTGCTGTTCCAATGACCATTGTCAACCCGCCGCCGCTGCAAGAGATGAGCATGGTCGAGAACAACGGTCCCACATCCGAGAATGAAGCGTCGAAGGCCGAGCATGATGATGTGGAGGTGATACCTCTCTAGGAAAGATAGCATGAGAACTGAAACTGACATGGAATCTGCTAGCCAATTTAGAGACTACCATATATTGTTAATAAATCACTGTCATCTGGCAGGTACCGTATGAAACATTGTTCTGATCCAGATTTTAGTTTACTGACCATTACTACCTATGATAGAATGTTGACCGTGGGCATGTAATATATGTGTGGAGACCATTACTACCTATGATAGAGTGCTGCCCGTGGGCATATAATATATATGTGGAGACCATTACTACCTATGATAGAATGTTGCCCGTGGGCATATAATATATGTGTGGATATATTTACATTTGTGAGTGGTATGTCCTATGTTCTATCCACATTATGCATTGCCTGTGTTCTCGACTTCTCGTTCATGAAAGTTAAGGCCTGCTTTGGTTCAAAGGATAGGAATATCATAGGAATAGAAAAGAGATGTGATTCATCTCATTTTCTATAGGAAAAGAGGTGCTATTCGATTCGTAGGATAGGAAATTTTCCATAAGGTTTGAGCTAATTTTCTTTTTCTTTGAAATGTGAAGGATAATCCTACTAGGAAATCTGTTCTTACAAACCAAAGAGCTCCAATGAAAATTTTCCTATAGGAATCCTATCCTATAATATTCTTACAAATCAAAGGAGGCCTAAGTGTATGGTACAACTATATGAAGAGGTTTAGGCAAATCTCCTTTGATGTAGTGTAGATTAGCATTTACGTGTAATTCTTGCAAATTTATATGAAATCGTGTTTGCTATTTGCAAGCCCTTTGGGAAGAGAAGATGGTGAGGCGGAGATGGGGTGATGCAGCCGGGCATGGTGAATTGACGATGCCAAGCCGGGGCCAACACGGGGGGGCGGCGAGGGGGTTGCCGGCACCGGAGAAGAGGATGGACTTAGAGGGATGGCCAAGTGCCGCGGCAGACCAGTGGAGATGGGGACGCGGTTTTTTATGTTCACGTTCTGTATGCAGTGTGAATCCGAGCCGGCCATCAAGCATGCTGTCCAATCAGTTAGGCCCACTATTGTGTCAGCCATGCACCAGCCACAGGCTAGTAGATTCGTTTCTCTACCTAGGTCATGCGCATGCTCTATGCACTTTTCCCTCCCACGCTCCTGTTTAGTGGCAGGCCAGCCTCATAATTATATCTGGCATGGATAATTAACGTCGCTAGTTACTTTTTGTTGCAGGATAATGTCACTAGTTACTGTAGGATTATTACATGTTAACCCATAGCCTCACTAAAAAATCACGCGCGTGCAACTTTTATGAAGGCTTTATCGGACTTTATGAAGAATGTGCCTGAACTTTGCCATGAAAATCAGAAGGATTTTTGAAGAAACCAATAAAAATGAAAAGTTCTTTGAGTTTTGGCGATAAAGTTCCAAAAATACGGTTAAAATGTTCTCTACCTATTTTTCAAAAATTGCGAGCTATGCCAGAGTTTTTCAAAAGTACTTCTATTTGTCATGGCAAAGTTTGAAAACCAGTTTAATAAAGTTTGGTTCTATGTTTTTTTGCGGGATGCAGTTTGGTTTTATTTAAAACTATTTAAAGAACATTCTTTGAGAACAATTTCAATAACATGATATTTTAATTTTGTGATGTTTAAATTACTTCCAACAAAATAGGCTAGAGAGATAATCACAGGAATTAATTCCACCGTCGGAGGGGTAAAGTGAATCTATCAATAGTGCGTCACCTACTACTGGACAAGACTAACCTGGGTCCTAGCAGGACCCTTCTCAGCTTTCTCACATACATCATGTATAGATTTAGACGATGGAGATACACGCTGTGAACGGAACACGAATGTAAATGCCTTTTCCGTGGAGATGGCAGCTTGGGGAGGGTGGGGGTAGCAAGGAGACCGGCAATTCGGCCGGAGTCGAAGCGCGGCAAGAGGAAGAAGCTACACGAAGGAGAAATTTGACTAGCGCTTAGATATTTTTCCAGGGAATCCACGCAGCTGATGAATAATGTGTCCCATCCCATGTGAAATATATGAAACTTTAGCGTTCCAAACATACCCAGTTCATCAATCCGGCATACAGAAAATGTGGTTATGCAGTGCGATGTACAGTACCGCAAAACAACACTCTACTATGTACTACTATATGTTCTAAACATCCCTACAATTCTAGATGACTTTGCTCGTCTTGGTCGACACGACCCCCTCATTACCAGCGAGCAGCAAGTACTTGTCCTTCCTCGTCAGGGCCGTGGGCGTGAACCCGAGAGCGCCGGCCAGCACGCCCTGCACCTGGTTCGCGACCTCGATGCTGCCACGCGGGTTGTCTGTGCGCACGGGCTCCAGGAAGTGGACGGAGTACTCCGGCCGTGGGTTCATCAGGAAAAAGACCGAGTCCAAGCACTTGGCGCCCGGCGACGTCGACGTGCCGTAGAACATGGTGGAGCGCTCGTCCACCGCCACGGGGCTCACCTCGTCGGCGAGCTCGGCGAACAGCGGGCTGAACCGGAGCAGGTACGGCTCGCGGCACGTCGTCCCCTCGGGGCACACCACCACGTCGCCCCGCTCCAGCAGCGACGACATGCGGCGCCGGTCCTCGTCGCGGCCGCGGGTGAGGCGCAGCAGCGGGATCGGCGAGAGCAGCTCCGACAGCGGGCTCAGGCTGTACGTCACGGCGAACACGGGCTTCCCCAGCGCGCTCGAGATGGCAATCGGGTCGAGGAGCGTGCGGTGGTTGCACGCGTAGAGCCGGCCGCCCGAGGCGCCGCTCTCGCCGTTCGCGGCGGCGGGAGGGGCGCCGGTGACGCGCACCCGCACGCCGGCGAGCGCGGCGGCTGGGCCTATCAGGCGCCGCGGGAGGAGGGTGTAGATGGCGATGCGGACGACGGAGAGCACGACGGCGAAGGGGAAGTACACGTACATGGCGAGCGCGGCCGCCGGTGTCGGCGTGAACGCCAGCCGGCCGTCATGGAAGATCATGGGCTTCGGGTAGTGGTACGAAGTGTTCTCTTCGGCTCTCTTGAGCGCAGCCCTAAGCCTCTCCGCGTACGTCTCCCCGCCGTCCATTACACCGGCGAAGTATCCGTGGCCCGCCTTGACCTCCATACCGATCACCGCGTCGAAGCCCACGTAATCCTTCAAGAACGCCTCCACCATCACCGTCGGGAACGACCTGCTCGCCGCCGCCACCTTCACCTCACTCGCCGTCGCCTCCCTCGCCTCCCCCAGCGCCTCCACGCGCGCCGCCTCCTTGGAGAAGTACTTGGGCAGCACGGCCCTGCCGATCCTCGCCGCCTCGTCGCGCCGCAGCCCGCAGAAGCTGACCATGACCATGGCCTCTACACACATCGCGTGCGTCATGATGTGCAGGAACGGGTAGAGCGCGAGCGGAGGAGGCCTCGGGCGAAGCTGCCGGCCTCGACGGCGACGAGGAAGAAAGGAGGGAACAGCGTCGCGGCTGACGGCGGTGAAGACTTGAGGAGCAGCGCGTCGACTTCGAGCACCACGGTCTTGATGCCGTTTCCGAGCAGGCACGCGGGCGGCTCCACCGCCGGTGCTGCCGTCATCGTCGGCGCAGTCGGGATGAACCGGAGGAGACCGGCGACGAGATTGCTCTTGACGACTCGGTGGAGGTTGAGCATGCGGTGGACGACGCCGTCGCCGGTTGACATCGCCATGGCCATGCGCGCCCGCGCACGTACCGTGATTTAGCCTCAGGATTTCTCGATCTGTTGTGCGGTGTCTCGGAAACTCCTCTTCCACGAAGAGTGCAGATGCATTTATATCTGCTATACTAGTATGCGCCAAACGAAATTCCTACTGGACTACGTGCTTGCCTATTGTATTACACTTCAAATTTTAATCGCGTTCGGGAAGAACCAGGAATTGGAGTCCTGTTCAGTCGCTGTCCCCCGCGGGGCTATACAGATTGAAATAAAGAGTTTTTTTTTGAGACAATGAAATAAAGAGTTCTAATCCACAAAATTTGCGTTTGTATGGACCGGTAAATGTATGGCCCACCAACCCAACTTGATGGGTTCAAGGCCCAGCAGTCTTTGACTCTTTGTTCAGGTCTGATGATCTCCGCAGTTCGGGCCTTCCTTTCCTTTTGTTGGAAGCGGCCCTTCACTGCGAAGTGCGAACAACAGCTTACTTTCTCAAAACAAAACAAACAACGAAATCACTAGGCTGACAAGTTACCCCATCCAAAGGTCACCCCGACTTTCTAGGCTGACAAGTGACACATTGCATATGCATCACTTATCACAACCTGTGAGTTTTTTTCGTAGACTTTTTTATTCGAAACATTTGATCTCTTGAACCGTAGTCCAAATCCTGAACCATTTTCACTGTTGGATTTATCGGGTCAAGACTTCGAAGCTAGAACACATGTTAATAGGCTTTGAGGAACTTTACCATGAAAATCCAAAAAATCAAAGAAAAAATAAAATAAATGAATACAAAAAAAAAGAAAACCGAATAAACCGGCCACCAAAAAAAATGAATTACCAAAAAAATGAAGAAAAAATTTGGAGCCCGAAAGCACGGTAGGGGGGTTTCACCTTTTTCCCCTTTTCGAGAAACACAGCCGTGCTACTAGTGGAAGCACAAATTTTTCACTTAGCACACTTCTCACGGAAGCAAGTCTATGCTTCCACAAGAAGCAAACACCTGCTTCTTGTGAAAGAACATATTTTCCTTTAGAAGCACACTTTTCACGGAGGCAAGTCTATGCTTCCACAAGAAGCAAATTTGTGCTTCTCATGAAAGCACGTTTTTTTCCATAGCTATGCTTCTCGCAAAAGCAAATCTGTCCTTTCACAAGAAGTAAATCCGTGTTTTTTGTGGAAGCACATATTTTCTTTTCTTTTTGAGAAGCATAGAGCAAATATGTGCTTTTAGTGGAAGCATATTTTTTCCTTTTTCAAGAATCACATTTGTGATTCGCAAAACCTAGGAAAAACCAAGTGAAAACCAACCCCCCCCCCCCTGAAAAAAAACTAAACAAACCGTCAAAATCCCGAAAACGCATATAGAAAATAAAAAAACAAAATTCAGAGGGAGCGTCCGGCGCGCACACGTGGTGGTGATACGTCTTCATCGTATCTACTTTTTCAAACACTTTTGCTCTTGTTTAGCCCCCTAAGTTGCATGATTTGAATGAAACTAATCCGAGCTGACCTTTTTTCAGCACAACTCCCTTGGTGTTCTTTTTTTGCAAAAATAAAAAATTCTAGGAATTTGATGAAAATTTACGGAGAATTATTTTGAAATAAATGAAAAATGCTAGAACCAGAATTCAGCAGAGATAGGCCAGGGGCTGGCCACATGGGTTGGTGGCGCGGCCACCCCCCAGGTTGCGCCACTTGGCCACGTGGGCCCCTTGGACATTCTCTGACTTAATTCCAGCGCTATATATTCACTTCCTTCAAGGAAAAAAATGAGATAGAAAGTTTCATTGTGTTTTACAATATGGAGCCGCCGTCACCTCCTGTTCTTCGTCAGGAGCCCTAATCTAGAGTTTGTTCGTAGCTCCAGAGAGAGGGAGTTGTCGTCGTTGTTGGAAATATGCCCTAGAGGCAATAATAAATTAGTTATTATTATTATATTCCATTGTTCATGATAATCGTTTATTATCCATGCTAGAATTGTATTGATAGGAAACTCAGATACATGTGTGGATACATAGACAACACCATGTCCCTAGTAAGCGTCTAGTTGACTAGCTCGTTGATCAATAGATGGTTACGGTTTCCTGACCATGGGCATTGGATGTCGTTGATAGCGGGATCACATCATTAGGAGAATGATGTGATGGACAAGACCCAATCCTAAGCCTAGCACAAGATCGTGTAGTTCGTATGCTAAAGCTTTTCTAATGTCAAGTATCATTTCCTTGGACCATGAGATTGTGCAACTCCCGGATATCGTAGGAGTGCTTTGGGTGTGCCAAACGTCACAACGTAACTGGGTGGCTATAAAAGTTCACTACAGGTATCTCCGAAAGTTTCTGTTGGGTTGGCACGAATCGAGACTGGGATTTGTCACTCCGTGTAACGGAGAGGTATCTCTGGGCCCACTCGGTAGGACATTATCATAATATGCACAATGTGACCAAGGAGTTGATCACGGGATGATGTGTTACGGAATGAGTAAAGAGACTTGCCGGTAACGAGATTGAACAAGGTACCGGGATACCGACGATCGAATCTCGGGCAAGTATCGTACCAATAGACAAAGAGAATTGTATATGGGATTGATTGAATCCTTGACATCGTGGTTCATCCGATGAGATCATCATGGAGCATGTGGGAACTAACATGGGTATCTAGATCCCGCTGTTGGTTATTGACCGGAGAGTTGTCTCGGCTATGTCTGCATGACTCCCAAGCCCGTAGGGTCTACACACTTAAGGTTCGATGACACTAGGGTTATAGGGAAAGTATGTACACGGTTACCGAATGTTGTTCGGAGTCCCGGATGTCACGAGGAGTTCCGGAATGGTCCGGAGGTAAAGATTTATATATGGGAAGTCCCGTTTTGGTCACCGGAAAGGTTTCGGGTGCTATCGGTAACGTATCGGGACCACCGGGAGGGTCCCGGGGGTCCACCAGGTGGGGCCACGAGCCCTAGAAGGCTGCGTGGGCCAAGTGTGGGAGGGGACCAGCCCCAGGTGGGCTGGTGCGCCCCCCCCCCCCCCCCCAAGGCCCAAGGCGCAAGGGAGAGTGGGACGGGGCAAACCCTAGGTCCAGATGGGCCTTAAGGCCCACCCTAGGTGCACCCCCCTCTCTCCCCCCTTGGCCGCCACCCTAGATGGGTTTTGGGGCTGCCGCCACCCCTAGGGAGGGAACCCTAGATGGGGGCGCAGCCCCTCCCCTTCCCCTATATATACTTGAGGTATTGGGGGCTGCAAGACACACGATTCGATCTCCCTCTTGGCGCAGCCCTACCTCTTTCCCTCCTCGTCTCTCGTAGTGCTTGACGAAGCCCTGCTGGAGTTCCGTGCTCCTCCACCACCACCACGCCATCGTGCTGTTGCTGGACGGAGTCTTCCCAACCTCTCCTTCTCCCCTTGCTGGATCAAGGCGTGGGAGACGTCACCGGGCTGCACATGTGTTGAACGCGGAGGCGTCGTGGTTCGGCGCTTAGATCGGAATCAACCGCGATCTGAATCGCTGCGAGTACGACTCCTTCATCCGCATTCTTGCAACGCTTCCGCTTAGCGATCTACAAGGGTATGTAGATGCACTCTCCTTCCCCTCGTTGCAAGATTACTCCATAGATTGATCTTGGTGATGCGTAGAAAATTTTAAATTTCTGCTACGATCCCCAATAGTGGTATCAGAGCTAGGTCCATGCGTAGTTTCTATGCACGAGTAAAACACAAAGCAGTTGTGGGCGTCGACATTGTCAATTTAGTTGCCGTTACTAGTCTTATCTTGATTCAGTGGCATTGTGAGATGAAGCGGCCCAGACCGACCTTACTCGTACGCTTACGTGAGACTGGTTACACCGACTGACATGCACTAGTTGCATAAGGTGGCTAGCAGGTGTCTGTCTCTCCCACTTTAGTCGGATCGGATTCGATGAAAAGGGTCCTTATGAAGGGTAAATAGAAATTGGCATATCACGTTGTGGTTTTCGTGTAGGTAAGAAACGTTCTTGCTAGAAACCTATAGCAGCCACGTAAAAACTTGCAACGACAATTAGAGGACGTCTAACTTGTTTTTGCAGTATATGCCTTGTGATGTGATATGGCCAAAAGGATGTGATGAATGATATATGTGATGTATGAGATTGATCATGTTCTTGTAATAGGAATCACGACTTGCATGTCGATGAGTATGACAACCGGCAGGAGCCATAGGAGTTGTCTTAATTTATTTATGACCCGCGTGTCAACATAAACGTCATGTAATTACATTACTTTATTGCTAAAGCGTTAGCCATAGTAGTAGAAGTAATAGATGACGAGACAACTTCAAGAAGACACGATGATGGAGATCATGGTGTCATGCCGGTGACAACGATGATCATGGAGCCCCGAAGATGGAGATCAAAAGGAGCAAAATGATATTGGCCATATCATGTCACTATTTGATTGCATGTGAGGTTTATCATGTTTTACATCTTATTTGCTTAGAACGACGGTAGCTTAAATAAGATGATACCTCACTAAAATTTCAAGAAAAGTGTTCCCCCTAACTTTGCACCGTTGTGAAGGTTCGTTGTTTCGAAGCACCACGTGATGATCGGGTGTGATAGATTCTAACATTCGAATACAACGGGTGTTGACGAGCCTAGCATGTATAGACATGGCCTCGGGACACATGCGAAACACTTAGGTTGACTTGACGAGCCTAGCATGTACAGACATGGCCTCAGAACACGGAAGACCGAAAGGTCGAACATGAGTCGTATAGAAGATACGATCAACATGAGATGTTCACCGTTGATGACTAGTCCGTCTCACGTGATGATCGGACACGGCCTAGTCGATTCGGATCATGTTTCACTTAGATGACTAGAGGGATGTCTATCTGAGTGGGAGTTCATTAAATAATTTGATTAGATGAACTCAATTATCATGAACATAGTCTAAATTGTCTTTGCAAATATGTTGTAGATAACTAGCTCACATTGTAGCTCCCTGTTTCAATACGTTCCTAGAGAAAGATTAAGTTGAAAGATATTGTAAGCAATGATGCGGACTAGGTCCGTAGTCCGAGGAGTGTCCTCATTGCTACGCAGAAGGCTTACGTCTTTGATGCACCGCTCGATGTGCAAACCCCTACAACGTCATCTGTGGATGTTGTGAACACCTGACAGACACATCCTGATGACTACTTGATAGTTTAGTGCACCATACTTTACGGCTTAGAATCGGGATTCCAATGACGTTTTGAACGCCATAGAACATATGAGATGTTCCAAGAGCTGAAATTGGGATTTCAGGCTCATGCCCGTGTTGAGAGGTGTGAGACCTCTGACAAGTTCTTTTGCCAACAAGATGGAGGAGAATAGCTCAGCTAGTGAGCATGTGCTCAGAATGTTTGGATGCTACAATCACTTAAATCAAGTGGGAGTTAAACTTCCAGATAAGATAGTGATTGATAGAGTTCTCTAGCCACTATCACTAAGCTACTAGATCTTCGTGATGAACTATGACATGCAAGGGATGGAGTTGATCCCGGAGCTGTTCGCGGTGCTTAAGACCGCAAAAGGTAGAAATCAAAGAAGGAGCATCAAGTGTTGATGGTTTAACAAGACCACTGGTTTCAAGAAGGGCAAGGGCTAGAAGGGAAACTTCATGGATGGCAAACCAGTTACCGCTCTAGTGAAGGAACCCAAGGTTGAACCCAAACCCGAGACTAAGTGCTTCTATTGTAAGGGGAACGGTCACTGGTAGCGGAATCACCCCAAATGCATGGTAGATAAGAAGGCTGGCAACTTCAACAAAGTATATACGTGTTATTAATGTGTACCTCACTAGTACTCCTGCTAGCACCTGGGTATTGGATACCGGTTCAGTTACCATTATTGGTGACTTGAAGCAAAAGCTACGGACTAAACGGAGACTGGCTAAGGGCGAGGTGACGATGTGTGTTGGAAGTGTTTCCAAAGTTGATGAGATCACCATCGCACGCTCCATCTGCCTTCGGGATTAGTATTGAACCTAGATAAATGTTATCAGGTGTCTACGTTGAGCATGAATATGATTAGATCATGTTCATTGCAATATGGTCATTCATTTAAGTTAGAGAATAATGGTTATTCTGTTTACATGAATGATACCTTTCATGGTCATGCACCCTATGTGAATGGTTCATTGAATCTCGGTCGTGGTAATACACATGTTCACGCCAAAAGATGTAGAGTTAATAATGATAGTACCACTTTCTCGTGGCGCTGCCGCTTAGGTCATATTGGCGTAAGATGCATGAAGAAACTCCATGTCGATGGATGTTTGGAGTCACTTGATTTTGAATCACTTGACACATGCGAGCCATGCCTCATGGGCAAGATGACTAAGACCCCGTTTTCAGGTACAATGAAACGGGCAAGTGACTTGTTAGAAATCATACATGCTGATGATGTGATCCAATGAGAATTGAAGCGTGCAGTGGATATCGCTATTTTCTCATCTTCACTGACGATTTGAGTAGATATAGTTATATTTACTTAATGAAGCACAAGTCTGAAATGTTTGAAAAGTTCAAGCGATTTCGGAGTGAAGTTAAGAACCATCATAACAAGAAGATCAAATTCCTACGATCTGATCGATGAGAATTTCTGAGTTATGAGTTTGGCAATCACTTAAGACATTGTGGAATTGTTTCACAGTTGAAGCCACCTGGAACACCACTGGGTTATGGCGTGTCCAGACATCGTAATCGAACCTTATGAGATATGGTGCGATCTATGATGTCTCTTACCGATCTACCGTTTCATTTTAAGGTTATGCATTAGAGACAGCTGCATTCGCTTTAGATAGGACACCATATAAGTCCGTTGAGACGACGCCGTATGAACATTGGTTTGGCAAGAAACCAAATTTGTCGTTTCTTAATGTTTGGGGCTGCGATGCTTAAGGCTTCAGCCAGAGAAGCTCGAACCCAAGGCGGACAAACACATCTTCATAGGATACACAAAGGTGACAGTTGGGTACACCTTCTATCTCAGATCCGAGGGCAAATTGTTTGTCGCTAAGAACGGGTCCTTTCTCGAGAAGGAGTTTCTCTCGAAAGAATTGAGTGGGAGGAAGATAGAACTTGATGAGGTTGTCTAACCTTTACTTCAACCAGAGAGTGATGCAACACAGAAATATGTTTTCTGTGGTGCCTACATCTGTTGAATAGGAAGTTAATGATAGTGATCATGAAGCTTCGGATCAAGTTACTATCGAACCTCATAGGTCGACAAGGATATGTACTACTCCTGAGTGGTACGGTAATCCTGTCTTAGATATCATGTTGTTAGACAACAATGAACCTACAAGCTATGGAGAAGCGATGGTGGGCCCGTATTCCGACAAATGGTTAGAAACCATGAAATTCGAGATAGGATCCATGTATCAGAACAAAGTATGGACTTTGGTGGACTTGCCCGATGATCGTCAAGCCATTGAGATAAATGGATTTTTAAGAAGAAGATGGACGTGGACGGTAATGTTACCATCTATGAAGCTCGACTTGTGGGAAAGAGTCTTTTCACAAGTTCAAGGAGTTGACTACGATGAGAATTTCTCACCCGTAGCGATGCTTAAGTCCGTCGGAATCATGTTAGCATTAGCTGTATTTTTCGATTATGAAATCTGACAGATGGATGTAAAAAACAAGTTTTCTTACCAGTTTTCGTAAGAAAGAGTTGTATGTGATACAATCAAAGTTTTGTCGATCCTAAGGATGCTAAAAGGTATGCTGGCTCCAGCGATCCTTCTATGGACTAGAGCAAGCATCTCGGAGTCAGAATATATGCTTTGATGGAGTGATCAAAGCTTTTAGGTTTATACAATGTTTGCTAGAAACTTGTATTTACAAGAAAGTGGGTGGGAGCACTACAACATTTCTGATAAGTATATGTGGATGACATATTGTTGATCCGAAATAATGTAGAATTTCTGAAAGCATAAACGGTTGTTTGAAGAGTGTTTTTCAAAGGAAGACCTGGATAAAGCTGCTTACATATTGAGCATCAAGATCTATAGAGATAGATCAAGACGCCTGATGGTACTTTCAAAGAACGCACACCTTGACATGTTTTTGAAGGAGTTCAAAATAGATCAGTCAAAGAAGGGGTTCTTACCTGAGTTGCAAGGTGTGAAGTTGAGTAAGACTCAAAGCTTGACCACGACAGAAGAGAGAGGAAGGACGAAGGTCGTCCCCTATGCTTTTGTCATAGGCTCTATACGGTATGCCATGCTGAGTACCGCACATGATGTGTACCTTGCCACATGTCTGGCAAGAGGGTACAAAGGCGATCTAGGACTGGATCACCAGATAGCGGTCAAAATTGTCCTTAGAGGAATAAGGAAATGTTTCTCGGTTATGGAGGTGATAAAGAGTTCGACGTAAAGAGTTATGTCGATGCAAGCTTAACACCTATCCGGATAGCTCTGAGTAGAGATACCGGATACGTATAATGGAGCAACAATTTGGAATAGCTCCAAGTGGAACGTGGTAGCAGCATCTACGATATGACATAAAGTTTTGCGAAATAAATAGGGATCTGAATATGGCAAGACCCGTTGACTACAACCTCTCTCACAAGCATAACATGATCAAACCCAGAACTCATTGAGTGTTAATCACATAGTGATGTGAACTAGATAGTTGAGTCTAGTAAACTCTTTGGATGTTGGTCACATGGCGATGTGACCAGTGAGTGTTAATCACATGGCGATGTGAACTAGATTATTGACTCTAGTGCAAGTGGGAGACTGTTGGAAATATGCCCTAGAGGCAATAATAAATTAGTTATTATTATTATATTTTATTGTTCATGATAATCGTTTATTATCCATGCTAGAATTGTATTGATAGGAAACTCAGATACATGTGTGGATACATAGACAACACCATGTCCCTAGTAAGCCTCTAGTTGACTAGCTCGTTGATCAATATATGGTTACGGTTTCCTGTCCATGGGCATTGGATGTCGTTGATAGCGGGATCACATCATTAGGAGAATGATGTGATGGACAAGACCCAATCCTAAGCCTAGCACAAGATCGTGTAGTTTGTATGCTAAAGCTTTTCTAATGTCAAGTATCATTTCCTTGGACCATGAGATTGTGCAACTCCCGGATACCGTAGGAGTGCTTTGGGTGTGCCAAACGTCACAACGTAACTGGGTGGCCATAAAGGTTCACTACAGGTATCTCCGAAAGTGTCTGTTGGGTTGGCACGAATCGAGACTGGGATTTGTCACTCCGTGTAACGGAGAGGTATCTCTGGGCCCACTCGGTAGGACATTATCATAATGTGCACAATGTGACCAAGGAGTTGATCACGGGATGATGTGTTACGGAACGAGGAAAGAGACTTGCCGGTAACGAGATTGAACAAGGTATCGGGATACCGACGATCGAATCTCGGGCAAGTATCGTACCGATAGACAAAGGGAATTGTATACGGGATTGATTGAACCCTTGACATCGTGGTTCATCCGATGAGATCATCGTAGAGCACGTGGGAACCAACATGGGTATCCAGATCCCGCTGTTGGTTATTGAACGAAGAGTTGTCTCGGCCATGTCTGCATGACTCCCGAGCCCGTAGGGTCTACACACTTAAGGTTCGATGACGCTAGGGTTATAGGAAAAGTATGTACGCGGTTACCGAATGTTGTTCAGAGTCCCGGATGAGATCCCGGATGTCACGAGGAGTTCCGGAATGGTCCAGAGGTAAAGATTTATATATGGGAACTCTCATTTTGGTCACCGGAAAGGTTTCGGGTGCTATCGGTAACGTATCGGGACCACCGGGAGGGTCCCGGGGGTCCACCAGATGGGGCCACCAGCCCTAGAAGGCTGCGTGGGCCAAGTGTGGGAGGGGACCAGCCCCAGGTGGGCTGGTGCACCCCCCCACCAAGGCCCAAGGCGCAAGGGAGAGTGGGAGGGGGCAAACCCTAGGTCCAGATGGGCCTTAAGGCCCACCCTAGGTGCGCCCCCCTCTCTTCCCCCTTGGCCACCATCCTAGATGGCTTTTTGGGGCTGCCGCCACCCCTAGGGAGGGAACCCTAAATGGGGGCGCAGCCCCTCCCCTTTCCCTATATATACTTGAGGTATTGGGGGCTGCAAGACACACGATTCGATCTCCCTCTTGGCGCAGCCCTACCTCTTTCCCTCCTCGTCTCTCGTAGTGCTTGGCGAAGCCCTGCTGGAGTTCCGCGCTCCTCCACCACCACCACGCCGTCGTGCTGCTGCTGGACAGAGTCTTCCCAACCTCTCCTTCTTCCCTTGCTGGATCAAGGCGTGGGAGACGTCACCGGGCTGCACGTGTGTTGAACGCGAAGGCGCCGTGGTTCGGCGCTTAGATCGGAATCAACCGCGATCTGAATCGCTGCGAGTACGACTCCTTCATCCGCGTTCTTGCAACGCTTCCGCTTAGCGATTTACAAGGGTATGTAGATGCACTCTCCTTCCCCTCGTTGCTAGATTACTCCATAGATTAATCTTGGTGATGCGTAGAAAATTTTAAATTTCTGCTACGATCCCCAACAGTCGTCGTCATCGCCAACCCTTCTCCATCAACAATTCCATGATGCTCGCAATCATATGTGAGTAATTCCCTTGTAGGCATACTGGAGGTAGATTGAGATGGATGGGATTTCATATGTAATCGTGTCAATTTGTTAGGGCTTGATCCCTAGTATCCACTATGTTCTGAGATTGATGTTGCTATGATTTTGCTATGCTTGATGCTTATCACTAGGACCCGAGTGTCATGATTTCAGATCTGAACATGTTGCTCGTATGCATATATTTACGTTCCTGATTTTACCTGCAAGTTGTATGCACCTGTTATTATTCTGAATCTTAGAACCCCAAGGTGACCATGACTCGGGATATCGACGGGGATGATTTTAACTTGAGGAGTTTATGTATTCACTATGTGTTAATGATTTGTTCCGGTTCTTTATTAAAATGAGCATCTTAATTACCTTTAGTTTCCATTAGGACCCGTTTCCACGGGAGGGTAGGACAAAAAATGTTACGCAAATTCTTACTGCTTCCGCTGAGACGATGACAATGATGTCGATGCCCCCAGCTATCCCCTGGCCTCGCCTTATAAAGGAGGACGAGGCCTATGATTACAAGAATACTAAACCGACCTAGGGTTCTCTTCGGTAGAAGAGTCCTTTGCTTGCGCGCCTAGACAGCAGACTTTGCTTGGGAGGCTTCCTACATTGGTCGGAGGCCCGTAGAATCCTCATGGCCCGCTAGCCCAGCGGCCGGCTTGCCTCCCGACGGACCACCCCTACCGGTATAGCACACCGTCATGTAACTTTCCTTGGGAGGTGCATGTTTTCCCTTTGTAATTCTCTTGTTAGTTGCAGTACCAGCAACAAAACTTTATGTTTCAGTTTACAACAGCTTTGTCATAGCCAATTGAAAGGACATACAGTTAGTTGGGTCACCATGACTTGCCTGTAATTTCATGGGCCAGAAATTTCCTGATTGTCAGATGTAGCTCCAAGTGTCTAGATTCTCCCGTAGGCTGCACTTGAGCAAGCAACTCAGAAAAGCCAAAAAATTAGGCCTTCATAGGTCCAATTTTGCCACAAAAGACTCCTAGTCCACCTTGTGATTTTGCTTTGCAAACTTTGGTTCATGCAATGAGAGATGGTCCTTTATCCCCCCTGGCATGCTTTCTTCATAAACAACCGGTGATGAATTTATTAATCTGATCAATGGCATCTGCTGGTGCACATGTAGAATGCTGGAATGGAAGAGAAAACTAAGCTAACTAGCTGCAACTTTGCCCCCACAGGATACAAGTGTGGAGCAACCAGTGAGTCTTCTCTCATTTCTTTGCACCAAAGGCAGGAAATCTGCCATTTTGTCACTAACACGGCGAGCTTAATAGAGGAACACACATAGTAAAATCTACTAACTCTCTATCACATCCTTTTGTATGCATTACAAATACAGAGCTAAACTAAACTACCTCACAAGAGTATCATCAACATCATTATGTCATATGTAACACCCCCCTTATATCACAACATACTACCACCTCACACCGGGAAAACGGCTGACACATCAACCCATTTTCACTACCGACTCCAGCTTATCTCCCACACGATCATCTGCAGCAACCTGTCGAAGCAGGTTTTGCACATCGTCGACCCAGTTCTGCTTACTCGTGCCGTCCTGACACTCGAATTCCACGATCCCTTGCGCCGTGCTCAGGCCGAAGCAGCATTTCTCATCCATGAAGGCCTTCCCCGGCTCGATCACCCACGTCGGAAGCTCACTGTATACGCCGTAAACCACGCCTGCAGACGATAATTACAGGCGGAACGCTCAGTGTTAAAATCTCACAAACTACGCTGACAGAGGCAGAAATGGTAGCATATGATGTTTGTTTCGGCTGCTGCTGAACTTACTCTTGTTGTTTTTGGACAGTGCACCTCCAATGTGCTTGCTTTTCAGCTTCAGCATGACCTGTTACCATTGGCTATGCCGTCAGTTATTGAACACACATTTTATTTTATTTTTGGTAGGACAAATGGACAATAATTTGATATTGTGCAGTCAGAGTTTTTTTTTCTACCTGGGACTTCCTGTTGATGTAGACAGATACTTTTGTCCTGTGTAAATCCCCTGCATCAGGAAAAATAAAATAAAGATGTTGATCCATGACTGAATGTTCTGAATATTTCACGGCTGTGTAGTCTGTACCTTTTCTTGTGCGTTTCAGCAGCTCACCCTCCTTGCACCAGACATCAGGGCTCCACGAATGGCCCTTCTCGTAAGGAAGAACGCTCGCGTTGCTCCTCGCCGCCTCCCGCTGCACCCTCTGCTTCATCGTCGCAGCTCCTCGCAGCGCTGACACGAATTCCACACGAACTCAGCTTTGATTCTTGCACGAGATAACATACGGAAACGGGAGTGCACATTGTGATGGCAATGGCGGCACGGCCGTTCGCCGCGTCGAACCCTTACCGGTTGCCGCTGCGGCTGTGAGCGTCGTCAGATCGCCGGCGCTCCTTACGCCGACCGCGGACTGGACGGCGGAGGCCACCTGCTCATGTGTCGCCCCGGCAAGCCTTGCCGCCTCCACGCAGTGCGAGGCCAGCAGCTCCGTGGCCGGCGCCATGGCCGCGGCCATCTTGGAGGCCTGGGTGTCGGAGCTGGTGGACGCCGCCGCGACGGCGGCCACCGCGGCCGCGACGCGGACCACTGACACCATGGCGTGCACGTGGGCCCTGTCGGCGCGCAGCTTCTCCTTGCTGCTCTGCCTCGATCGGCTCGCGTCCTTGTGCTGGAACCATTTGCCGATGGACTGATGGTGGCCGGTAGCGCTGATGGAGCTCCTCCTTGCATCTGCCTGCTCGAAAATGGCCAGACAACATATGGAAACATTCAGAAACGAGAGAGCAGAGAAAGGATGGGAGTGAGTGGGTAGTGCCGTAGTGGACTGCTCGCTTACGTGGTGTCGATAGCTCGGGACGATGGCCGTGGCGGCGAGCACGGCGGAGGCCTCCGGTATGCCCATCTCCTGCAGCGGCAGCCTGTTGAAGGAGCTCTTCTTGCCTCCGACGAGGATCTTGGATATCTCCGACGCGGACACGCTCCAGGACCTCGAGAGGTACTCCATGGGCTCGAGCGGCGTCTGCGGCGGCGGTATCGCCGCCGCCGCCGCATCCTCCTCCTCGACCACATCAAACCGAAACGCGCTGCCGGCCTTCCAGCCCATCTCCATGGCCATCAGTCCCACACAATCACTCTCCGCACTCGGCACCAGTGCACTATCCCCCTTGGCTCTTCTCAGTGGTTGGTTGCAGGCAGCAGGAGGCGACGGTCGCCTACTTATAGCAGAGGAGGCACGCACGGAGCACGAGGAGGAGGGCGTGGAGCCGCCATGGCCGTGGCAGAAAGAACAAGGGGGACACGAGGCTGGCTGGCTGGCGAACAGGCCCCTGGCTTTCTCTGCTACTCCTGTCTGTCTCTAACAAGTCTCCCTCCACTACCTGGGACTGAATATTTCTACTACCACTGCTGCAATATACTAGTGCCGCCGTCGCTGTTCTCTAGCCATTTGTTCCCGGCAGCTGAGCTATCCGGGACCTCGGAGGGTCTCACGACATGACTTCAGAGGAACCAAGCCAACCATGGATTGCTACGGCGGCATTGGCTTCTGGACGTACCTACGGTTGTTGGCAACGTTTAGTCAATTGCACGAAGACTTGTTTGAACTTGCAGCAACGTTCTGCGAGGCGATGCGATGCTTCCAAGAGGAACCCCCTGTTTTCCCGGCGTATCAGCTACCGACGATGCCGGCGTTCCCGCTAATTAACACGAAGGGATAGATGTATGCGACGGCTGCGCTTGGAGGAGCTTGACGACAGGAGACCCGTCACCCGGTAAGCTGGACGCCGGTCGGTCTGCTTCATCGGTCTTGGCTGCGTGCGCCGTATCCATCCAGTGCATCAACCTTGTTTGAATTCTACTCATGCTTGTGCGTCTCTGGCTCTCTGTTTCTGCTTCTTTTTCAATTTTCAGGTGCGGTGGGGCTTGATGCCTGGCCTATGTCTCCGTTTCCACGTACATCTGTAGGGTACGTGAGGGCGATCGATGGATCTCCTTTGCTTCGATCTTCAAACTCGGTGGAACGGTCAAGCCGCTTGATCGACCGCCAAGGCGCCAAGGCAGGAGCAGCAGCATTAGTTTTTTCGAGCAGTATAAAGCTCCCCAGGTGCTGGTGGGAGTGGGCAGTGCAGAAATGAAAACAATACTCGTACGCACCATACGTGCTGTGCTGCTACGTGTCGTGCCGTGAGGTGGTCGCCCCTGCCGCCGTCGCAGGAGATGCGAGATGTTTGTCCCGTCCCTGAGCTGCTGAGCGTGCGCGCGCGAGGTGACGAGTGGCGCGCCCAATGATCAGGGCCACCGCCACCCCCACCGGAGTGGAATCTCGTCCCACGCGCGCCTGCGTTATCGCCATCATCGGTCGATGGCCATGCCCTCTTCTACCCTCCACTAACAACGTGCCCAAAGCCCGGCCGGCCCCATGATTGGGCAGCACTTGCCTGCTGACCCAAATCATCGTGTTGCCTGCTTGATTAACAAGAGTCTGAGACTGAGACTGAGCAGGGAATCGGTCGCCGTAACCTGTTCGCAACGGCATCGACGTTTGGGTTTGTTTGGTCAGTTTAGGGAACACCCATGATGCAACTTTTCCCGCCAAAACAAGTGTGCTGCCACATGCGTGAGAGGTATGCTAGTGTTGTATGGTACTATTACTAGTTAGTAGCTGATGAGCGTCTCGTCCCTTCTTCGGCTTGCGTCCGGTGGAAGCGACGGATCGGTCATGTCCCAACAAAACACTGTGTACAGTAGTACAGTATGTACGTATCAACTAGTAGGAGTTTCAAGGAACGGCACGCGTTTCCTCGTCATGCGAGTATGAATGTATGATCAGCATCAGTCGCCCGGGATTTTTAACCGGCGAGGGGAGCTACTGCAGGCAGGCGACGAAAATGATGGTGTTTGCCTCGCGCCTGTTTCATGAGTGAGCGAGGCAAACAAGGCCTGATACAGATAGATACAGGAGGGTGGGACGGCCAGAATCGCTCGCTGGCTGCCTCTTTTCACTCGGCCGCACTTTTGCCATCACCAAAGGAGCAGATAGATGAAGAGCACCGGCGCCTGCGACGGGAGAGGCGCGTCTCCTCAGCCGTTGCGCACGCCGGGAATCCGTCGCGGGCGCTGCACCAGCCCACACCAAACCCAGGCTTCCATTTCGGCTGTAGAAAACCATATCATCACCATCTTAACAACAGAAATGGTACTCCTACTAGTAGAAAACAAGGCACCAAAATGTCAAGTGTGGTTGACATCTTCACACGGAGAAGAGCTACCCTGGTAAAGCCGTGAAAAGTCTGCGAAATTTCTTGCAACAGACATTGGACATCCGCAAAAGTCACAGCGCATTCAACCAAGCCAACACTCTTCTTCAGCAGCAGGCGTAGAAAGCAGAGCGGCAACAGACACACACCAGCCAAAAAAGAGAAAGGATCAGTCGAGGTAGAGCTTGACGTGGATGCCGTTGTCGATGAGCGACTGCACGACGGCCCTGATCTTGCCCTCGAACCGGTCCCGCTCCCGGGGCGTGTAGGTGCACGCGTACACGTCCGCCTCCTTGGCCCGCTCCGCCAGGAACCGCCCCACCGACAGGCACGCCGGCACGTCCGACCGCGACGTCAGCGCCGCCTTCACGTCCTTGGAGTTGGTGCCCGCCACCGCCACCTGCCGGCACGTCGACCGGTGGGTCAGCGACGCCGACACGAACCGCTTCGAGATGAACACGTCCAGGGTGAAGGGCTCCATGTGCGCGATCGTCCGCTGCTTGAACGAGATGTGCTTGTGCGGGTTCTTGGACCGCTTCTCCTTCTTGTACGTGTAGGGCTTGCTGTTGTCCTCGTCCATGAAGTCCTCCACGCCAAAGAAGCTCCTCGCCGACCTCAACACCTGAATCAATGAATGAATCAAGAGGTCAGAGCGGCGACTCAGCTACTTCTATCTACTTCAGATTTTTAGTGAGTGGAGCTGAAAGCGAAACATAGATCAACAGACTGAAGCGTCCGTTGCACTGAGTTTGAATTTGAATTGAAGGTGGAACATAGATCAACAGACTGAAGTGTCTGAAGCAGGGTCAGAATTTGAATAGATTGTGGGTGAGGTTGCATCTCAGGTAAACAAACTTTTGAAGAGCTAAACGCTTGGTCTAAAAAGGTAAGCTAAATGAATTGTTCAACTAATTTCAGGGTTTATAAATGTACAAGACCTATACATGTTTGTAAACTGACTGCATAAGTCCAGCCAAAGAATCCAGAGGCAACTTCAAGACTTGAGCTCTTGAGGCAGCACCAAACTTTTATAAACAGTTGCATACCCAGGTGATTACAACAAGTTATACAAAGAAATTCCTTCAATGCACTGCCAAGTGTCTTTACAATGAGATGTAGATGAAAGTGACTGAATTGTCCAGTGTATTCAGTGTAACTAATTGATGAAATGAATTGTGGATGCCGCTGTAATCTAAAAAAAAGGTAATCCGTAAACAGAATCAGGTAGAGTTGCAATAGATTGTTAAACTTAAAGCCATATTTAGCCAGTATATACATCAGACGACATGCATACGGTAGTAAGAATGACTGGAAATGCTTTACTAGACCTGTTTGACATAACTTTGAGCCAAGGTTCGAAATTTTGAACGAATCTTTGGTGGGATGTGTCTCAAGTAAGTGAATTTCTCAGCTCATTAATTAATATCTAAATTGTGCTGGAAATATAAATGATTGTAGAAGGACAACAAATGTTTGGCTCATGCAGCCACAGGAAACTTGTAGCCTTCAGACAGTATCACATACTGTATGCAGGTATGCAGTCACTGCAAGTAGTCTAGATTTCAGACAGGATTACACTAGTTTATTCATAAGCATTACCAAGCTATCTTGTCATTACAAGCATTTCTAAGTTATCACAACAAAAATTCTAGTAGCTAATGCCAACTAATTTTCATCAACATATCCAAGTTGCTAAAATTCAAGCACTATAACAACATAGATGCTTCAAGGGTTGATTATCACCAGATAACAGGCAGAGAATAAAAATGTGTTTTATTACCTGCCCGCTGTGAAATTGACTTGAACAAGCATACATTGCTTCAGCTGGATGCCCTTCCCGTAGGACATGCGCTCCCCTCCTCCATGACTGACTCAAGATGTTCTTCAGCATCTTTATCTCAAGCACCCTCAATGCTCAACAAATACTAAGCATGGATTACTTGTAGCATAAGCTCCAGGTCACTGTGCAAGAAAGGAAGTTATTTTAGAGCTCAAAATTCTTCAGCTAATTTTCTTCACAGTGGCAGTCCCACACAACAAAGCCACACATTTGTAGTTCCTACAAGATGACGACTCATCAGACACCAGGGGCAGATCTTAAGTGGGGATACTAGTGATCTGAATCAGATTGGGACAAATTTGAAGCAATATTTGAGATAAACTGCAACAATTACTTGGGTGAGTACTACTCAGGATGTAATGTGGCAATGGGGCAATAGCCGCGTCGGCCGCATGGCAGTTATGTGGGTTTTGCGCCAGCCACTTAATATGCTTAGCAGTTAAACGACGCCTGATGCCCGCAACGGCTCTCATCAGCCACTTGATGCTCATGCTCAGCTGTGATTCTCCTCGAAACAGCGTCAGCTTCATGCCTTCATGGTCACAGGCACACACACTAATTGACACTAGCCTACTAAACAGAATTTGTATAGTAATAACTAGTTTCTCTACAACAGAAATTTTCCAAAAAAAGGCATGACCATTACAATTCACTTTCATTGTTAAAATAAGATATTAATGATATCTACCATACACTGCATGCAAACCACAGTAGAAAATTAGAAGATCCATGACCCCAGATGAGCAAGCTAACTGAAATTACTCAATAACATCTGCAGTACTAGCAAGGTTTTCAGCAGTGCAGGAGCTGGTTATTACACTAAATGACCATTAGAGTACAATTTTCATGATATTCTCATCACTTGCGAAGAAGGCGGGCGCGGGGAGAACACATTAGTGGATAATGTAATCAGTAGTGGAGACAAAAGAATTCAGAGGGTGGAGGGCGGGGGAATCTTTGCTTACCTAGGGGCTGGGGGAAGAAGAGGAGAAGGAGCACGGAGAGGATTGAGAGGGTAGGGGGAAGCAGTGCAGGTGGAGACGGCTGCGGCGGCGCCTAGGGCATGTGAGCGTCAAGTGTTTTGGTGCGTTGGTGGGCTGTCCATTTGCGGCACATATTTTTACTGGATGTCCATTTGCACCATTTTAGGCTCTTTTTGATGGGTGCCACTTGTGGGACAAGTGGGATCCAACGCCACTTATATACTGAAGTACTAGTTCTAAGAAAAAACATCCTGAAGTACTAGTGCCATGAATTGACAAAAGAAAGCAGCCTAGTCCTCATCAAATATTTTGGATATCGGTAACTGGTAGCTGCTCAATCGGTTGGGGAATAGGGATTAATCGGCGAATCTGCTGATTAACTGAATTAATCAGTCGACCATTAATCGGCTGGTTAACTGTGGCCATCAATGCATATAGCTATATTTTACACAACATATCAGTTCATGAGCGGAGGCCTGAAACAGAGGAGTGACTCGTTCTCGTACCTTGCCTTGTGCCCGCGGAGGGAGCAGCAGTGTGCGCGTGTAGGCTAATCGATTTGGGCGGGTAGCGGCATGGAGGGGGGCCGGGCTCGAAACTTTGCCCTCTGATATACCCCAGTGCAGTAGTTAATCGGTGGAAGGGGTCCGGGAGGCGAGTACGACAGAGAGAGCTCGATGACCAGAAACTAACGGGGAGACCAATCGTCTGCCCTGCTGTAGAAAAAACAAAGATGGGAAAAACCGATGGGCAAGTACCTATCAGATGCCGTTGATGGGGGTGTGGTTACAACACACGGCACTGTGCGGCTTCGTCCCTGCAGAACGGTCAGCGGCGACTGCGAGGGGCGGCGGCGGCGGCAGTGGCGGAGCTTTAACTGCGCTCTGAAACACACCAAGCCAGTTCTTTTCGGCTCATGATTCTCCAGAATATGATTCTGGGAAACTGCCCACAGGATCAGCCGCCAGTTCTACTCTGAGATCATTGTATGTATTGTGTGGTGAAATGTCTGTAGTGCCCCTAGGCTGGAACTATGTACTGAATTGCTAATGCTTTTGTTTTGCAAAGTTTCATGTCGAACACAAACACGAAAGTGATTTGCAAATATCCCAAATTGCTCTCGGTGCCTTCACTTTCTCCATCCATCGGCAACATCCATGTGCGAACATTTAAATCTACACGAAAATTCTTACTACTAAGCAGGCATTCAATCTACACCACCACAAAAGTCATACTACTAAGCAATCAATCATGCAATTTTTTTTCACTAGATGTCATCAATCATACAGCTTGTACGTCATACAAAATTGCCATCCAAGTATTTCACTAGCAGCCATCAAATTAGCATACAACTACGAACCATTAATCATCACCAGCCATCAAACATACAGTAAGAAAGAACAGAGAGACAGAGGGGAGAGAGGGAGGGGGGAGAGGAGGAGACACAGAGAGGGAGGCAGAGGCGAGCTCACCTGCGGCCGGCGAGGCAGGATGACGCGGGGGCCGGCGAGCCAGACGGGATGGGGCGGCGGAGTGGGCGGGGTGGGCGGCCGGCGGCGCGAACCCTGGCTCCCCGGGGGTCGGGCAGGTCGAGGTCGATGTCGAGAGAGAGAGAGAGAGAGAGGACCGTGCGTGTGTTGAGCGAGCTGGAGGCCCTAATCCCCTCTTGGCTAGTTGGGCCCTAAGAGCCGGGCGGCGCGGCCCATGAAGGAGTATGACGGCGCAGCGCTCTACTATAGCCCTTGAGGCACGCGCCGCCCCCGACAGACAAACCTGCATCCTGGCCGCCATCCCGGCGTGCCGTCCCCCTCCAGCCGGCGACCACGCCGCCCGCCTCCTCTGCTCCCCGGCCACCTCGCCGACGCGTATGATCCGGCCCTAGGCCGAGGTAAGTAAACGCACCGCCCCTCAATTCTCTACTACACTTGTCACCGCTCGCAACATTTCTGGGATGCGGATTCATCCGTGCGCATCCTTGAATTCGCCTCGCCCGGACGCATGATCGCCGCCGTATGCTACTACCGTTTTTCCCGGTGATCGTCGTGTTCCAAATCATTCCATAGGATTCCTTACGAATTTCCCCCACCAGGATCGATCGAACAACGAGTCAAACACCACCCGCCGTACATTGCCGCCAGCTGAACCTGGACAAGGAAGAGAAGACGATACGTTTACTGCTCGCCACCGGCGAATGAACGCGAGGATCATCGGTGAATGAACGCGACAACCCAAGCCCTGCCCGCCATGTAATCCAACACCCCAAGAATCAATCAAAATCAATGCATGACCTCGCTCCACTGTGCCATTCGTACGCGCGTGCCCTCTGAATTAGTAAGCCCCAACCCTGACGACGCTGCCGGCGATCGGCCATTACTCCTCCTCCCCCTCCAACCACATGGCCGGGCCTTCTCCTCCCACTACCACTAGCTCGCTCTCCCTGGCTCTGGCCGCGTAGAGTAGAGTACATTGTACATGCGGTTGGTCTCGGTTTCAGATGGCTGGTGGATCATTACGCCGGGGTGTCGTAAGTCGTACACCCGGCTCGTCGTCGGGTTCCCTTGTCGACGGAAGCTAGCTTTTCCCACTGCGCTGCTAGCGCTAGACGCTGGTACAGGGGCCATTGAACGCCCGCATTCATGCCTGTCGCCTGCCTACCTCGTGACATGCTGCATGCATGCGATCGCCGGTAGGTAGCTCAGGTCAATGCCGTGGGGGAGGAGAGAACACGCATACCGGTAGGGGCACGTAGTACTAGGCCAGCAGCCGTAGCCATGAAGGTCGATCCGCTGCCGAGGTTCGTCTACAACTGTAGCACCGGCAACAGTTTCTCTGACGGGTCGTCATGCAACAGTTTCTCACGTAAGCACTCCTGTGCTGCGCCCTGTTGATTGTCGGAGACTTGGAGTAGTCGTGGCGGCGTTTCTCTGACTTGGAGCTGCAGCGTGCAGCTTCTTCTACAATTCTACTCTTTTTTCTTCCTTGGAGTAGAATATCACGAGCATGTTAGGAGCAGAGCCACTCGCTCGGAAAGTTTATACAGTAAAAACTTTGGAGCGGGTGGCCAGCGGTACGACTTACTGCGACTTCGGCAATCACGTAGGGCCGGCGAGAGACATCGCGGAGTCGGAGCCATGTCACGGCATGGCGAGTTCTTGCATGCTCGTGCCATTTACTCCGCCGCAGTGCGCGCGTCAGTGCATTAACGCGGCTCACCAACTCATTCGCTTCCGCGCAGTTACTCCTCCTCCCACTTCCCCCCGCCATCCGTCTCCGGTCTCCAACTCTCCCTGTCGCTCTCCGTCGCCGACCCGCTCTTCCTCTTCCTCTGCGACTTCGCTGCCGCGGCAGCAGCGGTTTACTACCGCGTGCCACGCCGTATTAAACCGCCGGCGTCGCAGCGCGGCCCAGGGAGTGGGCACGGCCCTGTGCGCGGGATGCTCTTTGCTCCCCGCGCCACGAGATCAATCCGCCCGCCCGGACCCTGCTCATATAATGCTCATGCGGCACCCTTCTGGACTGTTGCCATGTAGCAGCTAGGTTGGTGGCGCTGGCATGGCGGCAGCCCAACAAGGGAACGTGGAGCAGGCCGTGAACGGAGCGCAAGGACCGGGCAAGGTCGGCGGCGAGGCTCCCGAGGCGGCGTCGGCGCCCAAGGCCGCGGCCGCCGCCACCGCTGCTGCGCCGCATCACCGGCGATCCAAGAGGTCTCTGCCGCGCCTTTGCCGGGTTTTTCTCCGCCTTGGTTTTGCTTGCCGCTCATCTCAAACCTGGTTCTCTTTTTCTGTCTGTGTCCATTGTCCAGTGCTTCTTCGGGCAGGAACCTGGAGACTTGCAAGCATGCCACCATGGAGCAACGCTTCAACCAAGCACAGGTGATGCTTTCATGAGCGGAGATTACTGATCAAGCAAGCACATGTGCAAATTACTGATCGGATTCTGTGAAAATTCCATGGCAGAACCCGCCGGACCCGAGGAAGTCTTCTTGCTCAACGGATGGTTCTTCGGTTCTCCGGGCACCGCCGAGGGATCAACGGACGAGCGCGGCCACGGCGTCGCCGAACCACCGCGTCTCGCTGGAGAATGACGTGAGTACAAAAAGAACAATTAGCCACTGTTCTCCTGACGCTATGGTGCACCATGGCTTCTTTTTTGCGTCTGAGTAATTGGTGTTGGCAATTGCTGGATCGTGGCAGGTCTCGCAGCTGCAGCTGCATCTGCATCAGGAGAGGTCCATCCGGATCATGCTTGACCGGGCGATCGGCCGGGCTTCCAGCACCCTGTCTCCTGGTCATCGGCACTTTCCAGCTCAGGTACCGTTCATCTCCTACAGTTTCTACTGCACAATGACAACGACAAAATTCCTCCAAAAAACTGTTTACATTTCCATCCATGATTTTTATTTTACTTCCAATCGTCAGGCTAGTGTAATTTTAGTATTTTAGTGAATAGAAGCGGTGCAATTGCCGGGTGAAGATAGCACACAGGGGAAAGTGTCACCTCACACTCCATGCTGTTCCAAGCACAGTTTTCAGATATTCGCAGAAAAAAAGTGCAATTTCAGATGGCTGGCACAAAATGAGTACAATTTCAATTGTGCGCTGATGAGTGTGATTCTTGTTGCTATTCCTGCAGACAAAGGAACTGATAGCAGAGATTGAATTGCTCGAAGAGGAAATTGCGAACCGCGAGCAGCACGTCCTCTCACTCTACAGAAGTATATTTGATCAGTGCGTATCTGGGCCATCATCAGGGCAGAGTTCCGGTATTTCATCCCCGGCTCATGCCAAGAGCATAAGTTCAAGGACGAGACGACGACAATCGAGCATAATATCAAGTGCATTTTGCTCATCTAAGAAGCTGCCTCTCCAACCTTTCCATATCATGACATCAGTGTCGGAGTCGGGTAGGACGAAGAACATGCTCAAGACCAAGATCAAGCATGAATCTTTCTCGAGCGAAACGTTGGATGTCCGTCCTGCCTCCCTTGCATCAGATCCAAGGAAGGTAAAACATACAAAAGAAAATATAGTTTCTTTAAATACATACAAAAATTAAATGTACTGTATTCTACTCTATATTAAATTTTTGTATGTATTACTCCCTTTGCTAATATTTACAATCAGATGTATGCCCTTTTTATACTCGAATGCAAATTCTCTGCATTGTTGTACTTTCAGGAGCATGCATTTTGTCCCAATTTTGTACGTCTGAACCCGCTGAATTTAAATCAGGAGATGCTGTGATTAATGCAGTACTTTCAAGCAGAAAATGCACATATTGAACTTATTTTAACTGCTGTTTTTTCCTTTGTTTTGCCTTTTTTTTCTTTACAAATAGCTGCCTTATTCAGGGAGTAGTTCTTTGGCACGTACTCTGAAAGATCATCTCTACCAATGTCCAAGCAAGATATCTGAAGAAATGGTTAGATGCATGGCCTCCATATACTGTCTTTTGCGCACGGAGTCACCAGAAAAGCCTGAAAAGGTTCGCTCGCCGTTCTTGTCAAGATCATCAACAAGTGTCATTCTTCCTCGGAGGGGTAACGGCGAGGAGACTAATCCATCAAGTAACAAAAGCATTGTCGAAGTATGTTCAATCACAGTCGAAAAGAATCAGACGCCAGATGTCTCCTGTGCAATTACCCACTACAGGTTTGTTGGAAAAATGATGATAATCGTGCTTTACATCCTGGAGAGTAATTTATTTTCCAATAATTGTATAACAAAAATTCCGTGGCTTTGCTTTGAGCTTAGGTTGCTTGTGGAGCAGCTTGAAAGGGTTGATCTGAGTATGTCAGAAACCAGTATCAAACTGGCCTTTTGGATCAACGTGTACAATTCTCTTGTCATGCATGTAATTGCCGAAAACTCTACACTGGTTTCTCTGTTTTCTTGTTCTTTAATTTTTTGTGATTTTGCCAGTGTGTCATCCCACGTGTAATTGCTTTGCAGGCATATCTAGCATATGGAATTCCAAACAGCTCTCTGAAAAGAATGGCTCTATTTCACAAGGTGAAAAAGATATTTTAGTTACAGTTGTCCCTGTGCTGGAGTTATTAATGATGTGGCTAATAAATAACTCACATATTGCAGGCTGCCTACAATGTTGGTGGATATGCCGTGACAGCCAACTCCATTGAACACTCCTTGCTGTGCTGCAGATCCCCGCGGATTGGTCGTGTACGTATGATTTGTGATCTCATGCCAAATCCTGAATTTAAATTCAGATTGTTCATGTAAAGCTGACAGCTTCAAATAAAATTTAAGACCCTAAAATTCAGTTTGGTAAACTATTCATCAAATTCGCTGAAACAAACCAAAGAAGTATAACACCCTATAGTAATCAAATTAGCACGCTGAGGGCTGCTCTAACTGGTCTAAGTACGACATTCCATCTCATGCCTAAGTTTGAATATAAATTCAGATAATTCATGTAATGTAGACGGCTTCAGATAGAACATCAAAAATCAATTTTTAAATTCTACATTTAGGATCCTTTCTAGGAAGCAAACTGTTTATGCTTGAAGAACTCAGTACTTCTGAACCAAGGCCCTAAATTTAGTTCCGTAACTGTTCATGAATTGAGAAAAAAAACTAACCAAGAACACTGGATAACACTCTAGGAGTAGTCAAATTAGCACAGGGAGGGAAACCTGATTTCTGGAGAAGTGATGTCTGATCAAATTTTACCCGCAGTGGTTTGAATCAATACTGTCGACGGCGATGCGGAAGAGATGCGCGGACGAGAAGCAGCTGGTCCAGCTCAAGTTCGGCCTGCCGGACTGCCAGCCTCAGGCCCTGTTCGCGCTGTGCACCGGTGCCTCCTCCGACCCCACGGTACGTACGTACGCCCTGACGCCGCCATCATACTTAGACTGATCTCCTCGAGGCCTGGGCTGAGCTGAGCTCCGGCGTTGCGTTGCGCTGCAGCTCAAGGTGTACACGGCGAAGAACGTGACGGAGGAGCTGGAGCGGGCGAAGCGGGAGTTCCTGCAGGCCGGCGTGGTGGTGCGCAAGTCGAGGAAGGTGTTCCTGCCGCGCCTCGTGGAGCGGTACGCCAAGGAGGCCGGCCTCCCCGCCGGCGACGGCGTCCTCGCGTGGGCGCGCGACAACTTGGACGGCCGGGCCGCGCAGGAGGCCATCCAGCGGTGCGCCGCCGCAGCAGCAGGAGCCGGCGGCCGGCGCAGGGCGTCGCAGGCCTTCGAGTGGCTCCCGTACAACCCCAGGTTCCGCTACGCCTTCGCCAGGAGCATGGTCGACAAGCAAGCCGCCGCGGTGCTCGCCTAGGTTGTTCTCGCCTTCGTAGCTGCTGGCTGCTACTGGTATATGTATATACATATGGTTTTGGGATTGAGATGATGATGTGAAACTCAAACTAGCAATCAAAGCACGGATGAAGTTTACTGGGTCTCATCTGTAACTCAAACTGAAGATTTTGTGCTGCGTACGTTGCAGCGTTTTTGTTCTTTCTCCTCCTCTTTTTTCTGTTGGAAGAAAACGTGTCGTGCATCGCGCCCCACTACTGACCGCGTCATCCCACGATCGAGCTTGTGCAGGACTTTATTTGGCTGCGTGCCGTGGCAGGGTTGAACACGACCGAGGGCCTTTGTCAGGATGTTCGCCCTCCGCTCGCCTGTTTTGATGAAACACGGCCACCGTGCCCTTCTCAAGGCAGTTGTGGATGAAGTGGCAGCGCTTGTTGGTGTGTTCGATGCGGTCATGGAGCACTAGGTTCTTGCAGAGCGAGACGGTGGATTTGTTTTTTAAACACGGGTACAGATGTAAGAGCTCATATAAACGTACATGCACTCACCCCTATGAATGCACACAAGCACACCACCTCTATGAGCACCTCCGAGAAACTGAGCCGGCATGTCATCTCGAGATTTTACGAAGTCATCGTAGGTGCTTCGTAGTCGACGGGAACGTCCCCTCCCACTGAACGCGCATCGTCGAAAATCCTGAAATAAATCCAGGATAAATGCGGACTTGTTGTCGATGAAGAGTGTCATTGGGGAGGTGTCTCGATTCAGTAGATCATTGAGAGATGAGCCAACCAGATACCCTAGCACGCTGCCATGGCCGCCGCAGTATACTACACCTCGCATCATCTAAGGTAATTTCCTCCCTAGGATATTTAGCTGCCCACTCATCATAAGAGGAGCCATTAACTTTACTTCATCATCAAATTCAACATCTTCATCACTTGAATCATAAAGTTTACCATGTCTAGTCCAATCATACTTAGCATTCAAAGAGTATTCAACCATAAAAGTATTGCCAACAAATTTTATTTTCTTAATGCCAGACTTCGTCAAAGTGTGCGGCAGTGGGGTGTATGGACAATCGGGAATTTGAATTCATATTCCTTTAGAAACCACTGAATACGCTTAATAAACTTAATTTCATGGCCAATGTCTTTCTAGGTTCCTGTTGTGCAATATGTAGTATCAATGCTCCTCATAATATGTCTCTGTTTTTTTATTTAGTTGAATATAAGCTATGACATGTATATAAGAAAGGTTAGTAAGATAGTAAGGTGAAACTTCAAGCGAAGGAGTAAAGAATGTACAAGTACAAGTACTCCCTCCAATCCTTTTTACTTTGCATATTAGGTTTGTCTGAAGTCAAACTCTTCAAAGTTTGACCAAGTATATACAAAAAAATATTAACATTCACATAACAACACGAAAATCATTAGATCCATCTTGGAATATATTTTCATATCATATTTTATTAGGTATTATAGATGTTAATGTTTTCTAATATAAATTTGGTCAAACTTAGCAAAGTTTGGCTTCGGACAAATCTAAAACACAGAGTAAAAAGGACCGGAGGGAGTAGTAATTAATGATAATACTATAAAAATATGGAGGTACAAGAGAAGAGAAGGGAATTTGGATAGAACTATGTAGTAAAGAACGTTGTATCAGTACAAGTAGTAACTAATGATAATACTACAAAAATGTGGAGGTACAAGAGAAGGGAATTTGGATAGAACTATGTAGTAAAGAAAGTTGTATCAGTACAAGTAGTAACTAATGATAATCTAACATATAAAGCCTCCTAGAGTACCCGCTGATCCAGCGCCATCCCTCGCGCGCAACGATCTGCCTCGTTCGTTTTACCTACGTGTAAAGTTTTTGGTCCTTTTCAACTGGCTGTCAAACATCCAACCGTTTGTTTTGCTTCACATCGTGTCTTTCCAGTTCGGTGAATGACGGCTGGGCCAGCCATCTAGGTGGGACCACGTTGCAGTGTGCTTTGCTGACTGAGTTTGGGTGAAAAAAGGGGTGGATCGTGTGCTGTGCACGGTGAAAAGCCCGATCCCTCGTCCCTCCTCTCCTCGAGCCCCAGGTTGCACGGTGAAAACCCTAGCCCAATCTCTCGTCCCTCCTCTCCTCGCCCCGCGTCCCCTTCTTCGTGCTCGCCACCACCACCGTGCCGCCCCCTCCCCTTCGCATTTCTTCTCCTCCTGCGTAGGATCCATGGCTCCATGGCGGCTGCTGGCTCGAGGTAGGGGAGCGGCAGATGCGGGGTCGGTTGGATCGAGGCGGGGAGCGGCGGATGCGGCGTCGGCGGCGGCGGTGGCAGGAGAAGAGAGGCAGTAGCGGCGTCGACCTGCAAAGAGGCGAAAAGGAGCAGTAGCGGCGGTGTCGAGCTGCGAAGAGGCGCCGCTCAGGTGCGAGACCGTGGAGGCGAGAGTGGCTGCTTCGGGCCCTGATCTGGGAGGGTACGAGGCAGGGAAGGGCGACATCGCCGGCGTCACAGCGCGCGGAGCCCGAGCCCCTGATGATGGGCAACGCCAAGGCCCCGCGACCGCGACAGGGAGCTCCTCATCCGCCGTCTCCGGCGGCAGCGGCGGCGGCTCGGTCCCCGGTGCCGAGGACGACGGCAACGGCTTGGACAGGTACGTCGCCTCCCCCTCCGCCTCCGCCGCACTCTGCTCCTCCAGCCGCGAGGTTCGCCCCTCTCGTCCCCCTCCATTCACGCCTCGTTCATTCCCCTACGGTTTACCCTTTCATCCACCTACAACGTCGGGTCTATAGCCTTGCTGTTGAAATTTGTCCATGGTTCCGTGTTGGTAATCCTGTGGCAGTTCACAGCTTATTGTCGGATTTCTTGATTGTGCAAAAAGTAGGTTCGAAATGACTATTTATTTTAATGCTGCAAGTTCATAGGAGTAGGGATGTTGACCCTTGGCGAGTGTTTGTTGTGCTGAGGCTTACTATTGGATTGAGTGGTCAAATTGGTGATGAGCTTGATCACTTTTTTGGTGCAATTTGAGGGTAATATTTATATATCCTTAGCAATGGATTTGAGAAGAAATTGCTTTATCTGACTCCCTTGGAGGAACATATTATGATCTTATAATGTTATAATCCCCAAACAGAAGGCAACCATATAGTGTATAAATGCTTTCTTGTGTTAGAACCCTGAGTGGTTGTTAATTTGCCTAGGGTGCTTGCCATGCTGACAGAAAATTCAGACCGGCGCTGAGATTTCTTGTCGTGAGGAAATCACGGGAGGACGAGATGAACCCGGACGAGGTCGCTGTAGTCATTGGCGCCTCCTCCGCCGCGGGAGGCCAAGGGTGAGAGGAAGGAGGTGTCGTCAGCTCCAGAAGGACCGGCAGCCCTCCTCGTCAACTGCATATGCCGAGGTCGCTGCTGGTGCCACCGACTCCACACCAGCCTCCATCTCCCAACCAAGGCCAGCTCAACCCCTCAAGAAGAGCAGGGATGCTCTCTTTCTACATCCAGCATCCACACAACCAGATCGACAAGGTTGAGCTCCTCCATGAACAAATTTCTTACCTTGCTGGTTGTGTCATATGGCAGTCAGCATTTGCTTGATGAATGTTTCAGTTTTACTACCGCTGCACCTCCCCACCATGAGCTCAACCTTCAGCCGTCACCGACACTGAGTGTGTATTCTTATTCCTTTCTCTAATTCATTCATATATTTCATGGGTAGGGTTTGGATGGCCTGATGAGAGCAGCCCAGTAGTTGTACCTCTGCAACTTCGGCAATGTATACAGTCATCAGTACCATTTCTTTACATTTCATTTTTTTGAGTTGTTTGATTCATTTTATTTTCCAACTGAATCAACTCTCGAGGTGGACGCATAGCTCTCTATAAGAAGATCAATCATCGATGACTTACTGATTTACAAGGCACGTAAAAAATATATACTTTCTATGTGTTCTTTGGATCAACTAATGTGAGGTCATTTTCTCTTATTTCATTGTTCTTGCCGCTGCATATATGCCTTCATGCATCTGAACCACTAAAAATTGCAGGAGAAAACATATTGGGGGGATAAGAGGCTATCAGTGTTTATTCCCCCTCCGCTCCCTCTCCTTCGACCATGGGCAGCAGCAGTCAGAGAACCAGGTATGGGTCCTCCTCCCCTTTCCTTTTTCCTTGCTTCTCACTTGTGCCTCAAACCCACCCCATTCTAATCTATCTACACTTTCTCTCCTAGGGGCAGCTGGTTTCAACGAGAAGCTACGTACTTATATGCCCCCACCAATTTCAACGGAGAAATATGACTAGCGACAACTACTAATATCAGGTGGATCCAAGGTGCATCCATCCCCCCCCAAGCAGCTAACTTTTGTTATGTACACTGTAGCTATGGTTGTAGAACGCTCCCATTTCTTTTCTTACTATCAAATTTCCTTGATTCAGCTATTTGACTACATGTTATTATATGCCCAGGGTTAATTAGTACCTACAGTGCTACCTTCAGTTTGTGTAAAAGGTCCAAAGTGGTTTCTGCAATTCTTATTATGCTTCCTGTTGTTCGATAGTTTCAATGGATTTTGGTGTTTCTTTAAAATTGATATTCCCTCGTTAATTCTTTGTTCTGTGGAGAGTATATTTCTTTTGTTGTGACTTGGTGTTATAAAGACTGTCCTTTTTTGTCTGATAAGCTATATGCTAATCCTTTGTGATTGTTGTGTTAGTGCACACATATTTATTCATATCAAAATTGTGTGTGTTTGTGTGGTTAATACTCACTTCATTTTGATATATTTGTCTTCTAATAACCCACCGTGCACAGGACATACCATGGAAGCATCAACTTATCAAGAAATGACTTATTAACCTATTAAAAGACCATACCTGAACCACCTATGACATAACCTCTTCAAAACATTTAAGTAGGGGTGAGCAATAGAAGCGTTGTAGTAACTGCGCGCTTGCTGAACGGACAAACATTTTGACGATGACTCTTGCTTTCATGGATATACAGAGATAAATGGATGGATGTTGCAAATACAGTAGAAATCATGGGTGCAACAATTTTTATGTCCATGTTTTTCTTTTTGTCTGAATGTGTGTGTATACTGGTTACAGGGCACTATTTGCATAGAATTTATTTGACCTCTAGGAACTGGCTGTACTATCTAGCTTTTAAATGTAATAAATCTAGAAGGCAATGGAGCATTACTGTCTTTCCCTCTTTCTACATAAGCAAGAAAGCTGTGACTTGGATTCTGGACATGAATCTTGTTAACCTGTTGAAGCAGAAAACTATAGATGCAGAGTCCAATTAGTTGTCCTTTGTGCATACACAAGAAAGTGGAATTTGGAGTCTGGACATGAATCCTTGAGACTGATGGCCAGAAACAGAACACAACATGATGACCTCCTACTTGAGTGAGACTCTTCTTCACATGTGACTGCTCTCTTTTGGAATACCAGCCATGCGTGACATATTTAGTAGAACAGAGTGTGTCGTACATCTGGTAGTTGTTGTTGCCTATACAGAGTGTGATGATCTGAGGGTTTGAACTATTTTTTTTGCAAATTACTTGTTATATAAACTATATGGATGGAGTTACGGAACATTAAGAAAAGATATGGGAAAGAATAGAGTGTGAAATTTGCTATATAAATTGCTTGTTATATAAAAGTTGAATCTCACGATCCAACTTTTTAGAACTGTTGGGGATATTACTACTGGAGGTAAACCGGCCTTATGTAGCCGGGTTGACTCCTTGAAGATTAGAAGCCCATGAAGATGCAAGGATGATGGTGCGTCACGGAGGCCCAAGGCCCAAAGGCGGGTTAATGCATGTAAATGTAAACCGACCTAGTCATGTAACTTGTATTGTAAGATAGGAAGGATAGAGACCGAACCAGATACGTTTATCATATCGTAGATCAATGACTGCGAACATTTTTGTAGGTGCGTGTCCCTGCGAATTTACGTCTGCTAAAAAGATGCAAAGAGATACTTTTGTTCATATTTTACACCATATGCATATGGAAGTAGCCTGACAATTCCTATGAAAGAGATGAGTGGAATCAAATTCTCCTCCTTCTATCGCTGGAACTAAACGCGGGAACAGAACCAACCCATGCCATTTTGTTGAAGGAAATATGCCCTAGAGGCAATAATAAAGTTATTATTTATTTCCTTATATCATGATAAAAGTTTATTATTCATGCTAGAATTGTATTAACCGGAAACATAATACATGTGTGAATACATAGACAAATAGAGTGTCACTAGTATGCCTCTACTTGACTAGCTCGTTAATCAAAGATGGTTATGTTTCCTAACCATGGAAAAAGAGTTGTCATTTGATTAACGGGATCACATCATTAGTTGAATGATCTGATTGACATGACCCATTCCATTAGCTTAGCACCCGATCGTTTAGTATGTTGCTATTTGCTTCCTTCATGACTTATACATGTTCCTATGACTATGAGATTATGCAACTCCCGTTTGCCGGAGGAACACTTTGTGTGCTACCAAACATCACAACGTAACTGGGTGATTATAAAGGTGCTCTACAGGTGTCTCCAAAGGTACATGTTGGGTTGGCGTATTTCGAGATTAGGATTTGTCACTCCGAATGTCGGAGAGGTATCTCTGGGCCCTCTCGGTAATGCACTTCACTGAAGCCTTGCAAGCATTGCAACTAATGAGTTAGTTACGGGATGATGTATTACGGAACGAGTAAAGAGACTTGCCGGTAACGAGATTGAACTAGGTATGGGATACCGACGATCGAATCTCGGGCAAGTAACATACCGGTGACAAAGGGAACAACGTATGTTGTTATGCGGTCTGACCGATAAAAGATCTTCGTAGAATATGTAGGAGCCAATATGAGCATCCAGGTTCCGCTATTGGTTATTGACCGGAAACGTGTTTCGGTCATGTCTACATTGTTCTCGAACCCGTAGGGTCCGCACGCTTAAGGTTACGATGACAGTTATATTATGAGTTTATACATTTTGATGTACCGAAGTTTGTTCGGAGTCCCGGATGTGATCACGGACATGACGAGGAGTCTCGAAATGGTCGAGACATAAAGGTTGATATATTGGAAGCCTATGTTTGGATATCGGAAGTGTTTCGGGTGAAATCGGGATTTTACCGGAGTACCGGGAGGTTACCGGAACCCCCCGGGAGGTATATGGGCCTTAGTGGGCCTTAGTGGAAGAGAGGAGAGGTGGCCATAGATGGGCCGCGCGCCCCTCCCCCCCCTTGGTCCAAATAGTACAAGGAGAGGGGTCGGCCCCCCTTCCTCCTCTCTCTCCTCTTTCCCCCCCTCCGCGAATCCTATTCCAACTAGGAAAGGGGGGGGAGTCCTACTCCCGGAGGGAGTAGGACTCCTCCTGGCGCGCC
>NC_041380.1:402971023-402998198 GCF_002162155.2 Triticum dicoccoides
GTGAAATCGGGATTTTACCGGAGTACCGGGAGGTTACCGGAACCCCCCGGGAGGTATATGGGCCTTAGTGGGCCTTAGTGGAAGAGAGGAGAGGTGGCCATAGATGGGCCGCGCGCCCCTCCCCCCCCTTGGGCCAAATAGTACAAGGAGAGGGGTCGGCCCCCCTTCCTCCTCTCTCTCCTCTTTCCCCCCCTCCGCGAATCCTATTCCAACTAGGAAAGGGGGGGGAGTCCTACTCCCGGAGGGAGTAGGACTCCTCCTGGCGCGCCTCCTCTTGGCCGGCCAGCCCCCCCTTTGAGCCTTTATATACGGAGGCAAGGGGCACCCCTAGAGACACAAGTTGATCCACGTGATCATATTCTTAGCCGTGTGCGGTGCCCCCTTCCACCATAGTCCTCGATAATATTGTAGCGGTGCTTAGGCGAATCCCTGCGATGGTAGAACATCAAGATCGTCACCACGCCGTCGTGCTGACGGAACTCTTCCCCGACACTTTGCTGGATCGGAGTCTAGGGATCGTCATCGAGCTGAACATGTGCTAGAACTTGGAGGTGCCGTAGTTTCGGTGCTTGATCGGTCGGGCCGTGGAGACGTACGACTACATCAACCAAGTTAACACTTCCGTTGTCGATCTACAAGGGTACGTAGATCACACTCTCCCCCTCTCGTTGCTATGCATCACCATGATCTTGCGTGTGCGTAGAAATTTTTTTGAAATTACTACGAAATCCAACAGCGGCATCCGAGCCTAAGTTTTATGTGTTGATGTTATATGCACGAGTAGAACACAAGTGAGTTGTGGGCGATATAAGTCATACTGCTTACCAACATGTCATACTTTGGTTCGGCGGTATTGTTGGACGAAGCGGCCCGGACCGACATTACGCGTACGCTTACGCGAGACCGGTTCTCCCGACGTGCTTTGCACAAAGGTGGCTAGCGGGTGACAGTTTCTCCAACTTTAGTTGAACCGAGTGTGGCTACACCCGGTCCTTGCGAAGGTTAAAACATCACCAACTTGACAAACTATCGTTGTGGTTTTGATGCGTAGGTAAGATTGGTTCTTGCTTAAGCCCGTAGCAGCCACGTAAAACTTGCAACAACAAAGTAGAGGACGTCTAACTTGTTTTTGCAGGGCATGTTGTGATGTGATATGGTCAAGACATGATGCTAAATTTTATTGTATGAGATGATCATGTTTTGTAACCGAGTTATCGGCAACTGGCAGGAGCCATATGGTTGTCGCTTTATTGTATGCAATGCAATCGCGCTGTAATGCTTTACTTTATCACTAAGCGGTAGCAATAGTCGTGGAAGCATGAGATTGGCGAGACGACAACGATGCTACAATGAAGATCAAGGTGTCACGCCGGTGATGATGGTGATCACGATGGTGCTTCGAGGATGGAGATCACAAGCACAAGATGATGATGGCCATATCATATCACTTATTGCATGTGATGTTTATCTTTTATGCATCTTATCTTGCTTTGATTGACGGTAGCATTATAAGATGATCTCTCACTAATTATCAAGAAGTGTTCTCCCTGAGTATGCACCGTTGCGAAAGTTCTTCGTGCTGAGACACCACGTGATGATCGGGTGTGATAGGCTCTATGTTCAAATACAACGGGTGCAAAACAATTGCACACGCAGAATACTCAGGTTATACTTGACGAGCCAAGCACATACATATATGGCCTCGGAACACGGAGATCGAAAGGTCGAGTGTGAATCATATGGTAGATATGATCAACATAGTGATGTTCACCAATGAAACTACTCCATCTCACGTGATGATCGGACATGGTTTAGTTGACTTGGATCACGTAATCACTTAGAGGATTAGAGGGATGTCTATCTAGGTGGGAGTTCTTTAAGTAATATGATTAATTGAACCTAAATTTATCATGAACTTAGTACCTGATAGTATCTTGCTTATGTATGTTTGATTGTAGATAGATGGCCCGTGCTGTTGTTCCGTTGAATTTTAATGCATTCCTTGAGAAAGCAAAGTTGAAAGATGATGGTAGCAATTACACGGACCGGGTCCGTAACTTGAGGATTATCCTCATTGCTGCACAGAAGAATTACGTCCTGGAAGCACCGTTGGGTGCCAGGCCTACTGCTGGAGCAACACCAGATGTTATGAACGTCTGGCAGAGCAAAGCTGATGACTACTCGATAGTTCAATGTGCCATGCTTTACGGCTTAGAACCGGGACTTCAACGACATTTTGAACGTCATGGGGCATATGAGATGTTCCAGGAGTTGAAGTTAATATTTCAAGCAAATGCCCGGATTGAGAGATATGAAGTCTCCAATAAGTTCTATAGCTGCAAGATGGAGGAGAACAGTTCTGTCAGTGAGCATATACTCAAGATGTCTGGGTATTGTAATCACTTGATTCAACTGGGAGTTAATCTTCCGGATGATAGCGTCATTGACAGAATTCTCCAATCACTTCCACCAAGCTACAAGAGCTTCGTGATGAACTATAATATGCAAGGGATGAATAAGACTATTCCCGAGCTCTTCGTGATGCTGAAAGCTGCGGAGGTAGAAATCAAGAAGGAGCATCAAGTGTTGATGGTCAACAAGACCACTAGTTTCAAGAAAAAGGGCAAAGGGAAAAAGAAGGGGAACTTCAAGAAGAACAGCAAGCAAGTTGCTGCTCAAGAGAAGAAACCCAAGTCTGGACCTAAGCCTGAAACTGAGTGCTTCTACTGCAAGCAGACTGGTCACTGGAAGCGGAACTGCCCCAAGTATTTGGCGGATAAGAAGGATGGCAAGGTGAACAAAGGTATATGTGATATACATGTTATTGATGTGTACCTTACTAATGCTCGCAGTAGCACGTGGGTATTTGATACTGGTTCTGTTGCTAATATTTGCAACTCGAAACAGGGACTACGAATTAAGCGAAGATTAGCTAAGGACGAGGTGACGATGCGCGTGGGAAACGGTTCCAAAGTCGATATGATCGCGGTCGGTGCGCTACCTCTACATCTACCTTCGGGATTAATATTAG
Source organism: Triticum dicoccoides (assembly GCF_002162155.2). NCBI lineage: Eukaryota > Viridiplantae > Streptophyta > Magnoliopsida > Poales > Poaceae > Triticum > Triticum dicoccoides. The sequence goes on from NC_041380.1 coordinate 402,974,055, forward strand.
ACCTAAATAATTGTTATTTGGTGCCAGCGTTAAGCATGAACATTATATTTGGATCTTGTTTGATGCGAGACGGTTATTCATTTAAATCAGAGAATAATGGTTGTTCTATTTATATGAGTAATATCTTTTATGGTCATGCACCTTTGAGAAGTGGTCTATTTTTGATGAATCTCGATAGTAGTAACACACATATTCATAATGTTGAAGCCAAAAGATACAGAGTTGATAATGACAGTGCAACTTATTTGTGGCACTGCCGTTTAGGTCATATCGGTATAAAGCGCATGAAGAAACTCCATACTGATGGACTTTTGGAACCACTTGATTATGAATCACTTGGTACTTGCGAACCGTGCCTCATGGGCAAGATGACTAAAACACCGTTCTCCGGTACTATGGAGAGAGCAACAGATTTGTTGGAGATCATACATACAGATGTATGTGGTCCGATGAATATTGAGGCTCGTGGCAGATATCGTTATTTTCTCACCTTCACAGATGACTTAAGCAGATATGGGTATATCTACTTAATGAAACATAAGTCTGAAACGTTTGAAAAGTTCAAAGAATTTCAGAGTGAAGTTGAAAATCATCGTAACAAGAAAATAAAGTTTCTACGATCTGATCGTGGAGGAGAATATTTGAGTTACGAGTTTGGTGTACATTTGAAAAATTGTGGAATAGTTTCGCAACTCACGCCACCCGGAACACCACAGCGCAATGGTGTTTCTGAACGCCGTAATCGTACTTTACTAGATATAGTGCGATCTATGATGTCTCTTACTGATTTACCGCTATCGTTTTGGGGTTATGCTTTAGAGACGGCTGCATTCACGTTAAATAGGGCACCATCAAAATCCGTTGAGACGACGCCTTATGAACTATGGTTTGGCAAGAAACCAAAGTTGTCGTTTCTGAAAGTTTGGGGCTGCAATGCTTATGTGAAAAAGCTTCAACCTGATAAGCTCGAACCCAAATCGGAGAAATGTGTCTTCATAGGATATCCAAAGGAGACTATTGGATACACCTTCTATCATAGATCCGAAGGCAAGACTTTTGTTGCTAAGTTCGGAAACTTTCTAGAGAAGGAGTTTCTCTCGAAAGAAGTGAGTGGGAGGAAAGTAGAACTTGACAAGGTAACTGTACCTGCTCCCTTATTGGAAAGTAGTGCATCACAGAAAACTGTTTCTGTGACACCTACACCAATTAGTGAGGAAGCTAATGATAATGATCATGAAACTTCAGGACAAGATACTACTGAACCTCGTAGATCAACCAGAGTGAGATCCGCGCCAGAGTGGTACGGTAATCCTGTTCTGGAAGTCATGCTTCTAGATCATGATGAACCTACGAACTATGAAGAAGCGATGGTGAGCCCAGATTCCGCAAAATGGCTTGAAGCCATGAAATCTGAGATGGGATCCATGTATGAGAACAAAGTGTGGACTTTGGTTGACTTGCCCAATGATTGGCAAGCAATTGAGAATAAATGGATCTTCAAGAAGAAGACTGACGCCGACGGTAATATTACTGTCTACAAAGCTCGACTTGTCGCAAAAGGGTTTCGGCAAGTTCAAGGGATTGACTACGATGAGACCTTCTCACCCGTAGCGATGCTTAAGTCTGTCCGAATCATGTTAGCAATTGCCGCATTTTATGATTATGAAATTTGGCAGATGGATGTCAAAACTGCATTCCTAAATGGATTTCTGGAAGAAGAGTTATATATGATGCAACCAGAAGGTTTTGTCGATCCAAAGGGAGCTAACAAAGTGTGAAAGCTCCAGCAATCCATTTATGGACTGGTGCAAGCCTCTCGGAGTTGGAATAAACGCTTTGATAGTGTGATCAAAGCATTTGGTTTTATACAGACTTTCGGAGAAGCCTGTATTTACAAGAAAGTGAGTGGGAGCTCTGTAGCATTTCTGATATTATATGTGGATGACATATTACTGATTGGAAATGATATAGAATTTCTGGATATCATAAAGGGATACTTGAATAAGAGTTTTTCAATGAAAGACCTCGGTGAAGCTGCTTACATATTAGGCATTAAGATCTATAGAGATAGATCAAGACGCTTAATTGGACTTTCACAAAGCACATATCTTGACAAAGTTTTGAAGAAGAGCAAAATGGATCAAGCAAAGAAAGGGTTCTTGCCTGTGTTACAAGGTGTGAAGTTGAGTCAGACTCAATGCCCGACCACTGCAGAAGATAGAGAGAAAATGAAAGATGTTCCCTATGCTTCAGCCATAGGCTCTATCATGTATGCAATGCTGTGTACCAGACCTGATGTGTGCCTTGCTATAAGTCTAGCAGGGAGGTATCAAAGTAATCCAGGAGTGGATCACTGGACAGCGGTCAAGAACATCCTGAAGTACCTTAAAAGGACTAAGGATATGTTTCTCGTATATGGAGGTGACAAAGAGCTCATCGTAAACGGTTACGTTGATGCAAGCTTTGACACTGATTAGGACGATTCTAAATCGCAAACCGGATACGTGTTTACATTAAACGGTGGAGCTGTCAGTTGGTGCAGTTCTAAACAAAGCGTCGTGGCGGGATCTACATGTGAAGCGGAGTACATAGCTGCTTCGGAAGCAGCAAACGAAGGAGTCTGGATGAAGGAGTTCATATCCGATCTAGGTGTCATACCTAGTGCATCGGGTCCAATGAAAATCTTTTGTGACAATACTGGTGCAATTGCCTTGGCGAAGGAATCCAGATTTCACAAAAGAACCAAGCACATCAAAAGATGCTTCAATTCCATCCGGGATCTAGTTCAGGTGGGAGACATAGAGATTTGCAAGATACATACGGATCTGAATGTAGCAGACCCATTGACTAAGCCTCTTCCACGAGCAAAACATGATCAGCACCAAGGCTCCATGGGTGTTAGAATCATTACAGTATAATCTAGATTATTGACTCTAGTGCAAGTGGGAGACTGAAGGAAATATGCCCTAGAGGCAATAATAAAGTTATTATTTATTTCCTTATATCATGATAAAAGTTTATTATTCATGCTAGAATTGTATTAACCGGAAACATAATACATGTGTGAATATATAGACAAACAGAGTGTCACTAGTATGCCTCTACTTGACTAGCTCGTTAATCAAAGATGGTTATGTTTCCTAACCATGGACAAAGAGTTGTCATTTGATTAACGGGATCACATCATTAGTTGAATGATCCGATTAACATGACCCATTCCATTAGCTTAGCACCCGATCGTTTAGTATGTTGCTATTGCTTTCTTCATGACTTATACATGTTCCTATGACTATGAGATTATGCAACTCCCATTTGCCGGAGGAACACTTTGTGTGCTACCAAATGTCACAACGTAACTGGGTGATTATAAAGGTGCTCTACAGGTGTCTCCAAAGGTACATGTTGGGTTGGCGTATTTCGAGATTAGGATTTGTCACTCCGATTGCCGGAGAGGTATCTCTGGGCCCTCTCGGTAATGCACATCACTGAAGCCTTGCAAGAATTGCAACTAATGAGTTAGTTGCGGATGATGTATTACGAAGCGAGTAAAGAGACTTGCCGGTAACGAGATTGAACTAGGTATGTGATACCGACGATCGAATCTCGGGCAAGTAACATACCGGTGACAAAGGGAACAACGTATGTTGTTATGCGGTCTGACCGATAAAAGATCTTCGTAGAATATGTAGGAGCCAATATGAGCATCCAGGTTCCACTATTGGTTATTGACCGGAGACGTGTCTCGGTCATGTCTACATTGTTCTCGAACCCGTAGGGTCCGCACGCTTAAGGTTACGATGACAGTTATATTATGAGTTTATACATTTTGATGTACCGAAGTTTGTCCGGAGTCCCGGATGATCACGGACATGACGAGGAGTCTTGAAATGGTCGAGACATAAAGATTGATATATTGGAAGCCTATGTTTGGATATTGGAAGTGTTCCGGGTGAAATCGGGATTTTACCGGAGTACCGGGAGGTTACCAGAACCCCCCGGGAGGTATATGGGCCTTAGTGGGCCTTAGTGGAAGAGAGGAGAGGTGGCCATAGATGGGCCGCGCGCCCCTCCCCCCTTGGTCCGAATAGGACAAGGAGAGGGGGCCGGCCCCCCTTCCTCCTCTCTCTCCTCTTTTCCCCCCTCCGTGAATCCTATTCCAACTAGGAAAGGGGGGAGTCCTACTCCCGGAGGGAGTAGGACTCCTCCTGGCGCGCCTCCTCTTGGCCGGCCAGCCCCCCCCTTTGAGCCTTTATATACGGAGGCAAGGGGCACCCCTAGAGACACAAGTTGATCCACGTGATCATATTCTTAGCCGTGTGCGGTGCCCCCTTCCACCATAGTCCTCGATAATATTGTAGCGGTGCTTAGGCGAAGCCCTGCAACGGTAGAACATCAAGATCGTCACCACGCCGTCATGCTGACGGAACTCTTCCCCGACACTTTGCTGGATCGGAGTCCGGGGATCGTCATCGAGCTGAACGTGTGCTAGAACTCGGAGGTGCCGTAGTTTCGGTGCTTGATCGGTCGGGCTGTGGAGACGTACGACTACATCAACCAAGTTAACGCTTCCGTTGTCGATCTACAAGGGTACGTAGATCACACTCTCCCCCTCTCGTTGCTATGCATCACCATGATCTTGCGTGTGCGTAGGAAATTTTTTGAAATTACTACGAAACCCAACATTTGTATCTTCAACCAAACACAAAAACGGAACCGACCCATTCCTTGGGAATGGAACCATGACATTCCATGATTTTTGGTCCTCAAACCAAATACACCCTTAAGGCATATTTTACGGTTTTGAAGCTATAGGGTGTGCTGCAAGATTTATTTAGAAAAGTGAGGGGGGACTGGGCCTCATGGTGCAATGGAGGGGATTGATCTGGAAGTAGATGTTCGCACATGAACATGTCACCGTGTACCTGGGGGTGATGCACTGCAGCTCACGTCGAAGGAGAACCAGCCAGAAGCACAATATGCAAGCAATCCAGCGGGCGCTTTTGTTGACTTGAAACCCCACACGCCCGGGAGGGGCCTCGTCAGGGCGCACGTCGGATATGGGCTGCCCTAGGTCGACCTGATCGCCCCTAGGACCTCAAGGTTCGCCGCCCTACAACAAGATGAACGAACGAAGAACGAGAAAGAAGAAGAAGGGAGAAGGTAAAAGGTAAAAAATAAGTCATAGATCAATTTGTCGACTGTGTGTTGTTCAATCAGTCGTCACCTCTCATCTATTTATGAGGTGGCTGCACTTCTCGTACAAGGAAAGCACTGAAAATTTCGTCCAAAACATAAAAAACCCTAACCTAACTCGGACAGTAATCTTTGGCAACTTTTTGGATCCATTCTGAGCCTCCGAGTGGTTTGGTCCGGTCTCATCGAGTGAACGTGGTCAACCTTATGTACTCTCCCACTTAGAAATTTCTGAGTGGTTTCACTCGGTCTCATCAAGTGCACCAGGTGTCTCATGACAATTTTTTCGACATCCATTCGGTCTCACTGAATCAAATCCACTATGTCTGTCCAAAGAGACTGTGCAGTTTTTGTACCTAACCCTATTTTGGCTATACATGATGCATACAGCCTCGGATTATGATGATCTTTATATCAAAATCAACCTTTTGGACAAGATTAAGATTTTTTATGTAGCAACTATTTTCATTTGAGGCCATCTTAATTGTGTTTCTAGCCATGCCAAAATCTAATGTCAACATATGCTTCGCTGGATTTATCATATCTTTTGCGGCTGAGCTCTGTTTTGGACCACCTTCATATCCATCTTGATGTTATCAAATAGGGCTATCCAATGGTGACTTCCAATCATAAGTTTGATGCCATCTTGCTATGCCATCAAGCTTCTCTTCATGATTGTGCCACTTTTGAGCATAAACACCATCCCCTTGTTTTTGGCAAAGCTAGCGTGCCAAAAAATAACTTTCACCGAGTCCATTCTAAGGACTATGCCAACACTTCACCGGCCATTTTGTATGCTTAGGGCGATAAGTATATATCGGCCATTGCTTTCTTGAACTTTCTAGATGCAAACTTTGGTGGAACTTCCTCAATTATTTGCTTATTTTTCACCCAAGCACTTGAAAAGAACACCATCAACAATCCAGCAATAAAATTTCATATACAACTGTGCATCTCAAAGCCATCTGTATTGTCCACCCTTTTTCTAGGATCTTGGATATAATTAACAATGAACTTTCCTCAATCCTTGCTTTCGCCTGCCAAAAATTTCATAGTGGCCGAAGCAGTGGGATCCAGTTTGGCCTTACCTTTGTCGGTGACACTAAACATCGGCTATTGACATATATGCAATACACCATTATCAACACGGTAGCTGGATGCTTGTTGTGCTAACTCATTTGCTCACCAATTGTCATGTGTAGACATATGAGCCATATTGCCATATTAAATCAACCCAAGGTGAATATTACATCCAGGCATTTTTCAAGATAAATTATAACGAATCACCGAACGCCTCAATATGTGTAGCACCTATAACAACCAAAAGCCCCAAACCGAATAATATGCATATTCGGCTTTGATTATTTGTGCAAAAATATTTTGAGCGGCATGAGGATTCACAAAATAGCACCACAAGGAGATATATATGGTACTAGAGAGACCATTGCTATGAATTGAACCATCAAAATACACGGTACTAGAGAGACCATGTTAATATAAATAGTATGCATGACCTCAATCCAATGCTCAGCAATAAAACTAACAATGATTTGGCTTTTCATACATAATAAATTAGTGAGCCAAATCATATCCAGCCAAAGCATAAGCGCACTCACCAGCTCTACAACTATGAATTGGTCCATGCAACATATATTGAATGGATCGATTATAATGTCTCAACTCCACGCAAGCAATATTGATATAAGCATATTTTTAAATGAATGCATACCTTGTCTCGGTCTCTAATTAAACTAAGTGTGATGTTAGAATACCACACCTGTCATGTATTCTTAGGGCGATAGATAAATATCGACCATTACCACAAGATTCATGTATACTTCATCCACCAAAGCATGTATATCCAAAATAAACAAGTGAAATAAGAAACCAAATATTTATGCCCTTTGAATTGGCAACAAAATTTGTAGCTAATCAAATGTATAGTGATTTGGTAATACCCTTTCATGACCTAGGAAATTGTATTGCATCCATGGATCAAAAAAGCCAATTGGAGGACAACCAATCATACCTGGTGATGAATTACATGGCATATGCATCAATGACATGGTTGAAGAATATGGATGATGTGATAACCGAAGATTCTGGTGGTTAGATGTAAACCTTCGGTTAGTTGTTTATAGTTTTCACTATTTTCCTTCTTCGCCTTTGCTGCACCTCTTGCAATACAAGCTTTCACATTATTCTTGTTTAGAGTACTTCCTTTGGGAACCCATGCCATGTTCCTCTTTTCAAGTTCTTGTGCACTACACTTTTGCAATTTCTTATTTTTTCAATACGATAAGCCGAGTGGGCACCTCGGCTGTGATTCCATTTTGGACAAGGGCTTCTCTTTCTTGGCCCTGTGCGCTCTCAACTTCTTTTCTTCAGGTTTGGCATTTTTGGGTTTTGAACAATTGATTGCTTCATCTCATTGCTTTTAGTGACCAATGTCAACACCTTAATTGGCTCTTTGCCATTTGAAATCAAATCTGAAGTGGCACACTTACGACCATCTTCTTTGATGCGATATACTTGTTTGACCAGCTCTTTCTTCTCCCTTGAGCTCTGTACCGATTTCTTATGATTGAAATGCTCTTTGACATGTGATTGTTCATCAAATGTAGATCTTCTTAGAGCTACATATCGGCTGTGAGATGGTCTAAAATAAGATGTAGAATATGCCCCCGTATCATACATGTCCCATGATGGGTATGGATTTACATGAGAATAGGAAGGTATCCATGACATTGGCATTAGAGGCCCTGTTGGGGAACGCAGTAATTTCAAAAAAATACCTACGCACACGCAAGATCTGTTATGCGATGCATAGCAACAAGAGGGGAAGAGTGTTGTCCACGTACCCTCGTAGACCGTAAGAGGAAGCGCTATGACAACGCAGTTGATGTAGTCGTACGTCTTCACGATCCGACCGATCCTAATACCGAAAGTACGGCACCTATGCGATCTGCACATGTTCGGCTTGGTGACATCCCACAAACTCTCGATCCAGCTGAGTGTCGGGGAAGAGCTTCGTCAGCACGATGGCGTGATGACGGTGATGATGAAGCTACCGGCGCAGGGCTTCGCCTAAGCACTACGACGATATGACCGAGGTGGATTATGGTGGAGGGGGGCACCGCACACGGCTAAGAGATCAATTATCAACTTGTGTGTCCATGGGGTGCCCCTACCCCCATGTATAAAGGAGCAAGGGGGGAGGCCGGACGGCTCTAGAGGCGCGCTAGGAGAGGAGGAATCCTCCACCACTAAGGCCCATGTGGCCCATTAGTTTCCCCCGGGGGTTCCGATAACCCCCCGGCACTCCGATAATTATTCGATGACCCTCGGAACTCATCCGGTGTCCGAATATAGTCATCCAATATATCAATCTTTATGTCTTGACCATTTCGAGACTCCTCGTCATGTCTGTGATCATATCCGGGACTCCGAACTACCTTCGGTACATCAAAACACATAAACTCATAATACTGATTGTCACTGAATGTTAAGCGTGCGGAACCTACGGGTTCGAGAACTATGTAGACATGACCGAGACACGTCTCCGGTCAATAACCAATAGCGGAACCTGGATGTTCATATTGGCTCCCACATATTCTACGAAGATCTTTATCTGTTAAACCGCATAACGATATGCGTTGTTCGCTTTGTCATTGGTATGTTACCTACGCGAGATTCGATCGCCGGTATCTCAATACCTAGTTCAATCTCGTTAATGGCAAGTCTCTTTACTTGTTCCGTAATGTATCACCCGGTAACTAACTCATTAGTTACATTGCTTGCAAGGCTTATATTGATGTGCATTACCGAGAGGGCCCAGAGATACCTCTCCGACAATCGGAGTGACAAACCCTACTCTCGATCTATGCCAACCCAACAAAAACCATCGGAGACACCTGTAGAGAACCTTTATAATCACCCAGTTATGTGGTGATGTTTGGTAGCACACAAAGTGTTCCTCCGGTATTCAGGAGTTGCATGATCTAATAGTCATAGGAACATGTATAAGTTATGGAGAAAGCAATAGTAACAAACTAAACGATCGTCGTGCTAAGCTAACGGATGAGTCAAGTCAATCACATCATTCTCTAATGATTTGATCCCATTAATCAAATGACAACTCATGTCTATGGTTAGGAAACATAACCATCGTTGATTTAATGAGCTAGTCAAGTAGAGGCATACTAGTGACATTCTGTTTGTCTATGTATTCACACATGTACTAAGTTTCTGGTTAATACAATTCTAGCATGAATAATAAAAATTTATCATGATATAAGGAAATATAAATAACAACTTTATTATTGCCTCTAGGGCATATTTCCTTGAGGCCCAAAATAAGGATATGAATATAACGCATTGAAATTCTCACTCTGCCAATACCGATCCTCAGATTTGCGCTTGGGGGTGGTCTTGATGCTTTTGAATTACTTGGGTGATAAGCACTTTTCTCCTCACTCTTCTTCTAATATTTATCTAACAATTGTGAAAAAGTAACTTTGGTCTTCTCGCACTTGTGCTTATTGCAGCTTTTATCTCCTTTGGTTTTGCTTGCATCGATATTTGGATTCTCTTGTAGCCCCCTAGTACTTGGCATCTTCGGTGCAACTTTGATGGAATTCTTTCCCTCTAGAATATTATAATTGTGATCTTGAATATCTTCCTTACTTGACAGATGGATCCCATCATCCGCAATTTTTACCTTCTCATCTCTTAGTGAATCGGCTTGGTTTTGCTTGCATCGATATTTGGATTCTCTTGTAGCCCCCTAGTACTTGGCATCTTCGGTGCAACTTTGATGGAATTCTTTCCCTCTAGAATATTATAATTGTGATCTTGAATACCTTCATTACTTGAAAGATGGATCCCATCATCCGCAATTTTTACCTTCTCATCTCTTAGTGAATCGGCTTGAAGAAACTGATGCAAAATCTTTTTGCCATCAGGACCAACCAGAATAGACTGGTTGTTCCTTGTGTTTCAACAAATTTCAATCATCCTTTACCAATGCATGATTTAACTATTTGATGAAACATATTACAATCATCAAAGTTATGCTTGAATGAATCATGCAACTTACAATACGTTCGTCCTTAGATTGATGGCTTGGCATGGTGATCAAGAATTCTAATGTAATTACTTTACAACAAATCAAATATTCGATCACACATGCTTGAATTGAAGGTATACTTCTCATTTTCAAGTCAATCTTGTTGTGAGAACGGCTTTGGAACTAAGGACATTAACGGTTCCGATTTGGCATCTCCCCATGTGGGTATGAATTTCCTTTCGCATTCTTTTCCCGGTGTCATTGGATAAGATATTATACTAGCAACGGTTTCTCAAAAGAATTTAACCTTGGCTCTAAATTTCTGAATTGAAAATAGTTAGAACATACATGCCTTAGTTAAGACCAAGTGTATGTCAAGTATGAAACAAGCAAATTTACCCATTTTGATATAAAATTTAAGTAAAACAATGGGAAAATCTTTGTCTAATGGATGCACTGACAACAAAGTTATGGCCAAATATGAAAATAGGTAAGTTATTTGCTAGACATACCTCTTCAAATATATTGGGAGAGCATGATGGTGGTGTGACTTGAACAATATCTTGCTTTGCCTTCGGATGACTCCCCAACACCTTGCAGTCCTCTTTTTCTTTATTTCGTGCATCACTACTTTGAAGATCTTTGTCAACCGAACTTTGTTCGGCTACTTGCTCTCTTCCTTTAGGCTCATCAATTTCTATGGGACGAAACTCATAGGACAGGAAATAGGTTCACTTTAGAAAAATCAAACACGGTTGTTTCCTATGCTTGCCATGCTCTTTCATAATGATACTTGCATGTTTTGGATATGATGGATTCAGAACACACACTAGTTGATTCAGCCGTTTCAACTATACACTTTCACTCTTTGAATCATCATTCTTTTTTTGCTTTTACCAATTGGCAAGACTTATTTTCTTTGAGCCAATTCTTTTTCTATTTGTTCTTGACGATGAGCAGCAAAATAACTTTAAAGTTTTTTTTAATTTCAACCCACTCCGGATATGATTGCCCCCCAGTCAAAATGGCGAATCAGCGCCTCTGCCACTTTAGTAGTCATCTTCTCCTTTGGCCTGAGCAACCCGAGGTCCTTGACAATGCGAAGAGAAGCTCAGTGAGCCACTGTGACCTTGGACGCGATCGCAGCCTGGCACGCGTTGTGGCGACGGGGACCGAGGCAGCACATGACTTGGGCGGGACTGTGGGGTGTCAGGGAGGCGCGTTGGCGAAGACTAGAGTCGGGGTGTCTAGGAAGAGGCGGCGGGGCTAGATGCTCTCCTCGTCGCGGACGGTTTCTAGCTGGTAGACCTGGCAGGTGACCGCTCCTAGTTGGGCCGCCATGGTGCGCGCGGGTGGTGGGGCTTGGCGGTGGAAATTGATTGGGCCGCCCGTGGGCCAGAGAGGATGGGGCCAAACACTCCAGCTGGTCTTCGGGACCCACATTTTCCTTCTACTGACCGTTGACGAAGTCCAGCGGGGCTGCGACCGCAGCGTCAGCCGCTGCTTGCATCTCGTTGGCCGTGCAGTCTACCGTGACCTGGGTTGCCAGTGGCTTTTTGGCGGCGGCGAAGAACGCCTCCACCAGATCGTTGTGGGGGTCGGAGTTGTCTTCTGTGTTCGCCGGTGGTAGCGCTGCCCGGGGGGAGGGGGCGGTGGAGTTTGCTGACCTGACGGCTCACCACCCGGAGCATTTATTCGTTATCTTCAACCAGTCGGCGGACCATGTCAACATTGTCAGGCGCAACTCCATCCGGGTCGATGGCGTCGTCTTCTACATTGCGTCATGGCATGAGCATGACCATGCGGGCTTCGGCAACTTCAACCTCCACACCAGGGTCGTCATTGAGAAGGTGCCGATGCAGTACTGATCCCTGGAAGGCGTAGAAGAGATCCTCCACGACAAGGTGCGCGTGGACTGTCTCGACAGAACGCTCGAGCGTGGCCACACCAAGACTTTTATCTACTGGCTCTCGGCATGGGATGTCGCCCACATCCCCACCAAGCACATGATGTGGGTGCTGCCGTGCGACGCTGGAAGGGTGGAGGAGATGCAGGGCTTCTTACCGCCCGACCGCCGGGTGGCGCCGCCGCCCGGAGCAACACGGTACGGCATGCTCATCCATGTGGATCGAGTCGAAGTTTGGTCCCCTCCTTCACCGCGTTCATCGCACTCGGGGCAGATCGGCTTGCCGTCTTCCAGCTCCGACGAGGGCGATGCGCCGTTCCCCACGTGATCCCTAGCACGTGGACGATGGAGGTTTATACAATCTGGAGCCATCTGTGTTGTAGAGGGCTTGCTTTGGGGGTACTTCTCCACTTTTGAGCTATGTTTCCTGGTGTGTTCCTCTCAGGTCTTAATCCATGTATTGCATTTCCAGGGCCCCCAAGCAATAATTTCCGGCCCCATCCACCCGTCAAAATTGATTTCCCCAAAATAACCTCCACCAACTTCCCCGTACCCTCGCGTTAACCAGCCAATGGTTGCTCCTCCTTCTTTGCCTCAACAGAGAAAAGACCAGTCTTGTTCCTCCGCCTCCCTCTCTTCCGGTAACCAGATATCACCGGCGTGAGGCACGAGCCTGATTGAACATGTCCTCCTCACGCGCCCTCCTCTCGAGCCCGCACGGGGTTGCGAGCCGGACCTTCACGAGAGCGGCGCCGGCCCACCTCGCCGCGCCCTCGATCCCGTTCGCGCGCTCCGGCACTCTCCGCGCCCGGACCGCGATCCTGTCGTCGCCGGCGGCCACTGTGCCGGTGACCTCTACTGAGCCGAAGCGCCGGATCTCGCGCTCCGTGTCGGACTCGGCGCCGCGGGCGAAGCCTGCGGTCCTGGTGGCGGAGAAGCTGGGCGAGGCCGGGCTCGACGTGCTGCGTCAGTTCGCCGACGTGGAGTGCGCGTACGGCATGTCCCCGGCCGAGCTCCTGGCCAAGGTGGCGCAGTTCGACGCTCTCATCGTGCGGAGCGGCACCAAGGTGACGAGGGAGGTGCTGGAGGCGGGGCGCGGGCGGCTGCGGGTGGTCGGCCGGGCCGGCGTCGGGATAGACAACGTGGACCTGCAGGCGGCGACGGAGGCGGGGTGCCTCGTCGTGAACGCCCCCACGGCCAACACCGTCGCCGCGGCGGAGCACGGCATCGCGCTGCTCGCCTGCATGGCCCGCAACGTCTCGCAGGCGGACGCCGCGCTCAAGGCCGGTGAGTGACCGATCGCTTCATTTGTGATGGTGTTTAGTTACGTCCGTTTTAGTTGCCATTGTTCCAGATTTTAGCACTATTTTTGACATCGACGTCCGATTCTGAAGGAGGGCGGCAGATTAACACCACAAATAATCTTTGGCGCTCACTCCTCCTCAGAATAGGAACACGTGATTAAATTTCCAATTTGGTGGTGTCACTTTAGTGGTGTTGGGTGCGAGAGAAAGGTAAATTTAGACTTTACATGGACATATTGTGTCTAAGACGGACACCTTTCAATACTTAGGATCAATGCTAGTAGTAGAAAGCAATGGTTGTCGTATCAAGGAGGGTATTAGCCAGCGAACCAAAGCGGAGGTGGATGAAGCGGCATGCTACAAAAAAGTATAACCACAAAAGCTCAAAAGTAAATTCTGCATGACGGCGATTGAATCTCTCTGTTGGAGCCTATGCTAAATTATTGCGTCCTATGAACGTCGCCATGTCGCTAGGGCCCGCATTTTTCTAGGCTAGCACCACCAAAGAAGCCGTCGTGACCACAGGCTTGCGTACGTGTCTTGATCCATGAAATAATTGTCCCTTGCTACCTTCTCTCCTTTTCTGTCAGCTCATACAGTGGAAATTAGATTTGCTGTTTTCTGATATAAGGGTAGTGATCAGTCAAGTAAAAACCACACAAGCTAGTAGTACGTATGATCAATTGAGGTTTGCTCGTGTGCTTGCTTTGGGATTATAGTATTTTGCTCTTCGCTTTACTAGCCAGCAATGATTGAGCCGACGATTTTCAGGATAGGTTTTCTTGGAAAAATCAGCCTTCGACTTGTGAACATAAAAAATGCCCCATTAGCAAGTTATAATATTTAATAAAATTACCATAGAACGATTGTTCTACGGTTTCAGCTCAAAAAAAAGCAGATCAATTGTCAGGGTGACTCCACGAGAGCATTAATCTCTAGTTTGATTTCCTTTTAATCACTTTGTAATAGCTGTATGCACTCAAATCCAAAAATAAACAAATGTACCTCCCTCTTTCTGTTGAAAACGGAGGAAAAGTACACACGCATGACCCCCATAACCCAACTGTATCAGTATGATGAACCGTTACAACGGAAAATGAACAATGTATTTGGTAAGAGCCTTCAGATGACATTTTGGTTGTGATATCGACGACCTGCTTGCCGTGGGTGATTGATTGAGTACAGTATATTGCATCTTTTGTGTGTCTCTGAAGTCTGTTTGAAGATCATGACAGCTTACCAGTGTAGCCAAAAGGGGTGCATCAAAGCTGTGGGTGAGGAGTCTTTGCTTTCTGGGATTAGTTCAGATAGTAGGAAGTTATGCTTTCAACATCTTTGCGAATCTAAGTGTAATCACACACTGAAGCGTACTAAAGTGAATATGTATGAAAACTATTGAATGTCATGATTGCTACTTAGTAGTACTACTAAATAGCAGCAACGGAAGTGGAACATAATTTTAGATTCTCTGGTCCACTTTCGTCGGGCTTTACCTTTCTCGTGATAAGCGGTTGCAAATCAGCAGGATGATGCCTTTTTCGTACTGAGGAATCTGTGCAAAACTATTTTGGCAATATGAAACTAATAAAATTTGATGGGTCCCAAGCATGATACCTCAGCTTAGTGGGGAATATGATCCCTGTTCAACTTTAGCATTTTGATCTGCTACGTGGCAAAAAATTTAGTGCTACATGTAGAGGCCAAATCGGTCACTGATATTTTGGAACTTGTTGCTTTCTGGCACTTATGAAGCCAAACAAAATCATGCGTTGTCAAGGAGGAAATTCGATGGATGTAGGCTGCCTTTGTGTTTGCCTGCAAAAGTTGCTATATGATCCTATCTAACTATCTAGTAGGTATTTTCAGTTTTTACCATGAAGTTTTAACGATGAATTCACCTCGCCACTTAACAACTGGGTCCCCCAAGGGAGGGTGTAACAGAGTGTGGGGAAATCCTGTTGCTAACATTCAAGTGGGCATGAAACTTCAACCCTATACTTTTTCTATTCCTACATTTTCAAAATCCTACGAATCAAAGAGGCCCTTAGCAGTGTTTTCAATCTAGCTATTTCAAATTTATTATGCTTCTATCTTGCATGTTTACATTGTCGCATAAACTTAACACTTAAATACTTCCTTCGTGGAATTACTTGTCGCTCAAACGGATGTATCTAGACGTATTGTAGTGCTAGATCATCTGTTTAAGCGACGAGTAATTCGGGATGGAGGGAGTAACTTTTAATCACGGAATACAAAAACAAAAAAATTCCACAGGTGATGCGAGTGAACTCGTTCATTCTTACTAATAAAAGTATTGAACTGATTTCCCACAGGCAAATGGCAAAGAGCCAAGTACGTTGGAGTTTCCCTAGTTGGAAAGACTCTTGCCATCATGGGCTTTGGAAAGGTTGGCTCAGAGGTGGCAAGGCGAGCGAAAGGGCTAGGGATGCATGTGATTGCCCATGACCCCTATGCCCCGGCCGATAAGGCCCGTGCCATTGGAGCAGAGCTGGTGTCCTTCGAGGAGGCCATCGCCAAGGCAGACTTCATCTCCCTCCACATGCCGCTCACCCCGGCGACATCCAAGGTCTTCAACGACGAATCCTTCGGGAAGATGAAGACCGGCGTGCGGATCGTCAATGTGGCCAGGGGCGGAGTGATCGATGAGGATGCTCTGGTCAGGGCACTGGACTCCGGCAAAGTTGCTCAGGTGATTCGAAGCTTCCTCTTCTCAGCTTTCTTCTGGCTCGCCGGTGTGGAGATTTCTCTGAAAGGTGGAGGTTTTGTTTGCCAATCTGGATCAGGCAGCTCTTGATGTCTTAACTGTGGAGCCCCCGGCGAAGGACAGCAAGCTGGTTCTTCATGAGAATGTCACTGTCACGCCCCATCTTGGAGCAAGCACAGTGGAGGCGCAGGTCGGCGTCTTGGCTACGATAAATGTTTCAGTGGATGTAATCAAACCACTTGCCGCTCTTTTTGAGGTACCAACGCACCTGAACTTGCCGCATTGCAGGAAGGCGTCGCCATCGAAATTGCTGAAGCCGTCGGCGGCGCACTGAGAGGTGAGCTCGCAGCGACCGCCGTGAATGCTCCCATGGTCCCAGCAGAGGTACGCACGAAGCTTCTTGAGAAGTTGAGATGTCGGTGATAGACTGTGATTATGCGGCAAATCTTTCTTCTGAATCTGTTTCTTCCTTTTACAGGTCATGTCAGAGCTAGCTCCGTATGTTTCCCTGGCGGAGAAGCTGGGGAGGCTGGCAGTGCAGCTCGTCGCCGGGGAGAGCGGCATCAAGGGCGTCAAGGTGGTGTACACCTCAGCCAGGGACCCCGACGACCTCGACACGAGGCTCCTCCGGGCGATGGTCACCAAGGGCATCGTGGAGCCCGTGTCCAGCACCTTCGTCAACCTCGTGAACGCGGACTACACGGCGAAGCAGCGCGGCCTGCGCATCGCCGAGGAGCGGGTCTCCCACGACAACGCCGCCGCCGAGGCGCCGCTGGAGTCCATCCAGGTGCGCCTTTCGCACGTGCAGTCCAGGTTCGCCGGGGCGATCAGCGACGGCGGGGACATCGTCGTGGTCGGCAGGGTCAAGTACGGCGTGCCCCACCTGACCGTCGTCGGGCCCTACGAGGTCGACGTCAGCCTGGAGGGGAACCTGATCCTGTGCCGGCAGGTCGACCAGCCCGGGATGATCGGCAAGGTCGGGAACATCCTCGGGGAGAAGAACGTGAACGTCAGCTTCATGAGCGTCGGCCGCACCTCCCGTGGCAAGCAGGCGATCATGGCCATCGGCGTGGACGAGGAGCCGGACAAGAAGACGCTCGAGAAGATTGGGGCCATCCCGGCCGTCGAGGAGTTTGTGTTCCTCGAGCTATGATGGACGGGGGGCGCTCGCTCCACTCCTCGCTAGAATAAGTGGCATCGCAGCGACATCATATTGGTTTGATGCCACACGGGGTGGAGTGAAAGTGATCCTTCCACGGCGCCTTGGTTTGGCCTCCTTTTGAATAAGAACGATGTGTGTGTATGTTATATGCTGTGTGTGTCAACGTGTGCGCCTAGCGCTTGTTTATGCAGAGTCGTATCATAGTATTATATTGTTTGGCTAGATAATTGTTTGTGTGTTGCAAACTTGCCATACAGACACAAATATTTTGTATGTAATGGTGATGATGATTTACCTGGCATTTTTATTTCTATTTTTATTTACTTAAAGACAGCAGGATGCTATATTTCATAAATAAAGTTGGAGAAAAACAAAGTTACGAATACGAACCTAAGAGGAAGGGAGAGATTTGCGCTGGTTGCCAACCGGTAAACCAGCAAGGGAGAATACACCCAACTTTGGGGGTGGGAAACTCCAGGGTAACGATAACCGGTGAACATCAGCTGGGAGAAGGAATGCAAGCGAACTTTTTTGTGCACTTTAACTCATAAGAGCATCTACAGCCGGGCGCACAAACCCATCTCATACGTTTGGGTGAACTGCCCGATCACTATCTGATCACGATTTTTCGACTCAGACGGCCCCCTCAAACAGGCCTCAAACACCCAGGTTGACTGGCACCCCTTATATCCAACCCAAATATGAGACAGATATGGGGGCGCTTGAACATGCCCGCCACGTCGGACCCGACAACCCGACCTCATCGTAAATTACATCAATTCCACCCCCAAGACCTGTCGGATTCATTTGCTATCTCCTCCCTTCTTCCTCCACGTCATCCGTCTCGCAGCTTCACCGCGCGCGCGCTCCGCAGTCGTTCCTAGCCTCTGCGTCGCCAACTCTAGTAGAGCAATCCACTCTCCCGCCGTGGTGGAGGTGTTTGGACCTGAGTATCTCGGAGAACAAAATGCGCAGGACACGGAGAAATTATTGGCTATTGGAGACGCAAGGGGGTTTCTAGAAATGTTCGGATCAATTGATTGCATGCATTGGCAAGGGAAGAACTGTCCCAAAGATTCACGGGGAATGTATCAAGATAACACCAGAGAGGCCACCATCATATTAGAAGCGGTGGCATCACATGACTTATGGATCTCGCGTGCTTTCTTTGTAATGTCGGGTTCTCACAACAACATCAACGTCCTTCAACGATCTTCGGTGTTCAGGAGGCTTTGCAATGGGGAATCACCGCCGTTCAACTACACCGTCAACGGCCGAGACTACAACATGGGATACTATGTTGCCGATGGTATCTATCCTCAGTGGGTGGTGTTTGTGAAGACCATATCCGAACTGCATGGCAATAAACAGAGCCACTTTGCAACAATGCGGAAAGCGGCTATAAAGGATGTGGAGAGGGCATTTGGTGTGCTTCAATCTCGTTGGGGAATTGTGCGAAGCGCTGCAATGATGTGGGAATCAGAAACTTTGTGGTAGCTGATGACATGTTGTGTTATTCTGCACAATATGATTACCGAGGATGAGGGTGATGGTGTAGTCCAAACCAATGATTTTGAAGCACCTGGAGAACAAGTTGAAATCCCGAAAGATCAAGCTATGGCTCAGCTTATGAACTTTCGGCAGATGCATCAGAATCTTCAAGATCATCAGATGCACACGCAACTACTCAATGATCTTGTGGAGCACATGTGGGTCCACAATGGAAACCAAGGAGCTAATGCTTGAGTTGTGCACTTAAAATAAATTTTATGTAAACACTATCTATGCTCGGTACCAACATTTGTTATTTATGCGCGACATTGGCTTTTATGATCGACGTGCATGGATTTGCAAGGATTTAAGAACCCAAATTTAAGATATGTGAATGCCGGGAGCGAAATACAAGGGCCCGTCCGGATGTGCCCGCGAGCATGCCCAGAAGCGTCCATGGACATATAGTGGGTCGGATTTGCCAAGTCTGGCTATAAATCCTCTAAGGGATTGGTAAATTGTTATTCACTTGGAACCATGTAAACCTAGCTGGAAATGGTTGAACTGTAATTTGCCATATTTCAAAATACCGTACGGTTTAGTACTTTGTTCAGAGAGTCGGTCATCCCAAAATAGAAGAATTTTTTTTCATGATTCTCCTAAATCTTTTTGGTGTCTTGTGTGATCTAATCATCAGAAGGCACGGACTGTATGGAATGTTGCTTGTCCTATCTAATTATCTGCAATTCACAGGTTATGGAACTGCAATTGCAATGATAGCAGGAACAATCTTGCTTTTCTTTTTCTTTTCTTTTTTGGCGGAAGAGGAATGACCTTGCTTGGGGACCTTGCTTGGGCGACCTTCTCTGTTATGATATTGTTTTCTAAGTTAAAAAAACCTAAAACCTGCTCGATGGTTTTGTTATGTTGGATGTGCCCCAAGAAGCTTCTTTCTTTTGATTTTTGTTGTCAATATATTCTGTGGATGCTCCCCATACTCATTTTGAAGTTTGGCAAACAATGGCGGAGCTATGGTAGAAAACAAGGGCGGGCCGATACAAAGGAAGACTCATAATTCTAAAGCTCATGGTTAAGTTTACTCTTAAATCTTCATGTAATTGCTATGAGCTGGGCGGGCCACAGCCGATTTTATCAACACGTAGCTCCGCCGGTGTTGGCAAATATCAATTCTCTGGATGTTCTTCATACACATGGGAATCACATGAAGTTCAAATGTTAGCATAGCTAAGTTGTATGTTCGGCAATGACACAATGCACAGATCAAGTGTTCAGACATTGTTGTACTAGACTTAATTTGCATGTTATGTATGAATGATTTGTGTTGTTTTCTATCCGAATTTTGATTAGTATTGACCACTTTGCATGAATTTTATCCGATTAGTTAAAATGCGATTTGAAATGCATGCGGCTAACGTTGGATGATCCTCCCATATACTATCCGTGGACTGGTTCTTATCAACGCATAGATGTGAAAAGGTATTTACGGGTTACCGTTGAAGATGCCCTTAGTTATAAGGATAGAAAATGTTTGGTGTCAAAAAAAACATAGAAAAATGTTGTCCCAGATTCCACGGGTGTGGAACGTTGCATGAACCCTTTGGAAATTTCTTCGAAACTCCTGCAAAAATAGAGCTGTTCTCGGTTTAGGTTCCAAAATCCGTGGACTCCAGTTTCAAAAAAAAAAATTAAAAAAAAATCCGTGGACTCCTTTTCTTCTCAGGTCCCAGTCGAGATCGGTTGATTCTGTGAACGGGAGGATAGCGAGGCAAAGCGAATGCCGTTCGTCTCTTCCGCTCCCCCTGTGCCATACCACACGGCACGCGCGGGTGGGTCGTTATCGAGACCGACACGATTCATTTTGAAAGGAGGCGTCACTCGCCGGATGGCAGGCACGCTGACCCCGCGCCTTCGCACTTTACAAAGCCCGCTCCCGCACAGCGCACACAAAGACCCGATCCATGCACTGGGCAGCCCACCACGAGGCCCGCTATTTTTTCAGTTTTCACCCTCGTATCCATATTAATTGGGCCGTGCTACGCGTCGTCACGCATCCGCCGCCTCACGAGCCATCTGATTATGCCATCCGTTCTTCTTGTCTAATTTCCTGTAACAACGCTCTTGTTGAAAAATCTTTTCTTCTCTAACTTTCTACAGCAGAGACATGTTACAATATTCCTTCTTCTCTAATTTTGTGTAACAAGACCTCTGTTGCAAAATCTTCTCTTCTATGATATACCGTAACAAGACCCTGTTGCAAAAAAATAATAATATTCTTCTCTATTTTTTGCAACAAAACCCTTGATGCAAAACTTCTTCTCTACTTTTCTGTAACAAGACTCTCGTTGCAAAACCTTCATTGCAATATGACCAAACATCTCCAGCTTCTCCTATGTATTCCTGCAATAGTACTATCGTTGCGAAAACTTGTAAGAACGCCGACGGCTGCAACGGTGAGAGCACCCCGTGGTCTTTGCATCATGCTGTTTGTTGCGGTATGCCTTTTCGAAACAGGTGCCCGGTTGCAAGAACTGCAGTACGGAGCGTTTTGTATGTTCAGATGAGATCCATAAAGAGATTGCAGGCGAAGGTCAGATTCAACGCATGGATAGAAGAGATAAAATATGCGGCCATTCCAGTAGAGAAAGGGATGAAGGAGAGAAGCGGTGTGCTGGCCCATAAGACGTGTGTCAAGCGTAGAACCTCGTGGACTTGAGAGAAAAGATCGGTCGGTTGACCACTAGCTTTTTTTCCCATATTAATTGTACTGATTCTAAAATAACATATTAATTGTACTAAATCAATGATAATTAATATGGATGTACTAAATCAACGACAATTATTATGGATAAGCGAGAGAAGCAAAAAAATATGGCCTCTCTACAAAAAAAGCATAAAATAACAATTTTTATAGAAATTAAAGAGGGACTTTGATAAGTGCCACATGTATGGCATGAAGCAATTTTGCTTTGACTTTTTTTATGGTACCTTTAGTTACCCGGGGATGTGAAGTATGACAACTTTCTGTTTGGATGAACAGTTTTAGTTTTCTAGATTTCGTTTCCCTTTTTTATGGTAATTTTAGTTGTAAAAACGCGAAGATGGTGTTACTACGTACCACACATATAACACTTATCATTTAGGTTAAAGAGAGGATTTCGGATGTGAACATTTTAGTTACGCATTACCTAAAACAGCGCAGTCTTTGGCCTCATCTCAAAACAAAAGAAAAAATGTACTCATATGACATTAATGCCAAGATCTTCCTTGGATGTGAATTGTCGTGGCCTTAAGGGGCGATACATTTTTTTAATTATAAAAACATCTCCAATAAATGATATAGATGTATAAATAACTATCTTTTACATCATCAATGCCTAAAAATGCCGCTCCAACGGATGATGTAGATGTATATATTTTTACATCACCTGCTTCAGATAATGTAAAATATAACATTTGAAGATACAAATTTGCATCTCCAACCGCTGGAGATGTAAACCCAGATGTAAAACGGCCAGCCACGCGTCAACCAACCGTTATCATGAAAGTTTCTGTTGATCCCCTTGCTGTTGCCGTCACCGGCCGATTTCGGCCAAATTCGACGCCTCCCCGCCGCTCCGGCCAGCTCTAGCGCCTCACCCTCGCCACCGGGCCACCATGGCCGCCTCCTCCTACCGCGCGGTCGTCGTCGTCGCTCCCGCGCTCATCTTCCCATGGTGACGCCACCGGGGATCCTCAGGAGCACCCGCTCGAGTCGGCTGCGGAGGATGGAGCTCGGCAGGCTCTACATCCAGTCGTCGTCGTGATCCACATCCACCACCAGCGGAGGACGAGGTTCCACCGCATCCGCCCCGTTTTCCGCCACGCCGCCGCTTGATTCAAGTGTTGTCGCCCCGCCCCGCCTTAGTTGAAGCTCCGTCGGCCCGCCCCATCGCATTTGAAGGTCAGCCGCCGGCGCATTTCGAGTTTCGCCGCCGCCCCGCCCCGCTCCTCATCTCAAATTGATGCTCGGCTGCCCGATTCGAGCTCCCCTGCCAGCGCCCGTCTCCACGCTCGGCCGCCGGCGCCCATCTCTACTCGGCCCTCGGCCGGAGCCGCACCGCCGCCATGTCGCCCAAGAACTAGTTTACATTTTCAAATACATCATCTGTTGGAGCACTAGACATCACCAAACATACATCATTTGTTGAAGTCGAGACTTCTTTTTGAAGATGTAAATTAAAGGCATTTCTTTTGGTGATATAAATTATACAATACCTACTTTTACATCCCCAGGTATATATATATATCTTCTATTGGAGATGCTCTAAGCAATGTAAAATCCCGAGCATTTGTCATAAGACGTTTCACATCTGAATAATACTGTTCAAATTTGATCTTGTAAGAGGTAGCCGACGACACATGCTGAGGATCCAATTTGCACATTTTTTTTATGGAAGGGAACATGTCAAAATGATACGAGTGGGTGACTATGTCATGGTTCGCACTGCTCACGCACATTTAGAGGGGGGAAGGACCATCCAACCACAAGCTGGCGGACGCTGGGGTGCGGCAAAGGCAATGGTCCAGCTAGTTGGAATAAGAACACAACGACAAACCAGATCTCGGAAGTGAGTTGTCACGATGAATATCAGTGCATCCTCTCCCAAACCCAGATTTCAAACAGATCAAATTGTACTCACACTCACACGGTGAGTAGTCTCGATGGCTATGTCACATTACAAGAAGTTCAGCTACGTGGTGATGGGAACATACAGGTATGCACATTCAACTTATAAATAATGTAACCGCGGGCTGTCTTAAAAGACAGTACAAACCCAAGCGCTACGTACATACACTCATTCATATGAACGCACACACGTATACCCTATCCCCTATGAGCATCTTCAAGAGACTGAGCCGATATATCATTTTGAGATTTTACAAAATTACTGTAGGCACTGCACAGTCGACAGGAACGTCTTCTTCCACTAAACGCGCATCGGCAAAAATCCTGAAATAAAGCCCATGGTTTACGCGAACCAACCTATGAACGCATACACGCACACCCTACCTCTATGAGCACCTTCGAAAGACTGAGCCGATGTATCATCTTGAGATTTACGAAATCATTCTAGGCACCTCGTCGTCGACGGGAACGCTTCCTCCCACTGAAAGCACATCGTTGAAAATCCTGAAATAAATCCAGAAATAATGCGAGCACCAGGAATCGAACCCTAGTGGGCTGGGCATATCACTGTCCCCCTAACCATCCAACCACAAATTGATTCGCAACCC
>NC_041380.1:402998407-403061274 GCF_002162155.2 Triticum dicoccoides
ATTGTTCATACGTATTTAAGGGGTAGGGGAGTATCGTGCAATAGGGTCGCGAATGCTAGGACGTGGCAAAGGTAAAGGTGCACCACACACTTAGTTGGCAATAAAATGACAAAGAAAAACATGTAAATGAGTTGTCGCAAATTTGCATGATCTTAGAGCATCTACAGCCAGACGCCTCAAACCCCCACAAAAGACTAGGCGGACGGTCCGATCACTGACCGGTAAAAAAAACGCCCCTGATGGGTGCCTCTCCAGTCAGACCGGGCATTTGAGGCGTGTTTGAGGTGCCCTCATGTCTAGCCCAACTCTGGGTTGAATATGGTGAGGCACGGGCACGACCGAGCGCCTCTGCCACGTCGGACTAACGTGCGGGTCCTCCATGAAAACATTCCGAAAACCAGCGGTCCAAAGCTCGTCTCCTGCGATGGACTAATAGCGCCACGTGTTGGCGCTCCGACGCGCCGCGCAAGGCCCCTAGCCAACTATTTAAGGTGGACGCTGGCACCGAAACCCTACCCATCCACGTTTCCTCCCCTCCTGTCCGCCGCCACCACTTTCCAATCGTCTTCCACCTCCACATTTCACCCGCCCGCCGTCACCACAATCAAGTAGCCATGCCACCATGCCGATGGGTCAGGAGCTATCCTTATGTAACACCAGAGCATCGGCTGCAGCTCCTTGAGCAGATCCGGGCAAGGTGTGAAGCCTAGATCGCCGTGGAGATACCTCCCGACGTGGTGGATCTGGATGAGAACGCGGGGCGGGAAGAGGATGAGGAGGACACATAGAAGGACGAGGAGCAAGAGGAGCACGAGGCGACGCGGCCGACACATATCTGTAGGTGAAGCAGGGAACAATCCTCGATTCCTTTCAATCGGAGGCCAACCTCGTATCCTATAGGCGGAGCAGGAAGCAGACGTCGACAAGATGCTTGAAGGAAATATGCCCTAGAGGCAATAATAAAGTTGTTATTTATATTTCTTTATATCATGATAAATATTTATTATTCATGCTAGAATTGTATTAACCGTAAACTTAGTACATGTGTGAATGCATAGACAAACAGATTGTCCCTAGTATGCCTCTACTTGACTAGCTCGTTAATCAAAGATGGTTAAGTTTCCTAGCCATGGACATGTGTTGTTATTTGATGAACGGGATCACATCATTAGAGAATGATGTGATGGACTAGACCCATCTGTTAGCTTAGCACTATGATCATTTAGTTTATTGCTATTGCTTTCTCCATAACTTATATATGTTCCTATAACTATGAGATTATGCAACTCCCGAATACCGGAGGAACACTTAGTGTGCTATCAAACGTCACAACATAACTGGGTGATTATAAAGATGCTCTGCAGGTGTCTCCGATGGTGTTTTTTGAGTTGGCGTAGATCAAGATTAGGATTTGTCACTCCGATTGTCGGAGAGGTATCTCTTGGCCCTCTCGGTAATGCACATCACTATAAGCCTTGCAAGCAATGTGACTAATGAGTTAGTTGCGGGATGTTGCATTAGGAAACGAGTAAAGAGACTTGCCGGTAACGAGATTGAACTAGGTATTGAGATACCGGCGATCGAATCTCGGGCAAGTAACATACCAATGACAAAGGGAACAACGTATGTTGTTATGCGGTTTGACCGATAAAGATATGCGTAGAATATGTAGGAACCAATATGAGCATCTAGGTTACGCTATTGGTTATTGACCAGAGATGAGTCTCGATCATGTCTACATAGTGCTCGAACCGTAGGGTCCACACGCTTAACGTTCGATGACGATTGGTATTATGAGTTTATGTGTTTTGATGTACCAAAGGTAGTTTGGAGTCTCGGATGTGATCACGGACATGACGAGGAGTCTTGAAATGGTCGAGACATAAAGATTGATATATTGGACGATGTTATTCGAACACCGAATGAGTTTCGGGGGTCACCGGATAAATATCGGAGTGCCGGGAGGTTATCGGAAACCCCGGGGGAACTAATGGGCCTCTATGGGCCTTAGTGGGAACAGAGGAAGGGCCAGGAGGGGCTGCCCCCTGGGTCCGAATTGGATAAGGGGAAGGGGGCGGCGCCCCCCTTTCCTTCCCTTCACCCTCTTCCTTCCTTCCCCCTCTCTCCCTCTTGGTGGATTCCTACTAGGACTTGGAGTCCTAGTAGGATTCCCCTCTTGGGGGCGCGCCCTAGGGGCCGGCTGGCCTCCTCCTTGCTCCTTTATATACGGGGGTAGGGGGCACACTAGAACACACAAGTTGACAGTTTTCTTAGCCGTGTGCGGTGGCCCCCTCCACAGATTTTCACCTCGGTCATATCGTTGTAGTGCTTAGACGAAGCCCTGCGTCGGTAACTTCATCATCACCGTCATCACGTCGTCGTGCTGATGAAACTCTCCCTCGGCCTCAACTGGATCAAGAGTACGAGGGATGTCACCGAGCCAAACGTGTGCAGATCGCGGAGGTGCCGTGCGTTTGGTACTTGATCAGTTGGATCGCAAAGACGTTCGACTACATCAACCACGTTAATTAACGCTTCCACTTTCGATCTACGAGGGTACGTAGACATACTCTTCCCCTCCCGTTGCTATGCATCACCTAGATGGATCTTGCGTGTGCGTAGGAATTTTTTTGAAATTACTGCGTTCCCCAACAGTGGCATCCGAGCCAGGTCTATGCGTAGAGGTTATATGCACGAGTAGAACACAAAGGAGTTGTGGGTGTGGGTATATACATATTGCTTGCCGTCACTAGTTGTTTCTTGATTCGGCGGTATTGTTGGATGAAGCGGCCCGGACCAACATTACATGACCGCGTTCATGAGACTGGTTCTACCGACGTGCTTTGCACACAGGTGGCTGACGGGTGTCTGTTTCTCCAACTTTAGTTGAATCGGATTCAATGAATAGGGTTCTTTCTGAAGATCAAAAAGCAATCACTATACCACGTTATGGTTTTTATGCCGTAGGTAAGAACGGTTCTTGCTAAGCCCGTAGCAGCCACGTAAAACTTGCAACAACAAAGTAGAGGACCTCTAACTTGTTTTTGCAGGGCATGTTGTGATGTGATATGGTCAAGACGTGATGAGATATAAATTGTTGTATAAGATGATCATGTTTTGTTAAAGTTATCGACAACTGGCAGGAGCCCTATGGTTGTCTCTTTATTGCATAAGATGCAAGCGCTATATAATTGCTTTACTTTATCGCTATGCGATAGCAATAGTTGCAAAAGCAATAGTTGGCAAGACGACCATGTGACGACACGTTGATAAAGATCAAGATGATGGAGATCATGGTGTCATGCCGGTGACGATGGAGATCATGACGGTACTTTGGAGATGGAGATCAAAGGCACAAGATGATGATGGCCATGTCATGTCACATATTTTTATTGCATGTGATGTTTATCTTTTATGCATCCTATTTTTCTTAGTACGACGGTAGCATTATGAGATGATCCCTTACAAAAATTTCAAGGTATAAGTGTTCTCCCTGAGTATGCACCGTTGCGACAGTTCGTCGTGCCGAGTCACCACATGATGATCGGGTGTGATAAGTTGTACATTCTCATACAACGGGTGCAAGCCAGTTTTGCACACGTAGAATACTCGGGTTAAACTTGACGAGCCTAGTGATACGTCCATTTTGTATCATGCTTTTATATCAATATTTATTGCATCATGGGAAGTTATTACACATTATGTCACAGTACTTATGCCTATTCTCTCTTATTTTACAAGGTTTACATGAAGAGGGAGAATGCCGACACCTAGGATTCTGGGCTAGAAAAGGAGCAAATATTAGAGACCTATTCTACACCGCTCCAAAAGTCCTGAAACTTCACAGAAGCTATTTCCAGAATATATAAAAAATACTGAGCACAAGAAGTTTCAGAGGGGGCACACCCTGGCCACGAGGGTGGGGGGCGCGCCCTACCCCCCTGGACGCGTCCCCTGCCTCGTGGCCCCCCTGGTGGCCCTCTGATGCCCATCTTCTGCTATATGGAGTCTTTCATCGAGGAAAAAATCAGAAGCAAGCTTTCGGGACGAAACTCCACCGCCACGAGGCGGAACCTTGGCGGAACCAATCTAGGGCTCTGGCGGAGCTGTTCTGCCGGGGAAACTTCCCTCCGAGAGGGGGAAATCATCACCATCGTCATCACCAACGATCCTCTCATCGGGAGGGGGTCAATCTCCATCAACATCTTCAGCAGCACCATCTCATCTCAAACCCTACTTCATCTCTTGTATCCAATCTTTGTATTCAAATCTCAGATTGGTACTTGTGGGTTGCTAGTAGTGTTGATTACTCCTTGTAGTTGATGCTAGTTGGTTTACTTGGTGTAAGATCATATGTTCAGATCCATTATGCATATTAATACCCCTCTGATTATGAACATGAATATGCTTTGTGAGTAGTTACGTTTGTTCCTGAGGACGTGGGAGAAGTCTTGCTATTAGTAGTCATGTGAATTTGGTATTCGTTCGATATTTTGATGAGATGTATGTTGTCATCCCTCTAGTGGTGTCATGTGAATGTCGACTACATGACACTTTACCATTATTTGGGCCTATAGGGAGGCATTGGGAAGTAATAAGTAGATGATGGGTTGCTAGAGTGACAGAAGCTTAAACCCTAGTTTATGCGTTGGTTCGTAAGGGGATGATTTGGACCCATATGATTCATGCTATGGTTAGGTTTACCTTAATACTTCTGCTGTAGTTGCGGATGCTTGCAATAGGGGTTAATCATAAGTGGGATGCTTGTCCAAGTAAGGACAATACCCAAGCACCGGTCCACCCACATATCAGATTATCAAAGTACCGAACGCGAATCATATGATCGTGATGAAAACTAGCTTGACGATAATTCCCATGTGTCCTCGGGAGCGCCTTACATCATATAAGAGTTTGTACAGGCTTCTCCTTTGCTACAAAAAGGATTGGGCCATCTTGCTACACCTTATTTACTTTTATTACTTGTTACCAATTGCCTTATCACAAAACTATCTGTTACCGATAATTTCAGTGCTTGCAGAGAATACCTTGCTGAAAACCGCTTATCATTTCCTTCTGCTCCTCGTTGGGTTCGTCACTCTTACTTATCGAAAGGACTACAATAGATACCCTATACTTGTGGGTCATCAGGACTCTTTTCTGGCGCCGTTGTCAGGGAGTGTAGCGCCTTTGGTAGGTGGAATTTGGTATGGAAAAATTTATATAGTGTGCTGAAATTTACTGTCACTTGTTACTATGGAAAGTAATCCTTTGAGGGGCTTGTTCGGGGTATCTTCACCCCGATCGGTAGAGCAAATAGTTGCTCCTCAACCTACTGAACCTACTGAAAATGTTTACTTTGAAATTCCTTCGGGTATGATAGAGAAACTGCTAGCTAATCCTTTTGCATGAGATGGAACATTGCATCCTAACTTACACTTAATCTATGTGGATGAAGTTTGTGGATTATTTAAGCTTGCAGGTATGCCCGATGATGTTATCAAGAAGAAGGTCTTCCCTTTATCTTTGAAGGGAGATGTATTGACATGGTATAGGCTATGTGATGATATGGGATCATGGGACTACAAACGGTTGAAATTGGAATTCCATCAGAAGTTTTATCCTATGCATCTTGTTCATCGTGATCGTAATTATATATATAATTTTTGGCCTCGCAAAGGAGAAAGCATCGCTCAAGCTTGGGGGAGGCTTAAGTCAATGTTATATTCATGCCCCAATCATGAGCTCTCAAGAGAAATGATTATTCAAAAAATTTATGCTCGGCTTTCTGACAACAATCGCTCCATGCTCGATACTTCTTGTATTGGTTCCTTTATGATGAAGACTATTGAATACAAATTGAATTTATTGGAGAGAATTAAATGCAACTCTGAAGATTGGGATCTCGACGAAGTTAAGGAGTCAGGTATAACACCTAAGTTTGATTGTGTTAAATCTTTTATGGATACCGATGTTTTTCGTAAATTTAGCACTAAATATGGACTTGAATCTGAGATAGTAGCTTCTTTCTGTGAATCCTTTGCTATTCATGTTGATCTCCCTAAAGAGAAGTGGTTTAAATATAATCCTCCCATTGAAGTAAAAGTAGTTTCACCTATTAAAGTTGAAGAAAAGACTATCACTTATAATGATCCTGTTGTTCCTACTGCTTATGTTGAGAAACCACATTTCCCTGTTAGAATAAAGAATCATGCTAAAGCTTCAACTGTTGTCAACAAAAGTAATATTAAGACACCTAAACACCCTGAGCAAGTTAAAGTTGAACCTCATGTTGCTATGGTTAAAGATCTCTTGGCCGATAATATTGATGGGTAGGTTATTTACTTCTGTGATGAGTCTGCTAGAATTGCTAAACCTGGTGCTAAAGATAAACATAGACTTGTCGTAGGCATGCCTATTATTTCTGTTAAAATAGGAGATCATTGTTATCATGGCTTGTGTGATATGGGTGCTAGTGCTACTGCAATACCTATTTCCTTATATAAAGAAATTATGCATGATATTGCACCAGCTGAGATAGAAGGTATTGATGTTACCATTAAGCTTGCTAATAGAGATACTATTTCACCAATCGGGGTTGTTAGAGATGTTGAAGTCTTGTGTGGAAAGGTTAAATATCCTGCTGATTTTCTTGTTCTTGGTTCCCCACAAGATGGCTTTTGTCCCATTATATTTGGTAGACCCTTCTTGAATACTGTTAATGCTAAGATAGACTGCAATAAGGATGTTATTTCTGTTGGTTTAGGGGATATGTCTCATGAGTTTAATTTTTCTAAATTTCATAGACAACCCCATGATAAATAATGGCCTAGTAAGGATGAAATTATTGGTCTTGCTTCTATTGCCGTGCCTCCTACTGATCCATAAGAACATTATTTGCTAGACCATGAAAATGACATGTTCATGAATGAAAGAAGGGAAATAGATGAAGTATTCTTTAAACAGGGACCTATTCTGAAACACAATTTGCCTGTTGAAATCCTAGGGGATCCTCCTCCACCCAAGGGTGATCCCGTGTTTGAGCTTAAACATTACCTGATACACTTAAATATGCTTATCTTGATGAAAAGAAAATATATCCTATTATTATTAGTGCTAACCTTTCAGAGAAGGAGGAAGAGAAATTATTGAAAACTCTGAAGAAGCACCGTGTTGCTATTGGGTATACTCTTGATGATCTTAAGGGCATTAGTCCCACTCTATGTCAACTCAAAATAAATTTGGAGGAAGACGCCAAACCAGTTATTGATCATCAACGACGGCTGAATCCTAAGATGAAAGAAGTGGTAAGAGAAGAAATATTAAAGCTCCTTGAGGCAGGTATAATTTATCCCGTTGCTAATAGTCAGTGGGTAAGTCGTGTCCATTGTGTCCCTGAGAAGGGAGGTATTACTGTTGTTCCTAATGATAAAGATGAATTGATTCCGCAAAGAATTATTACAGGTTATGGGATGGTAATTGATTTCCGCAAATTAAATAAGGCTACTAAAAAAGATCATTACCCTTTGCCCTTTTATTAATCAAATGCTAGAAAGATTATCCAGACATACACATTTTTGCTTTCTAGATGGTTACTCTGGCTTCTCTCTAATACCTGTGTCAGCCGATGATCAATCAAAGACCACTTTTACTTGCCCTTTCGATACTTTTGCTTATAGACGTATGCCTTTTGTTTATGTAATGCACCTGCTACCTTTGAAAGATGCATGATGGCTATATTCTCTGACTTTTGTGAAAAGATTTGTGAGGTATTCATGGATGATTTCTCCGTTTATGGATCCTCTTTTGATGATTGCTTGAGCAACCTTGATCGAGTTTTGCAGAGATGTGAAGAAACTAATCTTGTTCTGAATTGGGAGAAATGCCACTTTATGGTTAATGAAGGTATTGTCTTGGGGCATAAAATTTCTGAAAGAGGTATTCAAGTTGATAAAGCTAAAGTTGATGCTATTGAAAAGATGCCGTGTACCAAGGACATTAAAGGTATAAGAAGCTTCCTTGGTCATGCCGGTTTTTATAGGAGGTTCATTAAGGACTTCTCAAAAATTTCTCGCCTCTGACTAATCTATTACAAAAAGATATTCCTTTTGTCTTTGATGATGATTGCGTAGAAGCATTTGAAATACTTAAGAAAATCATTGATTTTTGGACCTATTGTTCAGCCACCTGATTGGAATTTACCCTTTGAAATTATGTGTGATGCTAGTGATTATGTTGTAGGTGCTGTTCTAGGGCAAAGAGTTGATAAGAAATTAAATGTTATTCAATATGCTAGTAAAACTCTAGACAATGCCCAGAGAAATTATGCTACCACAGAAAAGGAGTTCTTAGCAATTGTATTTGTTTGTGATAAGTTCAGACCTTATATTGTTGATTATAAAGTAACTATTCACACTGATCATGCTGCTATTAAATACCTTATGGAAAATAAAGATGCTAAACCTTGACTTATTAGATGGGTTCTCCTACTACAAGAATTTGATTTGCATATTATTGATAGAAATGGAGCTGAGAACCCCGTTGCAGACAACTGAAAGTGCAATCATGCCCTTAATCATATTTTGATGTTGATGACAACATGCATATTGAGACTAATCATGTTTATCAAGTATTTCCCAGGATTATGTCCCAAGGGCTATGTGTGCGTGGATCATGACTACAGACATAAAAACATATATCACCCAAGAGCAGAGACACAAGACAAAGATAAAAAGCTTCAGCTCCTTGTTTTCGGTTTTGCTCTTGAGTGTAGGGATCCCACACTATTAAGAGGGGATCGATGGATTTCGCGAAAGAACTTGCTCAAAACCACAAAATTCCCTCTCATACCATCTCATAAATTCTTCCTATAACTTGTGCAAAAATGGTAGTAGGTTTCTAAGCTAAAAGGTCCAACTTTCACCGGACGTCCGAAGTCTACGGACGTCCGGCCTCTCTCAACCAACCAGACATCCGACTCTCTCCAGTCGTCCGGTGCGTCTTCACAGAACTAAAATTAGCGGAAGACCGGTCACACCGGATGTCCGGTCACCGGACGTCCGCTCATCTCCGGATATTCGATGCACTCCAACAGAACTACAATTAATGGATTTCTGACAACACCGGACGTCCGGGCTCCGGACGACCGGCGCCTTCCAGATGTCCGCTACCTGTGCTGTTTTCGCGGTCAGATTTATACTCCAGCGAGCGGACGACCGACTGCCCGGCCGGACGTCCGGTCCGATCTGTGTCACCGGTCGTCTGGTACCCACCGGACGTCCGGCAGCTCCTGTGCCTTAAGTGGCCAAACGGCTAGCTCTTCACTACCACTATATATAGCCTTTCTTCCCTCTCGGGATAGGACTGATCACTCACTTTGAACAAACCCTAGAACACATTACACTCTCTCTCTCACTCCTCCACACCAAATCTTAGATCCCCAAGGGATTTGAGAGCATTTGAGAGAAGTTGTCCGACCAAGTGATATATCCACTCCTTCCCTTTCTTTACACCAAAGGAATTTGTGACTTGAGCAAGTCTTGAGCTTTTCCCATCGTTCTTGTTACTCTTGGAGGTTGGAGACTCCTAGGCGGTAGGAGTCTTTCGGAGAGGAATCAACCTTTGTGATTACCCCCGAAAAAGTTTGTGAGGGTTTGGAGACCACCCCAAGGTCTACCACTAGTGGTTGAGAAACGCCTTCGTGGTGTTGTCTCAAAGAGAGAATAGGGTGAGCCTTCGTGGCGTTGGTGTGCCTTCGTGGTAACACCCACCTCTCTAAACGGTGACGTAGCTTCCCTCCAAGGAAGTGAACATCGGCTTACATCCTCGTCTCTCGGAGTTGCGGTTATCCCTAACCTTAACTCTTTGCTTGTGGTTACTTGTCTCATCTGCACTTACCTAAATCATATTGTGTTAGCCTACTCATCTACTTGTATTACTTGATTATCTTGTTTAGCTCTTAGCGTCACACTTGCAATTGTTAGGCTCACTTTCATATTCCGCACTATTACCTAAAATTGCCAAGTAACAATTAAAATTTGTATTTGTACCTATTCACCCCCCTCTAGGTCCATCTTGATCCTTTCAATTGGTATCAGAGCCTCGTGCTCTATTCTTGTGGCTTAACCGCCCTAGAGCAAGATGAACCCTAATGGGACTCCCCTTGTTGTAGATCTGAAGTATAAAGGCGAGGCTTCTTCTGAAGTCAAGACCTTTACTTCTGAGGATCTAGAACGGGCCCTTGCTAAGAAAAAGGAGGAGCATGATGCTTCTGTAGAGGCGTTGGTCCAAATGAGGATAGCCACATTGTCCACGGTGCTTGCACCACTTTCGGGTGGTGCGTCTTCGAGACCAACTGTGCCTACTCCGTCACTTGGTCAACAACATCCTAGCAATGAACACTCTAGTGTTCCTTGGCTTTATGCAAGACCCCAAGTTGAGAAACCAAAATATAACTCTCAAGGCAAACCTCCTTTACTTGACTCCACTTCCGATTTTGCTTTGTGGAGAGTTGCTATGCAGGATCATCTTCGATTTGGAAACGATGAGATGCTAGAGATCCTGGAGTATGGTTACCATGTGGTTGATCCAAAGAATCCTACACCAAGAGAAATTTATGACAAGAATCTCAATGACACGACAATCATGTGTATAAGGAGA
This sequence comes from Triticum dicoccoides, assembly GCF_002162155.2. NCBI lineage: Eukaryota > Viridiplantae > Streptophyta > Magnoliopsida > Poales > Poaceae > Triticum > Triticum dicoccoides. The sequence continues at coordinate 403,009,064 of NC_041380.1, forward strand.
GGTATGGTTGAAAAGCAAAGAAGACCTTTCATACACATCACAAGTGCCAAGGAATTATGGGAAAGTATTATAAGATCCAGGACCAGTACCTCCACCCTTCGAAGTGCTCAATATGAAATTGCCAAGGGGCAATTGCAAAACTTTTGTATGGAGAAAGGTGAAACTCCAAATCAACTCCTTGAGTGTCTCATGACTCTCACCGCTGATATTGAGTCATGTGAGTGTGACAAGATACAAGATGGATTTAACATGACTAAGCGATTCCTTAAGACAAGTTGCTCCATGCTCTTGCTCCATATCACCATCAGATGGTATGGGACATAAGACAACACCATGCCTTCAAGGAAATGACTACAGATGACATCATATCCACTTTCCAACTATTTGAAGAGTCAAAGGAAAATGCTACAAAACATCTTGCCATGCATGGTACCCCATCATCGAAGATCAATCTTGCATTGAAGGCCAAGCATGTATGTGAAGATGAGCAAAGTGAAGAAGAAGATGATGATGATGAAGAAGAAGATGGTGATGAGGTTGAATCCGATGAGGGCCCTTCATATGAAGACATGGCTCTCTTTGTCAAGAAGTTTAGCGCGGGAAAATTCAAGGGGAGGTTTCAAAAGAAGAAAGTAAGAAAATTCTACAACTGTGAAGAAACCAACCACTTCTCCAACGAGTGCCCTTATGAGAAGAGAGAAGATAAACCAAGGTTTCCCAAGACCTTTCCCAAGAAGAAGTTGCCAAATCCTTTGAACTCCAAGCTCAAGAAGAGAGAGGGGAAAGCAATGGTTGCTCAAGAAGAATCCGATCTGGATGATGTTAGTGGTGTTGCGGAGTTGCTCAAGATTCTCAAAACGCATTGAGGCTAGTCAACAAGAGTGGTGAAGGATTACAAGGGCAACACCCGAAAGTGGTGCAACCGCTAGTTGTGATGAAGGATTACAAGGATCACAAGTGCATTTCATGGAGTTGCTCAAGATTCTCAAAACGCATTCGCCATGATCGTGGGATTACAAGGGCAACACTCACAAGTGTCTCATGGCGAAGGCCGTGGTAGAAGATGGAGAGGACCAACACTCTCCTGACAAGGTCAAGGTAAACCCACGATCAAACCCTCCTCTTTTCACTCCTCCTACTCCTAGTGATGAGTATCTTGATGTGGAGGATAGGTATGAGGATGATGATATAAATGATCCTACGCTTGCTAAACTAAATAAGTTCATGTGCTCTCTTAAAGGAAAGAAGCTCACTATGTTTCGTATGCTTATGGAGATGGTGAGTAAGCACACCATTTCCATTAAGGAACTCGAAACCCTCATCACCGAGGAAAAGGAAAAATATGAAATCCTTGAGCGGAAAGCCCAATATGAGGAAGCACGCAATGATGAACTATGCTTAAAAATTGGTGCAAACATTGATGTTCATACTAGAGATCTTGCCTCCTTGAAAAAGGCTATCGACTCTTGCGAAGAGTTGATGAATGATAAAAGTAAGCTTGTAAAGTCTAATGCTTCTCTCTCTAAGGATTGTGAGCTCCTATCCGTGTCCCTCAAGACCAAGGAAGAAGAGCTCACGCTTCTTACAAAGAGTTTTGAGACACTCAAGCTTACTTATCTTGAAACTCTAGCCAAGGCTTACTCTTCTCCTACTATCAATGTTGATGCTTGTACTACTAACTCTAGTAGTGATCTAGCATCTATTCTTGAGGAGAATCACTTTCTCAAAGCTCAAATCGAGAAAGGGCTCATGACATGTGCTCAAGGGCAAAAGAACCTTAATGAGGTGTTGAGCCAACACAATGAAGTGTTTGCCAAAGAAGGACTCGGGTTTGACCCAAGCACAAGCAAGAAGAAGACATCCTCTCAAAAGTGCACCACCCCTCTAGAAGAAACTTTTGTACGAGAAGGGCACAAGGAGAAAGGTAAGGTTGTTTGTGGGAAGGCCATAAGGGGCATGCCCACTGTCATCAAGCCAAAAGAGTTCATGCCTCCATCCTATGTTCTTCGTAAGACTAACGATGGAGAAGTTTGTGCAAAGTTTGTTGGTCCTCGAAATGCATTTCGGTTTTATGCTATTTGGGTCCCTAAGACCCTTGTGACTAACTTGAGAGGTCCCATTGCAAAATGGGTGCCTCTAACCAAGTAATAATTGTGTGTAGGTTGACTTCTCCGGTGGAGTAAAATGGGTGATTGATAGTGGATGTACCAATCATATGACCGGAGATAGCAAGTTGCTATATGATTTCATGGAAGCTATTCAACCATTTATGAGCATTATGTTTGGTGGAGGATCAAAAGGACAGGTACTCGGTTTGGGTAAGGTGGCTATCACAAATGACATGTCTCTTGCAAATGTCATGCTTGTCCAATCCCTTAAATACCATTTGCTTTCTGTTCGCCAATTGGCCTCTGTTGGTTATGATACACTATTTGGACTAACGGATGTGAAAGTCTTTAAGAGAGATACTCTCGAAGTGGCCTTTGTTGGAGAGTTGGATGGCAACCTTTACACGGTTGATTTCTCGAAAGAGAGAACATTCCATGCAACTTGTCTAATGGCCAAGGCCGACAAGGGGTGGCTATGGCATCGCCGGCTAGCCCATGTTGGCATGAGAAATCTTCAAGATCTCTTATAGGGAAATCACATCCTTGGACTAACAAATGTCTCTTTTGAGAAAGATCGTGTGTGTAGTGCATGCATAGCCGGGAAGCAACATCAATCAAAGCACCCACCCAAGAATATTGTGTCTACTTCAAGGCCTTTGGAGCTCCTTCATGTGGATCTGTTTGGGCCTCCTTCATGGGATAGTCTTGGTGGGAAAAAGTATGGACTTGTCATTGTGGATGATTACTCAAGATACACATGGGTGTTTTTCCTCAAGTCCAAAGACGAGACGAAGATCACCTTCATTGATTTTGCCAAGCAAGCACAACGCAAGTTTGGCAAAGAAATCATGGCAATAAGAAGTGATAATGGTTCCGAGTTCAAGAATTACACCTTGGAAGGATTTCTTAGTGATGAAGGGATTGAGCATCAATATTCAGCACCATACACTCCCCAACAAAATGGTGCTGCAAAAAGGAAGAACCGCACCCTTGTGGAGATGGCAAGGTCCATGTTGGATGAATACAAGTCACCACATAGTTTTTGGGCCGAGGCCGTCAACACTGCATGTCATGCTTCAAACTGGCTCTTCCTCCGCACGATATTGGAAAAAACTCCATATGAGCTCCTGACCGGGAACAAGCCAAATGTCAAGTACTTTCGTGTATTTGGGTGTAAATGCTTCATCCTCAACAAAAGAGAGCGGTTAGGAAAATTTCAATCTAAAACCATTGAGGGCATATTTGTTGGTTATGGATCAAACTCTCACGCCTATAGAGTCTACAACAAATTCAATGGATGTGTTGTAGAAACTTGTGACGTGGTGTTTGATGAATTTAATGGCTCCCATGGGGAGCAAGTTGATCTAAGTGATGTAGGTGAAGAAGATTCTTCTCAAGATATCTTGACGATGGGTGTTGGTGCACTTCTTCCAATGGAACAAGACCCTCATGATGATGAAGAAGAAGATGAAGGCCTCACACACCATCAAACTACTTCCACACCCATACCACCACAAGCACCTATTACTAAATCAATGCCCTTAGTCCAAGTATAAGATGATGATCAAGTTCCTCTTCATGATAATCATCAAGAACAAGATCATCCTCAAGGGAAAGAACAAGAAAGTGCAATCATTGACAATGAACCTCAACAAATGCAAGAAGAAGAAGAAGATTTTCCACCACACATTAATGATCCATATGTTGAGGACGTGGATGATGGACATGAAGTTGAACCTCGCGAAACCTTAACCTCCATCATGCCTCGAGTGGACGGTCGTGTTGATGTTGATAAAATCCTCACCGGCATATCGGAAGGTAGAGTCACTCGTAAACAATTGACAAACTTTTGTGCTCACTTTTCTTTTGTGTCTAGTGTTGAGCCTCTCAAGGTACAAGATGCGTTGATAGACAACGATTGGCTTATTGCTATGCAAGAAGAGTTGAATAGTTTTGAGCGCAATCAAGTGTGGTCATTAGTCAAGAGGCCAACTATGGAACACAACGTCATTGGAACAAAGTGGATTTTCAAGAACAAGCAAGATGAGAATGGCGTAATCATCCGCAACAAGGCAAGGTTAGTGGCACAAGGGTACTCACAAGTTGAAGGTTTGGACTTTGGTGAGACCTTTGCCCCTGTTGCCCGTCTTGAATCCATTCGTATCTTACTTGCTTATGCTGCTTTCAATGGATTTACATTACATCAAATGGATGTGAAGAGTGCTTTCCTTAACGGTCCTCTACAAGAAGAAGTATATGTATCACAACCACCTGGGTTCGTTGACCCCGATCACAAAGACTATGTGTATGAACTTCATAAGGCTTTGTATGGCCTCAAACAAGCACCTCGTGCTTGGTATGATCATCTTAAGAAGTTTCTACTCGATGATGGTTTTGTGAGAGGGGTGATCGATCCCACTCTTTTTACTAAGAGGGACAAAGGTGATTTGATCTTATGCCAAATCTATGTAGATGATATCATTTTTGGCTCTCCTAATATTCATTTATGCAAGAATTTTGCGGCATCAATGACCAAGAATTTTGAAATGTCACTCAATGCGGATTTGAAGTTCTTCCTTAGTTTTCAAATTCAACAATTTCAAGAAGGAATTTTCTTGTCTCAAGCCAAATACCTCAAGGATATCCTAGCAAAATTTGGCATGTCTGATGCTAGCCCATGTAAGACTCCCATGCCAACCAAAACTGTACTCACTGAAGACTCAAATGGTATCCCCTTCGACCCATCTAAATACCGCTCTATGATTGGTTCATTGCTTTATCTTTGTGCATCTAGACCAGACATCATGTTTAGTGTATGCATGTGTGCTAGATTTCAAGCTTCCCCTAGGGAAAGCCATCATAAGGCGGTTAAGCACATTCTTAGATACCTTGTTCACACCCCAAAGTTGGGTCTATGGTACCCCAAGGATGCTAAGTTTGATCTCATTGGGTACACAGATGCAGATTGGGCTGGAGACAAAGTGGATCGTAAATCCACCTCCGGTGCATGTCAATTTCTTGGACGCTCCTTGGTAAGTTGGTCCTCGAAGAAGCAAAATTGTGTTGCCCTCTCCACTGCCGAAGCTGAATATATTGCAACCGCCAGTTGTGCAACTCAGTTACTATGGATGAGGCAAACTTTGAAGGATTACTGTATCACCTATAGACATGTGCCTCTTCTATGTGATAATGAAAGTGCCATTAATATTGCTGAGAACCCCAAAGATCATACCCGCACCAAGAACATTGACATTAGGTACCACTTCCTGAGAGATCATGTGGAGAAGGGTGATATTGACATTGCTCATGTTGGCACAGATATGCAACTTGCAGATATTTTCACCAAGCCATTGGATGAGGCAAGATTTTGCCAACTTAGGCATGAACTTGGTATCTTGGAGCTTGACAACATTATATGAAAACTAGTACTCATGCATGCATTGTCATAATGTCCTGTCTCTATGTAGGCATATATTTAGGGGGAGACACTCAACTCATGCGTTCTCTCACCCTATGAAATGCATAGAAAGAACAAACACTCTCAAAATTACCATGTTACTCTAACTATGGTGCTTTCAATGATGGCGTAGTGATTATGGACCCAAAGTTCAAATCTTTGCAGTGTCATGTCACGTATACTCATACATGGTGGCATCAGCCACCGCCTTGTCATTAGAACAACATATGAGCAGTATGTGTGTTTATTATTGTTGGTTTAGGAAACTCATTGCTTCATCTAGGGTGTCCTTGCATCCTACTACATATTTCACTCATCATCTCTCCATCATTGTCATTAGCACCAACTAGGGCACCCTAGTCTTCCTCGAAAAGATATTAAATAAAAAAATTCCACCGGACGTCCGTCAAATCCTCTCTGGTGCTCTTGCACCGGTCGTCTGATCTGTACCGGTCATCCGTAAAAATTTCTCTGGTGCCCTACTGCCGGTCGTCCGCTGTAACCGGACTTCCATTAATTACTGCTCTGTCTAAACGCGTTGGACGTCCGTTTTTTTTTGGTCGTCCGCTACTTCTCGTATTAGGTTGCCCTCTCAGGTCCCGGACGTCCGGTTCACACCGGATGTCCGGTACGGTTCTCGCCCGCCTATATATACTGGGGCGTGTGGTCCAGTCAGCTCTAAACCTAACTCCTCTCACCGCCGCCGCCGCACTCTCTCCTTTCTGCATTCACGGGCTGGGCCCTCGCCGCCGGGACCCCGTTCGGCCCTTCCGGCCTTCGTCGCGCCTCCGACCGCCCTTCTCTCAACCCGGCCGGTTTCGGGGGAAACCTCTTCTCCGTCGCATCTTCTCCTCGACCTCCCGAGGTAGCAACTGCTATTTTCCTTTCCCCCATTGCTCTAACCTTCTTGATCTATGGCGGTTGTTAAGATTTGGAGTCTCCTCCTTCCCTAGGTAGAAATGCCACGGACAAAGCGCTCTGCTCGCAAGCAGGTCACCGCTGGAGGCTCTCGTCCATCTTGTCGTGGTGGGTCCGATGATTCACAGGAGCGCGCTCGTCCTCGGAAGCGTGCCGCTCACCCTTGCAGCTCCACTAGCGCCTCTTCGACGGAAGAATCCGACTACAAGGATGAATTGGAAGAAATTGAGGAACCCACTTATGTTGCTGTTCACACCACTACACCCAAGCCTGGAACTCGTCGGCCCACATTCAAGCCTCCTCCTCCTCCGATTCAACCTCCAGGTGCTGCCCGTCGCATCTCTCTTGAACCTCCACTCCCTCACGGCTGCATCATTAAACGGTTCAATGAGGTTCCCATCACTTCTTACCTTAAGCTTCGTCGTGATGTAAATCAATTCACTATTCTCAGTGATTCACAGGATGCTCGTTTTCGCACAAATGTCCAAGCCGACATTTTCACCACTATAGTCATTCCTAAAGGGTTATCTATCCATATGTGCATCGACTTAGAGCATATCCGCACTCATCCGGAGAAATATCCGGGAGCCATTGAGCTCATTGAGTCCTCCAGTCTTGCTGCACCATTTGAATTCCAACATGATTTTAACTATGCTGCAATTCATCAATTCTATGCCACTTGCTACTTTGGTCCCGATAAAACTGTCACTTGGATGACCTCCGACACCATGCTCACGGCATCCTATGCTCAATTTGTTGCTGCTCTTGGTTTTCCTGACACAGGGTTCAAAATCCATAAGGATGACCCTAACCATAAGCCCAAGAGCATAGAGGTCTGTGCGGATCTTCTCAAGCCCATAAGTGAAATGTCTAATCAGGAGAAACATAAGGGCCTGAACCAAGTTTCAATTTGGCGCTCACCCTTCTACATCATTTTTCAGTGTGTTATTCGCGCCATATATCCCAAGATGGGTGACAAGGGGTCATGTGACAGCTACTGCATTGATCTCATGCATCGCCTCTATGAGTCTCCCACAGGGAAGATAAATATCCCTCACTTTCTGTGGCATGAGATCCGTCTGGCATGTTTTCAACACAAGTGAGCCTTTCCTCATGCCCCCTTCCTTCAGGCATTTATCGAGAGTGTTGCTCCATTTCCCATTGCCCGCACTCACTTGCATGGAAGGTGGGTCATTCCATCTCACATGGCGGGTGATTGGGTTCCCAAGGACTCTTCTGCTCCCGCTCATTGTACCCCAGCTAGTGTTCCTTCTTCCGCCACTCGGTCTAGTTCTTCCGGCTCCGCACCTTTTGGTCGCATCTCTCGCTTTCTTGGGAAAGCTCACTCTGACATGATGAAGATGTTTACCTTTCATTGCTCTCAAAATCACGACGTTGTCACACGCTTGGTCACCTCCAAGAATGCTTTGAAGGCTCGTCTGAGAGACTCCGGAGTTTACGATGTGAGTGATGATGAACGTCTTCCTGATGATCCACCTTATGACTTCGGCTTTCCTTCGGGTCCTGAGTGGGCTGACTTCCTTGACGAGGCTGGTGGTAGTGGTGCTCATGATGATGATGACGATGATGCTCTTTGATGCTGTTATGACACCTCCTTTTCGGTATTTTCTGCCAAGGGGGAGTAGGCACTTATTTATGTGATATGATGCTATGATATTATCTTATTATCTTGTTATCGAACTCATGCTATGTGATTAACCTGTTATTGAACTTATGATATGTTTGGACCGACTTATGTTATATGCTATGAGTGATGAATCCTTGTGAAGCCTATTCTAAATCTGATGTTATCTTGATTATCTTGTGTATGAGTTTCGGTTGTGTTGGTATCATAGTGAGGGGGAGCTCTCTTCATGTTTACCTATTAGTTATTGCACATATTGAGGGGGAGCTCCACAACAAACCCTTCGATATTCAATGTTTTTAAATTCTTTCGATATTCAAAGCTTTATTCTAAAAAGTGCATGTATGTTGTCATCAACTACCAAAAAGGGGGAGATTGAAAGTGCAATCATGCCCTTAATCATATTTTGATGTTGATGACAACATGCATATTGAGACTAATCATGTTTATCGAGTATTTCTCAGGATATGTCCCAAGGGCTATGTGTGTGTGTGGATCATGACTACGGACATAAAAACATATATCACCCAAGAGCAGAGACACAAGACAAAGTTAAAAAGCTTCGGCTCCTTGTTTTCGGTTTTGCTCTTGAGTGTAGGGATCCCGCACTATTAAGAGGGGATCGATGGATTTCGCGAAAGAACTTGCTCAAAACCACAAAATTCCCTCTCATACCATCTCATAAATTCTTCCTCTAACTTGTGCAAAAATGGTAGTAGATTTCTAAGTTAAAAGGTCCAACTTTCACCGGACGTCCGAAGTCTACGGACGTCCGGCCTCTCTCAACCAACCAGACATCCGACTCTCTCCAGTCGTCCGGTGAGTCTTCACAGAACTGAAATTAGCGGAAGACCGATCACATCGGGTGTTCGGTCACCGGACGTCCGCTCATCTCCGGATATCCGGTGCACTCCAACAGAACTACAATTAACGGATTTCCGACAACACTGGACGTCCGGGCTCCGGACGACCGGCGCCTTCTGGATGTCTGCTACCTGTGTTGTTTTCGCGGTCAGATTTATACTCCAGCGAGCTGACGACCAGCTGCCCAGCCGGACGTCCGGTCCGATCTGTGTCACTGGTCGTCCGGTACCCACTGGACGTCCGACAGCTCCTGTGCCTTAAGTGGCCAAACGGCTAGCTCTTCACTACCACTATATATAGCCTTTCTTCCCTCTCGGGATAGGACTGACCACTCACTTTGAACAAACCCTAGAACACATTACACTCTCTCTCTCACTCCTCCACACCAAATCTTAGATCCCCAAGGGATTTGAGAGCATTTGAGAGAAGTTGTCCGACCAAGTGATAGATCCACTCCTTCCCCTTCTTTGCACCAAAGGAATTTGTGACTTGAGCAAGTCTTGAGCTTTTCCCATCGTTCTTGTTACTCTTGGAGGTTGGAGACTCCTAGGTGGTAGGAGTCTTTCAGAGAGGAATCAACCTTTGTGATTACCCCCGGAAAAGTTTGTGAGGGTTTGGAGACCACCCCAAGGTCTACCACTAGTGGTTGAGAAACGCCTTCGTGGTGTTGTCTCAAAGAGAGAATAGGGTGAGCCTTCATGGCGTTGGTGTGCCTTCGTGGTAACACCCACCTCTCTAAACGGTGACGTAGCTTCCCTCTAAGGAAGTGAACATCGGCTTACATCCTCGTCTCTCGGAGTTGCGGTTATCCCTAACCTTAACTCTCTGCTTGTGGTTACTTGTCTCATCTGCACTTACCTAAATCATAGTGTGTTAGCCTACTCATCTACTTGTATTACTTGATTATGTTGTTTAGCTCTTAGCATCACACTTGCAATTGTTAGGCTCACTTTTATATTCCGCACTATTGCCTAAAATTGCCAAGTAACAATTAAAATTTGTATTTGTACCTATTCACCCCCCCTCTAGGTCCATCTCAATCCTTTCAACAACTTGTCTAGGTTAGAAAATGTTCTTGATGACCCACTACCTATTGATGATAGCTTTCCTGATGAATAATTATATGTCATAAATGTTTCTCGAACTGCTCCATGGTATGTTGATTATGCTAATTATATTGTTGCCAAATTCATACCACCTAGTTTCACATACGAGCAAAAGAAAAAGTTCTTCTATGATTTGAGACATTACTTTTGGGATGACCCATATCTTTATAAAGAAGGAGTAGATGGTATTATTAGATGTTGTGTACCTGAGCATGAACAGGAACAGATCCTACGCAAGTGTCACTCCAAGGCTTATGGAGGACACCATGCTGGAGATAGAACTGCACATAAGGTATTGCAATCCAGTTTTTATTGTCCTACTCTCTTCAAGGATGCCCGTAAGTTTGTCTTGTCTTGTGATAAATGTCAAAGAATTGGTAATATTAGTAGACGTCAAGAAATGCCTATGAATTATTCACTTGTTACTGAACCATTTGATGTTTGGGGCTTTGATTATATGGGACCTTTTCCTTCCTCTAATGGGTATACACATATTTTAGTTGTTGTTGATACGTTACTAAGTGGGTAGAAGCTATTCCAACTAGTAGTGATGATCATAACACCTCTATTAAGATGCTTAAAGAAGTTATTTTCCTGAGGTTTGGAGTCCCTAGATATTTAATGACTGATGGTGGTTCACATTTTATTCATGGTGCCTTTCGTAAAATGCTTGCTAAGTATGACATTAATCATAGAATTGCATCTCCTTATCACCCACAGTCTAGTGGTCAAGTAGAATTGAGTAACAAAGAGCTCAAATTAATTTTGCAAAAGACTGTTAATAGATCTAGAAAGAATTGGTCCAAGAAACTTGATGATGCATTATGGGCCTGTAGAACTGCATATAAAAATCCTATGGGTATGTCTCCGCATAAAATGGTTTATGGTAAAGCATGTCATTTACCTCTTGAGCTATAACATAAGGCATATTAGGATATTAAAGAGCTCAATTATGATTTCAAACTTGCCGGTGAGAAGAGGTTGTTTGACATTAGCTCACTTGATTAATGGAGAACCCAGGCTTATGAAAATGCCAATATGTTTAAAGAAAAATTTAAAAGATGGCATGATAAAAGGATACAAAAGCGTGAGTTCAATGTAGGTGATTATGTATTGCTATACAACTCCCGTTTCAGAATTTTTGCAGGCAAACTTCTCTCTAAATGGGAAGGTCCTTACGTTATCGAGGAGGTCTATCGTTCCCGTGCCATAAAAATCAACAACTTCGAAGGCAAAAATCCGAAGGTGGTGAACGGTCAAAGAATTAAACATTATATCTCAAGTAATCCTATAAATGTCGAAACTAATATGTTGAAACCGTAACCTTGGAGGAATACAGAAGGGACACTTTCCGGAACGTTTCAGACTCCGAAAAGGAATAGGTACGTGGTACGGTGAGTAAACCGACTCCAAAACAGTTCTAATGGCAATATTTCTTCGTTTTGGAATATTTAGAAAAATAGGAAAATAAGAAGCAAACCGGAAAGGACACGAGGCTCCCACAAGGGTGGGAGGTGCGCCCTACCCCCCAGGGCACGCCCCCTGCCTCGTGGGCACCTCGTGTGCTCTCTGGACTCCGTTTTCTTGCACGATACTTCTTTTGGTCGGTAAAAATTCATTATATAATCTCCCGAAGGTTTTGACCATCGCACCACACAAATATCCTCTATTCTTGTTTTGAGCTGTTTTCTGTCAGGGTTGTCAAGGCCAGGCATCATGTCATCCCCCTCCTCCAACAATGGTAACAATGATGCTTGGCTAATGAATATAGAACTGGAGAGGGAAGAACCTATGGAGATCAACAAGGATGAAGGGATCAAGAAGACCACAGAGGACCAAGTTCCGGCAGCAGAAGACATCCTTCAACCTGATCACAATCTTCTTACCCCAACTGAGATCGAGGCTTTCAATATGATTGAGTTAGCCCGTATACAAAACAAGTATCTCACGCGTGAAAATATTTTGTTGAAGGAGCATATCATCGCACTCAAGGGCATTATCCGGAAGTTGGAGGACCTCCTACGCTCGATGTGTGACTATCCATCATCAACAACTCCACCTCCTTCACCAACAAAGAAGAACTGAGTATCTGGTATGGGCACTCCCCTTGGCAACTGACAATCTTGGGGGAGTGCCCCGGTATCGTATCACCATCACTTTTATCTTTACCGTTTTTCTTAGTTCGATCCTGTAAGTGCATCTAGTGCCACCCCTAGTTGGTTTTGGAGTATTGACAACAAACCTAGTTGAGGGACTAATGTGTTTGTGAGAATTGCAGGATAACACAGGTAGAAGTCCCTCATTGATTCGGTTTTCCTACCAGAGATGACCCCTAAAAATGTATGAAGACATTGATGTCAAAGGTGGTATATGAAGATATTCTCATTGAAGACTATGACAAGAGAAGACCTCTCATGAAGCCTATGGAGCTCGAAGACTTAGATCTTTTGTAGTTATGTTTCTTCTTTGTTGAGTCATAGGAACCACCGTACTGTTAAGTGGGGTCCAAGTGAACCAGTCAGAATGACTGAAGTGATGCTTAACCAAAACCTATGTCTTCGAGTGAAGACTATGAGAGCGAAACTTGTCCAGAGTCGGACAAGTCAGCTTTGCTTGTAGCCCAAGTAAAGCTGCCGCGTGAGTTTGAAATCTGACCGTTGGAACACGTGTCAGTTCCTTAGTGACCCAGGGTCATTTTGGACAAATCAGGTCGGGTTGCCTAGTGGCTATAAATATCCCACCCCCTACAACCATAAATGGTTGGCTGCTCAGAGTTAGAGTACGGCTTTTGTTGTTTGAGAGCAACCCACCCCGAAGCCTTTGAGAGAGAATTCCTTGCGAGGATAAAGCCCTAACCACCCAGAGCCAAAGAGTGTTAGGCATCACTTAAGTCTTCTTGTCTGTGTGATCTGAAGACTTATTACACTTGAGGACTGTGAATCCTCCAGTCGGTTAGGCGTCGCGTTCTGAGCATCCAAGAGACATTGTGGATCGCTGGTGACCGAAGTCTGTGAAGGTTTGGGAGTCTACCTTGAAGACTTACCAGAGTGATTGGGCGAGGTTTGTGTGACCTTAGCTCAAGGGGAATACGATAAGGACTGGGTGTCATGAGCTGCGTGTTCAGGACTGGGTGTCCGGGACTGTGTGTCCCCAGGTTAAAATACCTAGCCGCCCTAACCAGACGTACAGTTGTCACAGCAACTGGAACTGGTCCACCAAATCATTGTCTTCAACGAGTCACTGGTTTCATCCTTCCCTTCCCTTTACTTACTGTTGGTCCTTGTGAAGTCATTGTATGATTGAACTGTCTTCTGTCTTCACTGAGTGACTGCGTGTTCTGTTTGGCTTCATAATATCTTCCTACCTGATCCTTACTACCTAGCTGCTATTAGTCACTGTGCTCTCACTTCATTGAATACTTGACTATGGTTTGCCTAGTGTAGTCTACCTTCTGCTGCATGATAATAGGTTTATTTCTATCGTTTGTCTTTGAAACTTCCACGTTTTGAAGACTTTCATAAAAATCGCCTATTCACCCCCCTCTAGTCGATATAACGCACTTTCAATTGGTATCAGAGCAAGGTACTTCCTTGTTCTGCGTGATTCGGTTTAACCACCTGGAGTTTTAGCTATGTCGACTGTAGGGACAATTAAAGTCTCCACTACGTGCCCCGTCTTCGATGGAACTGAATATCCCTACTAGAAGAATAAGATGCGCATGCATCTTGAAGCTATTGACGTCGACCTATGGTATGTCGTCAAGAACGGCGTTCCCAAGGCTGGAGAAGGTGTCACTGCTGCTGATGTCAAGAAGTTCGTTCAACTAGACTCTACTGCCAAGAATATCATCTGTGGTCATCTGACCAAAGGACAATATGGCCGTGTGAGTGCTTTGGAAACATCTAAGCTAGTATGGGACTGGCTCTCCAAGGTCAACGAAGGCGTCTCAACCCAGAGAGATCAGAGAATCAGTGTTCTTCACAACCTCTTCAACCGCTTCAAGCGAAATGACAATGAGAATGTCCAGCTCACGTTTGATCGACTCACTGACATCACAAATGAGCTTCAAGCCCTCGGCGCTACTAAGATTACCAAGCATGAAGTCGTCAAGACACTACTGAGATCACTTGACAGTTCGTTTGACACCCTAGCCCTGATGATTCAAGAACGTCCTGATTTCAAGACACTCGATCCATCTGACATACTTGAGAGGCTCAACACACATGAGTTTCAGATTTCTGAGAAAAGAGATATCTACGGTCCAAACTATGGGCGAACTCGTGCCTTGAAGGCAAAAGCTGTCTCCTCATCTGAAGAAGAATCTGACAGCAGTTCTGATGATCCCGAAGACATTGGAAGGGAACTTGCAATGCTAGTGATTAAGTTCCAAAAATTCACCAAGAAGAAAGGCTTCAGAAAGTCTTCACGATCAAGCTCAAGGAATGATGAAGCTTCTGCTCATGATTACAAGAAGAAAACATGCCACAAGTGCAAGAAAACTGGACACTTCATCTCTGAGTGTCCACAGTGGGACAATGAGAACAGAAAGAAGAAGAAGAGCAAGGAATATGACTCCGACGACAAGAAAAAGAAGAAATACACAAAGTCTTCTTCCAAGTCTTCCTCAAAGTCTTCATCACACAAGAAGAGCTCATCTGGCAAGGCACGTGCGTTTGTTGGCAAGGAAATGGATTCAGAGGAGGAGTCTGCTTCTGAGGAGGCAGAGGTGGAGTCTGAGGAGGAGTCTGATTCTGGCATTGCAAGTCTGGCTACAGCATACGTCGCCAAGTCCATCTTCAATACTGAAGACAATGACTTCATCACCGACACCGATGCAAATGACAAGGACTACTCCGCTCCTACCTACTGCTTCATGGCACGCGGTGCCAAGGTAAACACACGCACTACTCACTATCAAACATCTAGTGACGATGACTCTGATTGTGGTTCAAAACCCAGCTACAAAACACTTGCTAAAATTGCAACTGAACAACAGAAAGCCATGGAACATATTCAAAAACTGTTAGACAAAATCGATGATCTGTTAGGCGCTGAAATGACTCGATCTGAGTCCTTAATTGAAGACATAAAAAATCTTCACGTTAAGTATGAGGAACTTGAAAGTCGTCATGAAACGCTCTCAACAACTCATGAAAAGCTTTCCTACGATTGTCTTCAAAGGAAGCAAGATCTTGAGAAATTGAGAGCGGCTCATGAAGATCTTCAAAAGGAAAATGAGTCACTTCGCGCCAAACAGATCAGTTCCGCTTAGGAAGGATTTGAACCACCATGTCTTAAATGCATCGAGTGTGACAACGCTACTTCTGTTGCTAAGTGTTCTACTGCTACTACTGTTGCAATATCTTCAACTGTTGATGTGGTAACTAACCCCTCTACTAAGGATACCACTGCTATTGCTGATGAGAATGCTAGGTTGAAGACATTGCTTGAAACAGGGATGTACAAAAGTCTGAAAGGGCATCACACACTATGTGATGTCCTCAAAAGGCAGATCCTGAACCGAAACCCTAGGAAAGAGGGTGTTGGGTTCGTAAGGAAAATGAATGTTGATGGCTCTTACTGGAAACCTGAGCAGTACCTCAAAACCACATGGGTTGCTGCAAAGGGACCTTCAGCAGATCCATCCAATCTATCTGGCTTCACTTGTGCGAACCCCATTGTCATTGATGAATCCTTTGATGCAAACTACAAACTATTTAAGAATCAGAATGGTAAAGTGTCTGCCAGGTATATTGGTACTAACTGCAGGAATGGGCCGCCTATGAAGAAGATCTGGGTACCGAAAAAGTGTCTGGAGAATCTTCCTGTGAATGTCATCATGACACCACAGGTGAAGAAGACAAACCCCAGACCACAGGCTTCATACGGTCCAAAGGCTTCATACAGACAGAGGACTCACCTGAGTCGCACTAACGCAAATGTTTTGCAGGGAAACCATACTCAGGCCTATGAATATGAGCGCGATTCATCAAACCGCCATGTTCATAGGACCAAGAACTATTCTGCTTATTCTTATGAATACTATTGTCCACCTGCAAGACTGTTTGCTAGGGCTCCAAAGCCAAAGTTCTCAGATGCTGCACTTAGACTTATTGCTTCTAAGCCACCCTTGAAGATGTGGGTGGCTAAGAAAGCTTAACTCTCTTTTGCAAGGAAAGGTCTCCAGCAGAAAACCAAAATCGTCTGACGCTATTGCTGGGGACCTTAAACATCTTGTAGGGCGCAAGATCAAATGCCCGAATGGTCTTACTATGTACTTCGTTCCTGAATCAGTTGCTACTCTCCCTATTAGTCCTAATCTGGATCTAAGCTTTCATAACCCACTGGTTCGTCAAATGTTTTTGCTTCACAATTCTCTTCGTGAAGCCTATCCCCCTAACTGCACTGTAGGGTACGACACCAGCGTCTTCAGAACGGATTATTGATAGTGGGTGGACCAATCACATGACTGGCAAAAGAAGCCTTCTTATGGACTCAACCTTACGTCCATCCGACAAGAGTCACATCACATTTGCTGACACTGGTAAAAGTAAGGTATTGGGTCTAGGTAGAGTTGCAATCTCAAAGGATCAACACATGGATAAAGTCATGCTTGTTGAATCCCTTGGCTTCAACTTAATGTCTGTCTCAATGCTTTGCGATTTGAACATGATCGTAATGTTTTGAAAATATCGCTGCCTTGTTCTAATGGAATCTGACAAGTCTCTAGTGTTTGAAGGGTATCGGAAAGATGATTTGTACGTGGTAGATTTCTCAGCAGGACCACAGCTTGCCGTATGTCTTCTAGCAAAAGCTTCAGAATGCTGGCTCTAGCATCGGAGGCTAGGGCATGCTGGCATGAGGAACCTCCACACCCTTGCAAAGAAGAAGCATGTCATAGGCATCGAGGGCGTCAAGTTCAAGAAAGATCACTTATGCGGTGCCTGTGAAGCAGGAAAGATGACGAGGGCCAAACATCCCTCGAAGACGATCATGACAACCACTCGACCCTTCGAACTGCTCCACATGGATCTTTTCGGTCCCACTCATTACTCAACTCTTACTACTACTGCTTGTCTCTATGGATTTGTCATTGTTGATGATTATTCTAGATATACTTGGGTGCACATAATCCTCTACAAGACTGAAGTGCAGGATGTCTTCAGACGCTTCACCAATCGAGCAATGAACAACTATGGCGCCAAGATAAAGCACATCAAAAGTGACAATGGCACTGAATTAAAGAACACTAGCCTTGATACATATCTTGATACTTTGGGCATCACACATGAATTCTCAGCTCCGTACACGCCACAGCAGAATGGTGTCGTCGAACGCAAGAACAGAACACTCATTGAGATGGCCCGAACGATGCTTGATGAATACAAGACTCCAAGAAAATTCTGGCCTGAAGCCATTGATACTGCATGCCATACAATCAATCGTGTTTATCTTCACAAGCTTCTGAACAAGACATCTTATGAGCTCCTTACTGGCAAGAAGCCAAACGTCAGTTACTTCAGAGTATTTGGAGCCAGGTGCTGGATCAAGGATCCACATCACACTTCAAAATTTGCACCAAAAGCACATGAGGGTTTTATGCTTGGATATGGAAAGGATTCACACTCCTACAGAGTCTTCAATATCTTTCATTATAAAGTGGTTGAAACAGTGGATGTGCGGTTTGATGAGACTAACGGTTCACAAAGAGAGCACCTGCCAAATGTGCTAGATGAAGTTCCATCCAGTGAATCAATCAAGCTAATGGGAAGTGGAGAAATCATACCCTTTGAAGCTCAACCTGACGAGGAACTTATCATCTCCGCACCTGATCAACCTGAAGACAATGCTCAGCCTGAAGACAATCCCACTAACAGTGACAATGATCAGCAAGAGCAAAATCTTCGCCCTGTACATTCTCATGTTGCCAATGAAGTGCATATTGAGAGAATAATTGATAGCATTAATGCACCTGGTCCGCTCACTCGTTCAAGGGCAACTCAGCTAGCAAATTTCTGTGGGCACTTCGCATTCGTCTTAGTAACAGAACCCAAGAAAGTTGAAGAAGCCTTCATGGAACCTGAATGGATTCAAGCTATGCAAGAAGAGCTTCAACAGTTTGAGCTGAATAATGTATGAGAACTGGTTAAGCGTCCTGATCCTCAGAAGCACAATATAATAGGCACCAAATGGATATACCGCAACAAGCAAGACGAGCATGGTCAAGTTGTCAGAAACAAAGCTCGTCTCGTTGCTCAAGGATATACTCAAGTGGAAGGCATTGACTTCGATGAAACATTTGCTCCCGTGGCTCGACTTGAAGCCATATGCATACTGCTGGCCTATGCAAATCATCATAACATACTTCTATATCAAATGGATGTGAAGAGCGCCTTTCTCAATGGGAAGATTGAAGAAGAAGTGTATGTTGCACAACCGCCTGGCTTTGAAGATTCGAAACATCCTGACATGGTATACAAGCTCAACAAGGCACTGTATGGCCTCAAACAAGCCCCTCGGGCTTGGTATGACACACTCAAATACTTCCTAAAGAGCAAAGGCTTCATACCTGGTTCCCTCGACCCCACTCTCTTCAAGAAGACATATGATGGTGAACTGTTTGTGTGCCAAATATATGTGGATGACATCATCTTTGGCTGCACCAATCAGAAGTACAGTGAAGAGTTTGGATATATGATGCAAGAGCAATATCAGATGTCCATGATGGGAGAGCTGAAGTTCTTCCTCGGTCTTCAAATACGATAGCAACGCAACGGCATCTTCATATCTCAAGAGAAGTATCTCAAAGATTGCCTGAAGAAGTTCGGTATGCAAGACTGCAAAGGCTTCACGACGCCAATGCCAGCCAAACATCATCTGGGTCCCGACGACAATGGTAAAGAGTTCGATCAAAAGGTATACCGCTCCATGATTGGTTCTTTACTTTATCTATGTGCATCTAGGCCAGATATTATGCTTAGTGTTTGCATGTGTGCTCGATTCGAAGCGGCACCAAAGGAGTCGCATCACTTAGCTGTGAAGCGAATTCTTCGATATTTGGCTCACACCCCAACTCTAGGATTATGGTATCCAAAGGGCTCAGAGTTTGATCTGGTTGGATTCTCGGATGCTGATTATGCTGGTGACAAGGTGGATCGCAAGTCTACATCAGGCACATGTCATTTTCTGGGACGATCACTTGTATGTTGGTCTTCAAAGAAGCAGAACTGTGTATCTCTCTCCACTGCTGAATCTGAATACATTGCTGCTGGATCTTGCTGCGCTCAGCTTCTGTGGATGAAGCAAACACTCAAGGACAATGGCATTCATCTGAAGCAAGTGCCACTCTACTGCGACAACGAAAGCACCATCAAGATTGCCAACAACCCAGTTCAGCACTCGAAGACAAAGCACATTGAAATTCGTCATCACTTTCTCAGAGATCATGTTGTGAAGGAAGATATTGATATCATACACATCAACACTGAAGAGCAATTGGCAGATATCTTCACCAAGCCCTTGGATGAGAAGAGATTTTGCAAGTTACGGTGTGAGCTAAATATCCTGGAATCCTCAAATGTCCTGTGATCAGGCACACATCCTAACACTTATGCATATTGATGACTTAGATGTGCAACACACGAAGTAAAGTATATCTTCAATCAATGAAGACATACATTCTAAGTGTGAATACATTAATGTGCAATTTGACTTCGGAACGCCACGACAATTGTGCGCCGTGTCTGGGTCTAATACTTCCTTTAAGTGCATCTAGTGCCACCCCTAGTTGGTTTTGGAGTATTGACGACAAACCTAGTTGAGGGACTAATGTGTTTGTGAGAATTGTAGGATAACACAGGTAGAAGTCCCTCATTGATTCGGTTTTACTACCAGAGATGACCCCTAAAAATGTATGAAGACATTGAAGTCAAAGGTGGTATATGAAGATATTCACATTGAAGACTATGACAAAAGAAGACACGTTATGAAGCCAATGGAGCTCGAAGACTTAGATCTTTCGTAGTTCTTTTTCTTTTGTGTTGAGTCATAGGAACCACCGTACTGTTAAGTGGGGTCCAGGAGAACCAGTCAGAATGAATGAAGTGATGCCTAAACCAAAAAAAACCTATGTCTTCGAGTGAAGACAATGAGAGCGAATCTTGTCCAGAGCCGGACAAGTCAGCTTTGCTTGTAGCCCAAGTAAAGTTGCCATGAGAGTTTGAAATCTGACCGTTGAGACACGTGTCAGTTCCTTAGTGACCCAGGGTCATTTCGGACAAATCAGGTCGGGTTGCCAAGTGGCTATAAATAGCCCACCCCCTACAACCATAAACGGTTGGCTGCTCAGATTTCAGTGCACGGCTTTTGTCGTTTGAGAGCAACCCACCTCGAAGCCTTTGAGAGAAAATTCCTAGCGAGGAGAAAGCCCTAACCACCCAGAGCCAGAGTAAATTGGGCATCACTTAAGTCTTCTTGTCTGTGTGATCTGAAGACTTATTACACTTGAGGACTGTGCATCCTCCAGACGGTTAGGCATCGCGTTCAGAGCATCCAAGAGACATTGTGGATTGCCAGTGAACGAAGTCTGTGAAGGTTTGGGAGTCTACCTTGAAGACTTACCTGAGTGACTGGGCGAGGACTTTGTGACCTTAGCTCAAGGAGAATACGGTGAGGACTTGGTGTCCTGAGCTGCGTGTTCAGGACTGGGTGTCCGGGACTGTGTGTCCTAAGGTTTAAATACCTAGTCGCTCCAACCAGACTTACAGTTGTCACAGCAACTGGAACTGGTCCAACACATCATTGTCTTCAACGAGTCACTGGTTTCATCTTCACTTCCTTTACTTACTGTTACTCGGTGTGAAGCCATTGCATGCTTGCTATATCTTTTGTCTTCACAACGTAACTGTATGATTTGATTGGCTTCATAACTTCTTCCTACCCGATCCTTATTACACTGCAGCTACTTGTCATTGTGCTTTCACTCTATTGAATACTTGACCATGGCTTGCCTAGTGTAATCTAACTTCCGCTGCATAGTGATAGGCATATCTCTACTATTTGTCTTCATAACTTCCACGTTCTGAAGACTTCCATAAAAATCGCCTATTCACCCCCCCTCTAGTCGATATAACGCACTTTCAATTGGTATCAGAGCAAGGTGCTCCCTTGTTCTATGTGATTCGGTTTAACCACATGGAGTTTTAGCTATGTCGACTGCAGGGATAATTAAAGTCTCCGCTGCGTTCCCCGTCTTCGATGGAACTGAATATCCCTACTGGAAGAATAAGATGCGTGTGCATCTTGAAGCCATTGACGTCGACCTATGGTATGTCGTCGAGAACGGCGTTCCCAAGGCTGGAGAAGGTGTCACTGCTGCTGATGTCAAGAAATTTGTTCAACTGGACTGTACTGCCAAGAACATCATCTGTGGTCATCTGACCAAAGGACAGTATGGCCGTGTGAGTGCTTTGAAGACATCCAAGCTAGTCTGGGACTGGCTTTCCAAGGTTAATGAAGGCATCTCAACCCAGAGAGATCAAAGAATCAGTGTCCTTCGCAATCTCTTCAACCGCTTCAAGCGAAATGACAATGAGAATGTCCAGCACACATTTGACAGACTCACTGACATCACAAATGAGTTTCAAGCCCTCGGCGCTACTGAGATCACCAAACATGAAGTCGTCAAGACGCTGCTGAGATCACTTGATAGTTCATTTGACATCCTAGCCCTGATGATTCAAGAATGTCCTGATTTCAAGACACTCGATCCATCTGACATACTTGAGAGGCTCAACACACATGAGTTTCAGCTTTCTGAGAAAAGAGATATCTACGGTCCAAACTATGGGCGAACTCGTGCCTTGAAGGCAAAAGTTGTTTCCTCATCTGAAGAAGAATCTGACAGCACTTCTGATGATCCTGAAGACATTGGAAGGGAACTTGCAATGCTAGTGATTAAGTTCCAAAAATTCACCAAGAAGAAAGGCTTCAGAAAGTCTTCACGATCAAGCTCAAGGAATGATGAAGCTTCTGCTCATGATTACAAGAAGAAAACATGCCACAAGTGCAAGAAAACTGGACACTTCATCTCTGAGTGTCCACAGTGGGACAATGAGAACAGAAAGAAGAAGAAGAGCAAGGAATATGACTCTGACGACAAGAAAAAGAAGAAATACACAAAGTCTTCTTCCAAGTCTTCCTCAAAGTCTTCATCACACAAGAAGAGCTCATCTGGCAAGGCACGTGCGTTTGTTGGCAAGGAAATGGATTCAGAGGAGGAGTCTGCTTCTGAGGAGGCAGAGGTGGAGTCTGAGGAGGAGTCTGATTCTGGCATTGCAAGTCTGGCTACAGCATACGTCGCCAAGTCCATCTTCAACACTGAAGACAATGACTTCATCACCGACACTGATGCAAATGACAAGGACTACTCCACTCCTACCTACTGCTTCATGGCACGCGGTGCCAAGGTAAACAAACGCACTACTCACTATCAAACATCTAGTGACGATGACTCTGATTGTGATTCAAAACCCAGTTATAAAACACTTGCTAAAATTGCAACTGAACAACAGAAAGCCATGGAATATATTCAAAAACTGTTAGACAGAAGCGATGATCTGTTGGGTGCTGAAATGACTCGATCTGAATCCTTAATTGAAGACATAAAAAATCTTCATGTTAAGTATCAGGAACTTGAAGATCGTCATGATACTCTCTCAACAACTCATGAAAAGCTTTCCTATGATTATCTTCAAAGGAAGCAAGAACTTGAGAAATTGAGGGCGGCTCATGAAGATCTTCAAAAGGAAAACGAGTCACTTCGCGCCGAACAGATCAGTTCCGCTCAGGAAGGATTTGAACCACCATGTCTTAAATGCATTGAGCGTGATAATGCTACTTCTGTTGCTGAATGTTCCACTGCTACTTCTGTTGCAATATCTTCAACTGTTGAGGATACCACTGCTATTGCTGATGAGAATGCTAGGTTGAAGACATTGCTTGAAACAGGGATGCATAAAAGTCTTAAAGGACATCAGACATTATGTGATGTCCTCAAGAAGCAGATTCTGAACCGAAACCCTAGGAAAGAGGGTGTTGGGTTCGTAAGGAAAATAAATGTAGATGGCTCTTACTGGAAACCTAAGCAGTACCCCAAAACCAAGTGGGTTGCTGCAAAGGAACCTTCAGCAGATCCATCCAATTTATCTGGCTTCACTTGTGCTAACCCCATTATCATTGATGAATCCTTTGATGCAAACTATATACTGTTTAAGAATCAGAATGGTGAAGTGTTTGCTAGGTACATTGGTACTAACTGCAGGAATGACCACCTATGAAGAAGATCTGGGTTCCGAAAAAGTGTCTGGAAAATCTTCCTGTGAATGTCTTCATGACACCTCACTTGAAGAAGACAAACCTCAGACCAAAGGCTTCATATGGTCCAAAGGCTTCATACAAACAGAGGACTCACCTGAGTCACACTAACGCAAATGTTTTGCAGGGAAACCATACTCAGGCATATGAATATGAGAGCGGTTCATCAAACCGTCACGTTTATATGACCAAAAATTATTCTGCTTATTCTTATGAGTACTATTGTCCACCTGCAAGACTGTTTGCTAAGGCTACAAAACCAAAATTCTCAGATGCTGCACTTAGACTTATTGCTTCTAAGACACCCTTGAAGATGTGGGTGGTTAAGAAGGCTTAACTCTCTTTTGCAGGAAAAGGTCTCCAGCAGAAAACCAAAATCTTCTGACGCTATTGCTGGGGACCTTAAAAATCTTGTAGGGCGCAAGATAAAATGCCCGAATGGCATCATTATGTACTTCGTTCCTGAATCGCATGCTACTCTCCCTATTAGTCCTAATCTGGATCTAAGTTTTCATAACCCACTGGTTCGTCAAATGTTTTTGCTTCACAATTCTCTTCGTGAAGCCTATCCCCCTAACTGCACTGTAGGGTACGACACCAGCGTCTTCAAAGTCTTCAGAATGGATTATTGACAGTGGGTGTACAAATCACATGACTGGCAAACGAAGCCTTCTTATGGACTCAACCTTACGTCCATGTGACAAGAGCCACATCACATTTGCTGACACTGGTAAAAGTAAGGTATTGGGTCTAGGTAGAGTTGCAATCTCAAAGGATCAACACATGGATAAAGTCATGCTTGTTGAATCCCTTGGTTTCAACTTAATGTCTGTCTCAATGCTTTGCGATTTGAATATGGTCGTAATATTTGGAAAATTTCGTTGCCTTGTACTAATGGAATCTGACAAGTCTCTAGTGTTTGAAGGGTATCGAAAAGATGATCTGTATGTGGTAGATTTCTTAGTAGGACCACAGCTTGCAGTATGTCTTCTAGCAAAGGCTTCAGAGTGCTGGCTATGGCATCGGAGGCTTGAGCATGCTAGCATGAGGAACCTCCACACCCTTGCGAAGAAGAAACATGTCATAGGCATCGAGGGCATCAAGTTCAAGAAAGATCACTTATGCGGTGCCTGTGAAGCAGGGAAGATGACGAGGGCAAAACATCCCTTGAAGACAATCATGACCACTACTCGACCCTTCGAACTGCTTCACATGGATCTTTTTGGTCCCACTCACTAATCAACTTTTACTACTACTGCTTGCCTCTATGGCTTTGTCATTGTTGATGATTACTCTAGATATACTTGGGTGCACATAATCCTTTACAAGACTGAAGTGCAGCATGTCTTCAGACGCTTCGACAATTGAGCTATGAACAATTTTGGTGCCAAGATAAAGCACGTCAGAAGTGACAATGGCACTGAATTCAAGAACACTGGCCTTGATACATATCTTGATACCTTGGGCATCACACATGAATTCTCAGCTCCGTACACGCCACAGCAGAATGGCGTTGTCGAACGCAAGAACAGAACACTCATTGAGATGGCCAGAACGATGCTAGATGAATACAAGACTCCAAGAAAATTCTGGACTGAAGCCATTGACACTGCATGCCATACAATCAATCGTGTGTATCTTCACAAGCTTCTGAACAAGACATCTTATGAACTCCTTACTGGCAAAAAGCCAAATGTCAGTTACTTCAGAGTATTTAGCGCAAGGTGCTGGATCAAGGACCCACATCACACCTCAAAATTTGCACCAAAAGCACATGAGGGTTTTATGCTTGGATATGGAAAGGATTCGCACTCCTACAGAGTCTTCAATCTCTTTCATTACAAAGTGGTTGAAACAGTGGATGTGCGGTTCGATGAGACAAATGGTTCACAAAGAGAGCAACTGCCAAATGTGCTAGATGAAATTCCAGCTAGTGAATCAATCAAGCTAATGGGAACTGGAGAGATTATACCTTCTAAAGCTCATCCTGAAGAAGAACTTATCATCTCAGCACCTGATCAACATGAATACAATGCTCAGCCTGAAGACATTCCTTCCAATAACGACAGTGAATAGCAAGAGCAAAGTCTTCGCCCTGTACATCCTCGCGTTGCCAATGAAGTGCAGATTGAAAGAATAATTGATAGCATCAATGCACCTGGTCCACTCACTCGTTCAAGGGCAACACAGCTAGCAAATTTCTGTGGACACTTCGCATTCGTCTCAATATCAGAACCCAAGAAAGTTGAAGAAGCCTTCATGGAACCTGAATGGATTCAAGCTATGCAAGAAGAGCTTCAACAGTTTGAGCTGAATAATGTATGGGAACTGGTTAAGCGTCCTGATCCACGGAAGCACAACATAATAGGCACCAAATGGATATACCGCAACAAGCAAGATGAGCATGGTCAAGTTGTCAAAAACAAAGCTCGTCTCGTTGCTCAAGGATATACTCAAGTGGAAGGCATTGACTTCGATGAAACATTTGCTCCTGTGGCTAGGCTTGAAGCCATACGCATACTGCTAGCCTATGCAAATCATCATAACATACTTCTATATCAAATGGATGTGAAGAGTGCCTTTCTCAATGGCAAGATTGAAGAAGAAGTGTACGTTGCACAACCGCCTGGCTTTGAAAATCCAAAACATCCTGACATGGTATACAAGCTCAACAAGGCACTGTATGGCCTCAAACAAGCCCCTAGGACCTGGTATGACACACTCAAATACTTCCTAAAGAGCAAAGGCTTCATACCTGGTTCCCTAGATCCCACTCTTTTCACGAAGACATATGATGGTGAACTGTTTGTGTGCCAAATATATGTGGATGACATTATCTTCGGCTGCACCAATCAGAAGTATAGTGAAGAGTTTGGATATATGATGCAAGAGCAATATCAGATGTCCATGATGGGGGAGCTGAAGTTCTTCCTTGGTTTTCAAATACGACAACAACGCAATGGCATCTTCATATCTCAAGAGAAGTATCTCAAAGATTGCCTGAAGAAGTTCGGTATGCAAGACTACAAAGGCTTCACAACACCAATGCCAGGCAAACATCATCTGGGTCCTGACGACAATGGTAAAGAGTTCGATCAAAAGGTATACCGCTCCATGATTGGTTCTTTACTTTATCTATGTGCATCTAGGCCAGATATTATGCTTAGTGTTTGCATGTGTGCTCGATTTCAAGCAGCACCAAAGGAGTCGCATCACTTAGCTGTGAAGCGAATTCTTCAATATTTGGAATCCTCAAATGTGTATTGATGACTTATGCATATTGATGACTTAGATGTGCAACACACGAAGTGAAGTATATCTTCAATCAATGAAGACATACATTCTAAGTGTGAATACATTAATGTGGAAATTGACTTCAGAGTGCCACGATAATTGTGCGCCGTGTCTGGGTCTAATACTTCCTATACAGTGGGTAACGCCACCACCAAACGTTCTATTTTGAAGTGTTTCACTCTTGGCGTTACCTTGCAATGTCTTCACATTTGGTTTGGCTTCGAACTCAACATATATTCATGATTATCTTCACTACGTTGATTATATATATATATATATATATATATATATATATATATATATATATATATATATATATATATATATATATATATATATATATATATACTAGTGTTCTGTCCTCTACAACATTCACTTATAGCTATGTCTTCTTGTTGAATCTTTTGAACTAAGTGAATGTGATCGGACCCTAACCTCTCTATGCTCTCTATCTCAAAATTTTATCTCTCCAAGTCATATGCATTCTATTGAAACTGTCGAATGTCTTCTCTGCATCCTTGTCAGCAGAAGACACAGAGACAACATTTAAGTCCGTTTTCAATGCACATTCATCCACATGAAATCCGGAGAAGTAGGAACGACCACCCTACAATCCAGGCGTGCGTGGGATGTGGAACTGCCCCCAAAATACCGCATGATGGCCACGTACTACTCAGATGCGAATCGCCAGGGGCACCTGAGTAATAGCGCAGTGCCGCCCCTGCGCCTATAAATTCACACTTACCACGGTCATTATCTCCTTCTTCCACCCTCGCACGAACCCTAGCGCCACCGCTAGCTCTCGACGACGCCGGCGACGAAGCGCTTCGCTGCCGCAACCTCTCCGACGCCGTCTTCACGCCGATCGCGGACATCGTCCTCTCCGCCGTCGATGTAGGTGTCTTCCGTCGCCAAGTTAGGGCACGGAGGATTGAACAGCTCGGCATCATCTCCCACTCCGTCTAGCAGTTCCAAGTGTGGTAAATAAAACTTCTTTTTACAGCCCCTGTTGATCTCATGGTTCTGTCACTTTCTACCATAAGAAGTTTCTCTTCACACAAGTTAGATCTTTCAATATGCATCTCATAACATGCCTAGTATATTCACTTGTGCTTCATGAAGTAGTTAGATTCCTCACTTGTACTGATCTGTGGGTTCGTACAAATCTAGAACCAACTCCTTATCTATGAGTGAATGTCTTCGCACGATGAGGTCAATCTCTTCTAAACTGATTTATCTTCAAAATCTTCTGAGAATGCATATGACCTCTTCCCCTTCCCTCGCACCTTAATGCTATCACAGGTACATGTCCGTGGGAGAATCCTTTGGTTCTCATAGTCTGCATTCATTTGCAGAATTCTTACAGCATCACATAAATTCTCCCGAAGCCAGTTCCTGTTGGTCCAGCAAGAAAAAGCCTTTGAAGCCTTTGAACGTCTTGAAGCCTTTCAAGTTAAAGTTTATGGCTTCAGAAACAGCAGCAAGGAAGGGGGGCAGACAGAGACGTGGAGGAACATCCAAAGATCTGCCTGATGAACTGGCAGAAATGTACAAAACAGATCCTGAAGAGAATTATGGTCAGCGCAAGACTCGAATCCAATGGATTCGACGCTATTGGGCAGAACAATGGTTCAAGTACCGCTTCACAACCCAAGAGTATGCTGAGAAGAGTGCCATCAAAAGACCGTGGGGAGACATCTTATTCAAGAACCTTGTACCCAGGACCAGAGATGAAGCCATTGCTCAAGGCTTCTACCCATGCATGGTACGAGGACCACAGCCTGCTGAAGCACATCCGTCGTCACTACTCTGGTGTCGTGACGACAATTTGTTCAAGCGCAACTTCCAGTTTACCCAACAATCAGCGAAGCAGAACAAGAAGAAGTTGGGGTTAGACTTCAACCATGGTCCCTCCGCACCAAGGGCAGATGGCACACGCGACACAGAACCAAATATCATCGGTCCGTATGCCAACCTTGAGGGCCTCATCACCCGCATCTTAGTCCAAGGGACTGCCGTGAATGACCCTCCAGCTGACTCTGAGTCTGATGAAGCTCCTGCTGTACCGAAGCCAAAGCAGTCGAAGAAGCCAAAAGCTTCAAAGCCGGCCCCTTCACCAAAAATCTCAAGGGCGAAGCCATTGGCAACTGCACCTCCTGAAAACAGTGTGCAGTCTGAAGACGTATCCCGCGTCTCCAAGCCCCAGAAGGCCAAGATGCCTCAGCCACACACCGGCAAAGAGCTCACAGCTGCTGACATTCGGCGCAGCGAAGCCATTGATCTGTCAAGTGATGAAGATCTTGGAGATGACGCTCTCGAGCAGCTCATTAAGAGCAAAGAAGAAGCTGAAATCTTCAACAATTTGCCTCTCTTTGATGTCGCCATCATCCACAACTTCATCGACGAATGGTTTGCCACACCAAACATCAGCTTTGATGATCTACAGCTGCCCGTTGGCCTAAGCGTCGCCTTTCAAGGTGCTATTGCTTCAGAACTTGCCATTGCCCAGCGCATTGTTGAACTGAAGCAGAAAATTGATCATGAAAAGGCTCAGTTCAAGAAGCACATGGCCAAGATCAGCGTGCAAGAAGTGAGGAGCTTCAAGATCATGTTGCACGAACTAAAGGAAAACTTTCTGAAGAAGCATGCAGAAGCTCAAGGTTCACGGGAGCGAATGAAGACTCTGGCAGACAGATGTGTGCAGGGCTACAATGAGGCCGAGAAGCACAAGGCACTTGGGCGTCCCAGCATCGACCCAGGATGGCCGCGAAGAAGAAGAAGAAGCCTGCCATGGCTGAACCAGAGGCCCCAAGGCAAGAAGCAGTTCCAATTGTCTTCCCAACTGCAACTACTGGCTCGACGCCAAAGAGCCGGTCAACCGCTTCAGAGCTCAAGAAGACGCGAACTGCAGAGGCTGAAGCCAGGAAGCGGAAACACTCTGAAGCCTCTCCTTCTGCCCCCAGCAAGAAAAAGAGAAAGACCAAGAAATCTCGGGCTGCTCCCACAGAGCCCTTGATAGTTGAACCTATTTCTACGGTTCACCCTAACACAGAACGTCAACTTACGGTTCATGAGCCTGCTTCCACAGAGGCTCCTGAAGCTGAAGACATACCAGCAGCAGACCCCATCGCTGCTGAAGACATTGGTCATCAGGACAAAGTACAAGATGATGCAGCCCTTCCTCGGTATGAACACAGCAAACTCATCAGCATTGGTCGTCCTCTGACGCCAATTGCACAAGATGCGTCATGGGCGGATCGCCCTCAAGAGGAAGAAGACAATGAGGCCCAGCCCACACCAACCCCACAGGTGTTGTCTGCATTCCGCAGGCTTCGCAAAGGTCCAAAGCCTCAAGTCTACGCTGAAGACATTCCGGCTGCATCAGCCGCAGAAGAAGCACCACAAGAGCCCACTCCTCTACTCCACCAAGAAGCAGTTCTCTAGGAGAACGTGCTTGTGTCTGACCCTCCAGCTAGTCAAGCGGAGGCTGAAAATATTGAGGCTGCCACAACCAACACTGAAGCCAATGTGGAGCCCTCCCCACCAAAAGCTTCAGAAGACAGCGAAGCTACTGATCCAGACACTTCTATTCCTGAGTCTGCTGCAGGTCCTCAATTTGATTACCATGTTGAGCACAGGCCTCATGTCCAGAAGCCAGTCCCAAGGCTGCCGAGGTTCCCAGGTCCTGCATCAGCACCTGGCTCCTTTAACATCAATACCTTCAAGGCAGATAATACGTTCTTCAACAGCTCCAAGAACCCCTATTCAAGGGAAAGGATTTCATCAGACAGGTTCTGGAGCTATCCTCAGCGCAGCTACTATTCATGCATCCTATACAACCAAGGTCGCATCTTCCCGCACAAGCGCCTTGATGTTGAAGCCATTGCTGGTCTACCCTACTTAGAGGAAGCGTTGGATTGCTTCAAGCAAGTGGGTCTGCTGCAGTTTGTAACTGATGAAGAGCACTGGAATGAAGAGCTTCTGCTGCAATTCTATGCCACCCTCCACATCAAAGGATACAACAGAGATCCGAAGACTTGGGCCCTGGAGTGGATGACCGGCAATGTCCATCACGAAGCCAATGCATTGGATATCATTGAGCTCACCGGCCTGCCCACTCCTGGCGAACTCTTCGAGGAAGGCTATCCACTACACACTGAAGCTCTTGAGAGCATATTCCAGAGGCCTGAACCGAATATGAGTCATATGCTCTCCATGATGAAGCCATTGCCCCACGATGCTCCTTATCCAACAGAGTTCTTCGTTGAAGACTTTGAGTACCTGCCCAGAACCATCTATCACATTATCCGGCGGACTCTCTGGCCTATCAAAGGGCACTCTCCAAATGCTAAGGTCGAGGGTGCAATGAAGACTCTGATATTTTGTATCCTTCATGGCAAATGCTTCAACGCACAGGATTTCTTCATACGCCAACTAGCTGCATCAGGCTTAGATTTACTTGGTTTGAAGATCTATGCTCCTTGGGTTATGAGACTGATCAAGCTTCACTCTGTAATCTCATATCAGCCCTCAGCCCGCAACCATCGGATCTTCTTGCCAGATGTGGATACCTCTGCTGAAGCTATATATCCTGAGCCTGCCAAGCAACCTTTGAGTCTTCAGAATGCAGAACACTAGAGCTTCACTCAGAACGTTGAAGGTGTTGAAGCCATCTCCAGGGTGTATCCTTTGGCTGGCACTACACGTGCACCACACCCTGCTTCAACTGAAGCCACTGACAGTGCAACTGCTTCAAGACCCAAGAAGCGCACTCGTGTTCTCAACAACCGAGAGCTTCTTGTGGCCCTTCATCAAAAGCAGGATAGGCATCATGACTGGTTGAAGAGACAGATGAAAAGCCTCTTGGTGGATGTAAATCGTATCCGAAATCTTGCCACCAAGAATGCTTCCGTTACCCATGAAACCTGTCGTCGTACTTGGAAAGGGCTATCAATGATATGTACTGAAGCTGAACTTGAAGAGGATGGCTTCACTGAGCGATTCAAGTTTGACACCACACCTCCTAGAAGGGCTGTGATGCGAAGCACACCATCACTTGAAGATTCTGAGTTTTCTTCATCTGCTGCCACAGTCACTGCCAGAATTATTGATGAAGAAGACGATGCTACCTCACCGCCACCTGCTTCAGCACCTCCAAGCTCTTCTGCACCGCCAAACAACGCCAACAACCCTGCTACTTCATCTACTCCTCAAGGGAACGAGTTGAGGCTCTATGTCTTCAAACCTTTTTGGTCATTACTGACAAAAGGGGGAGAAGCATATGAGATTGATAGTCTTCAAGCGGGTTCATATGGGCGGGTGCCTTATATTTTGCTTCGTGCTTACAACTCTCGTTTGTTTTGCTACATTTGGTTCTTATGAGTTGTAACACTATCAACCCATATGGTCGTCTGCTACTTGTTTGCCACCCTGTTATGCGAAGATAAATTCCGCATGTGCGACGATAAATTCCGCCCTTATCTCATTCTGCAGACGTCCATTTTCCATCATGCATGTCATTATCTTCATATACTTTCACATGCACAGTGGATTGTCATCGTAAGCTGAAGTGGATCTCCACAAGGACAACCTGCCAAGTGCATTTGCATTCCAAAAGCAAATTAACTTATATGCACATCTTCAGGGGGAGCCCTTACAACTTATGAAGATAATTCCTTATCCTTTACAATTTCACATACTATATTCCCCATTGAAAACTTCAACTAGTTTGTCATCAATCACCAAAAAGGGGGAGATTGTAAGTGCATCTAGTGCCACCCCTAATTGGTTTTGGAGTATTGACGACAAACCTAGTTGAGGGACTAATGTGTTTGTGAGAATTGCAGGATAACACAGGTAGAAGTCCCTCATTGATTCGGTTTTACTACCAGAGATGACCCCTAAAAATGTATGAAGACATTGAAGTCGATGGTGGTATATGAAGATATTCACATTGAAGACTATGACAAAAGAAGACACGTTATGAAGCCAATGGAGCTCGAAGACTTAGATCTTTCGTAATTCTTTTTCTTTTGTGTTGAGTCATAGGAACCACCGTACTGTTAAGTGGGGTCCAGGAGAACCAGTCAGAATGACTGAAGTGATGCCTAAACCAAAAAAAACCTATGTCTTCTAGTGAAGACAATGAGAGCGAATCTTGTCCAGAGCCGGACAAGTCAGCTTTGCTTGTAGCCCAAGTAAAGTTTCCATGAGAGTTTGAAATCTGACCGTTGAGACACGTGTCAGTTCCTTAGTGACCCAGGGTCATTTCGGACAAATCAGGTCGGGTTGCCAAGTGGCTATAAATAGCCCACCCCCTACAACCATAAACGGCTGGCTGCTCAGATTTCAGTGCACGGCTTTTGTCGTTTGAGAGCAACCCACCTCGAAGCCTTTGAGACAAAATTCCTAGCGAGGAGAAAGCCCTAACCACCCAGAGCCAGAGTAAATTGGGCATCACTTAAGTCTTCTTGTCTGTGTGATCTGAAGACTTATTACACTTGAGGACTATGCATCCTCCAAACGGTTAGGCGTCGCGTTGAGAGCATCCAAGAGACATTGTGGATTGCCAGTGAACGAAGTCTGTGAAGGTTTGGGAGTCTACCTTGAAGACTTACCTGAGTGATTGGGCGAGGACTTTGTGACCTTAGCTCAAGGAGAATACGGTGAGGACTTGGTGTCCTGAGCTGCGTGTTCAGGACTGGGTGTCCGGGACTGTGTGTCCTAAGGTTTAAATACCTAGCCGCTCCAACCAGACGTACAGTTGTCACAGCAACTGGAACTGGTCCAACACATCATTGTCTTCAACGAGTCACTGGTTTCATCTTCACTTCCTTTACTTACTGCTACTCAGTGTGAAGCCATTGCATGCTTGCTATATCTTTTGTCTTCACAACGTAACTGTATGATTTGATTGGCTTCATAACTTCTTCCTACATGATCCTTATTGCACTGCAGCTACTTGTCATTGTGCTTTCACTCTATTGAATACTTGACCATGGCTTGCCTAGTGTAATCTAACTTCCACTGCATAGTGATAGGCATATCTCTACTGTTTGTCTTCATAACTTCCATGTTTTGAAGACTTTCATAAAAATCGCCTATTCACCCCCCCTCTAGTCGATATAACGCACTTTCACTTCCTATACGGTGGGTAAAGCCACCACCAAAGGTTCTGTTCGAAGTGTTTCACTCATGGCGTTACATTTGCTATGTCTTCACATTTGGTTTGGCTTCAATTTCGACAGGTCTTCATGATTATCTTCACTATGTTGAATATATATACACTAGTGTTCTGTCCTCTACAACATTCACTTATATCTATGTCTTCATGTTGAGTCTTTTGAACTAAGTGAATGTGATCGGACCCTAACCTCTCTATGCTTTCTATCTCAAACTCTATCTCTCCAAGTCATATGCATTCTATTGAAACTGTCGAATGTCTTCTCTGCGTCCTTGTCAGCAGAAGATACAGAGACAAACATTAAGTCCATTTTCAATGCTCATTCCTTCACCTGAAACCCGGAGAAGTGGGAACGACCACCCGACAATCCAGGCGTGCATGGGACGTGGAACAACCTCCGACATGCTGCATGTTGGCCACGTGTTCCTCAGATGTGAATCGCCAGGGGCACCTGTGTAATAACAATGAGCTGCCCCTGTCCCTATAAATACACGCCTCACCGCAGTCATTATCTCTTCTTCCACTCTCGCACGAACCCTAGCACCACCGCTAGCCCTCGACGACGCCGGCGACGAAGCGCTTCGCTGCCGCAACCTCTCCGACGCCGTCCTCACGCCGACCGCGGACATCGTCCCCTCCATCGTCGCCATAGGTGTCCTCCGTCACCAAGTTAGGGCACGGACGATCGAACTGTTCGGCCTCCTCTTCCACTCCATCTAGCAGTTCTTCGTGTGGTAAATAAAACTTCCTTTTACACCCCCTTTGATCCTATAGCTTCGTCACTTTCTACCACAAGCAGTTTCTGTTCACACAAGTTGGATCTCTTACATACTGCATCTCATAATATGCCTAGTATATTCACTTGTACTTCACAAAGTAGTTAGATTCCTCACTTGTATTGATCCATGGATTCGTACAAATCTGGAACCAACTCCTTATCTATGAGTGAATGTCTTCGCACGATGAGGTCAATGTCTTCTAAACTGATTTATCTTCAAAATCTTCTGAGAATGCATATGACCTCTTCCCCTTCCCTCGCACCTTAATGCTGTCACAGGTACATGTCCGTGGGAGAATCCTTTGGTTCTCATAGTCTGCATTCATTTGCAGAATTCTTACAGCATCACATAAATTCTCCTGAAGCCAGTTCCTGTTGGTCCAGCAAGAAAAAGCCTTTGAAGCCTTTGAACGTCTTGAAGCCTTTCAAGTTAAAGTTTATGGCTTCAGAAACAGCAGCAAGGAAGGGGGGCAGACAAAGACGTGGAGGAACATCCAAAGATCTGCCTGATG
This sequence comes from Triticum dicoccoides, assembly GCF_002162155.2. Taxonomy (NCBI): domain Eukaryota; kingdom Viridiplantae; phylum Streptophyta; class Magnoliopsida; order Poales; family Poaceae; genus Triticum; species Triticum dicoccoides. The sequence goes on from NC_041380.1 coordinate 403,044,303, forward strand.
AACTGGCAGAAATGTACAAAACAGATCCTGAAGACAATTATGGTCAGCGCAAGACTCGAATCCAATGGATTCGACGCTATTGGGCAGAACAATGGTTCAAGTACCGCTTCACAACCCAAGAGTATGCTGAGAAGAGTGCCATCAAAAGACCATGGGGAGACATATTATTCAAGAACCTTGTACCCAGGACCAGAGATGAAGCCATTGCTCAAGGCTTCTACCCATGCATGGTACGAGGACCACAGCCTGCTGAAGCACATCCGTCGTCACTACTTTGGTGTCGTGACGACAATCTGTTCAAGCGCAACTTCCAGTTTGCCCAACAATCAGCGAAGCAGAACAAGAAGAAGTTGGGGTTAGACTTCAACCCTGGTCCCTCCGCACCAAGGGCAGATGGCACATGCGACGCAGAACCAAATATCATCGGTCCGTATGCCAACCATGAGGGCCTCATCACCCGCATCTTAGTCCAAGGGACTGCCATGAATGACCCTCCAGCTGACTCTGAGTCTGATGAAGCTCCTACTGTACCGAAGCCAAAGCAGTTGAAGAAGCCAAAAGCTTCAAAGCCGGCCCCTTCACCAAAAATCTCAAGGGCGAAGCCATTGGCAACTGCACCTCCTGAAAACAGTGTGCAGTCTGAAGACGTATCCCGCGTCTCCAAGCCCCAGAAGGCCAAGATGCCTCAGCCACACACCGGCAAAGAGCTCACAGCTGCTGACATTCTGCGCAGCGAAGCCATTGATCTGTCAAGTGATGAAGATCTTGGAGATGACGCTCTCGAGCAGCTCATCAAGAGCAAAGAAGAAGCTGAAATCTTCAACAATTTGCCTCTCTTTGATGTCGCCATCATCCACAACTTCATCAACGAATGGTTTGCCACACCAAACATCAGCTTTGATGATCTACAGCTGCCCGTTGGCCTAAGCGTCGCCTTTCAAGGTGCTATTGCTTCAGAACTTGCCATTGCCCAGCGCATTGTTGAACTGAAGCAGGATCATGAAAATTCTCAGTTCAAGAAGCACATGGCCAAGCTCAGCGTGCAAGAAGTGAGGAGCTTCAAGATCATGTTGCACGAACTAAAGGAAAACTTTCCGAAGAAGCGTGCAGAAGCTCAAGGTTCGCGGGAGCGAATGAAGACTCTGGCAGACAGATGTGTGCAGGCCTACAATGAGGCCGAGAAGCGCAAGGCACTTGGGCGTCCCGGCATCGACCCCAGGATGGCCGTGAAGAAGAAGAAGAAGCCTGCCATGGCTGAACCAGAGGCCCCAAGGCAAGAAGCAGTTCCAATTGTCTTCCCAACTACAACGACTAGCTCGACGCCAAAGAGCCGGTCAACCGCTTCAGAGCTCAAGAAGACGCGAACTGCAGAGGCTGAAGCCAGGAAGCGGAAACACTCTGAAGCCTCTCCTTCTGCCCCCAGCAAGAAAAAGAGAAAGACCAAGAAATCTCGGGCTGCTCCCACAGAGCCCTTGATAGTTGAACCTATTTCTATGGTTCACCCTAACGCAGAACGTCAACTGACGGTTCATGAGCCTGCTTCCACAGAGGCTCCTGAAGCTGAAGACAAACCAGTAGCCGACCCCATCGCTGCTGAAGACATTGGTCATCAGGACAAAGTACAAGATGATGCAGCCCTTCCTCAGTATGAACACAGCGAACTCATCAGCATTGGTTGTCCTCTGACGCCAATTGCACAAGATGCGTCATGGGCGGATCGCCCTCAAGAGGAAGAAGACAATGAGGCCCAGCCCACACCAACCCCACAGGCGTCGTCTGCATTCCGCAGGCTTCACAAAGGTCCAAGGCCTCAAGTCTACACTGAAGACATTCCGGCTTCATCAGCCGCAGAAGAAGCACCACAAGAGCCCACTCCTCTGCTCCACCAAGAAGCAGTTCTCCAGGAGAACGTGCTTGTGTCTGACCCTCCAGCTAGTCAAGCGGAGGCTGAAAATATTGAGGCTGCCACAACCAACACTGAAGCCAATGTGGAGCCCTCCCCACCAAAAGCTTCAGAAGACAGCGAAGCTACTGATCCAGACACTTTTGTTCCTTAGTCTGCTGCAGGTCCTCAATTTGATTACCATGTTGAGCACAGGCCTCATGTCCAGAAGCCAGTCCCAAGGCTGCCGAGGTTCCCAGGTCCTGCATCAGCACCTGGCTCCTTTAACATCAATAGCTTCAAGGCAGATAATACGTTCTTCAACAGCTCCAAGAACCCCTATTCAAGGGAAAGGATTTCATCAGATAGGTTCTGGAGCTATCCTCAGCATAGCTACTATTCATGCATCCTATACAACCAAGGTCGCATCTTCCCGCACAAGCGCCTTGATGTTGAAGCCATTGCTGGTCTGCCCTGTTTAGAGGAAGCGTTGGATTGCTTCAAGCAAGTGGGTCTGCTGCAGTTTGTAACTGATGAAGAGCACTGGAATGAAGAGCTTCTGCTGCAATTCTATGCCACCCTCCACATCAAAGGATACAACAAAGATCCGAAGACTTGGGCCCTGGAGTGGATGACCGACAATGTCCATCACGAAGCCAATGCATTTGATATCATTGAGCTCACCGGCCTGCCCACTCCTGGCAAACTCTTCGAGGAAGGCTATCCACTACACACTGAAGCTCTTGAGAGCATATTCCAGAGGCCTGAACCGAATATGAGTCAGATGCTCTCCATGATAAAGCCATTGCCCCACGATGCTCCTTATCCAACAGAGTTCTTCGTTGAAGACTTTGAGTACCTGCCCAGAACCATCTATCACATTATCCGGCGGACTCTCTGGCCTATCAAAGGGCACTCTCCAAATGCTAAGATCGAGGGTGCAATGAAGACTCTAATATTTTGTATCCTTCATGGCAAATGCTTCAACGCACAGGATTTCTTCATACGCCAACTAGCTGCATCAGGCTTAGATTTACTTGGTTTGAAGATCTATGCTCCTTGGGTTAGGAGACTGATCAAGCTTCACTCTGCAATCTCATATCAGCCCTCAGCCTGCAACCATCGGATCTTCTTGCCAGATGTGGATACCTCTGCTGAAGCTATATATCCTGAGCCTACCAAGCAACCTTTGAGTCTTCAAAATGCAGAACACCAGAGCTTCACTCAGAAAGTTGAAGGTGTTGAAGCCATCTCCAGGGTGTATCCTTTGGCTGGCACTACACGTGCACCACACCCTGCTTCAACTGAAGCCACTAACAGTGCAACTGCTTCAAGACCCAAGAAGCGCACTCGTGTTCTCAACAACCGAGAGCTTCTTGTGGCCCTTCATCAAAAGCAGGATAGGCATCATGACTGGTTGAAGAGACAGATGAAAAGCCTCTTGGTGGATGTAAATCGTATCCGAAATCTTGCCACCAAGAATGCTTTCGTTACCCATGAAACATGTCGTCGTACTTGGAAAGGGCTATCAATGATATGTACTGAAGCTGAACTTAAAGAGGATGGCTTCACTGAGCGATTCAAGTTTGACACCACACCTCCTAGAAGGGCTGTGATGCGAAGCACACCAGCACTTGAAGATTCTGAGTTTTCTTCATCTGCTGCCACAGTCACTGCCAGAATCATTGATGAAGAAGACGATGCTACCTCACCGCCACCTGCTTCAGCACCTCCAAGCTTTTCTGCACCGCCAAACAATGCCAATAACCCTGCTACTTCATCTACTCCTCAAGGGAACGAGTAGAGGCTCTATGTCTTCAAACCTTTTTGGTCATTACTGACAAAAGGGGGAGAAGCATATGAGATTGATAGTCTTCAAGCGGGTTCATATGGGTGGGTGCCTTATATTTTGCTTCGTGCTTACAACTCTCGTTTTTTTGCTACATTTGGTTCTTACGAGTTGTAACACTATCAACCCATATGGTCGTCTGCTACTTGTTTGCCACCCTGTTATGCGAAGATAAATTCCGCATGTGCGACGATAAATTCCGCACTTATCTCATTCTGCAGACGTCCATTTTCCATCATGCATGTCATTATCTTCATATACTTTCACATGCACAGTGGATTGTCATCATAAGCTGAAGTGGATCTCCACAAGGACAACCTGCCATGTGCATTTGCATTCCAAAAGCAAATTAACTTATATGCACATCTTCAGGGGGAGCCCTTGCAACTTATGAAGATAATTCCTTATCCTTTACAATTTCACATACTATATTCCCCATTGAAAACTTCAACTAGTTTGTCATCAATCACCAAAAAGGGGGAGATTGTAAGTGCATCTAGTGCCACCCCTAATTGGTTTTGGAGTATTGACGACAAACCTAGTCGAGGGACTAATGTGTTTGTGAGAATTGCAGGATAACACAGGTAGAAGTCCCTCATTGATTCGGTTTTACTACCAGAGATGACCCCTAAAAATGTATGAAGACATTGAAGTCGATGGTGGTATATGAAGATATTCACATTGAAGACTATGACAAAAGAAGACACGTTATGAAGCCAATGGAGCTCGAAGACTTAGATCTTTCGTAATTCTTTTTCTTTTGTGTTGAGTCATAGGAACCACCGTACTGTTAAGTGGGGTCCAGGAGAACCAGTCAGAATGACTGAAGTGATGCCTAAACCAAAAAAAACCTATGTCTTCTAGTGAAGACAATGAGAGCGAATCTTGTCCAGAGCCGGACAAGTCAGCTTTGCTTGTAGCCCAAGTAAAGTTGCCATGAGAGTTTGAAATCTGACCGTTGAGACACGTGTCAGTTCCTTAGTGACCCAGGGTCATTTCGGACAAATCAGGTCGGGTTGCCAAGTGGCTATAAATAGCCCACCCCCTACAACCATAAACGGCTGGCTGCTCAGATTTCAGTGCACGGCTTTTGTCGTTTGAGAGCAACCCACCTCGAAGCCTTTGAGACAAAATTCCTAGCGAGGAGAAAGCCCTAACCACCCAGAGCCAGAGTAAATTGGGCATCACTTAAGTCTTCTTGTCTGTGTGATCTGAAGACTTATTACACTTGAGGACTATGCATCCTCCAAACGGTTAGGCGTCGCGTTGAGAGCATCCAAGAGACATTGTGGATTGCCAGTGAACGAAGTCTGTGAAGGTTTGGGAGTCTACCTTGAAGACTTACCTGAGTGATTGGGCGAGGACTTTGTGACCTTAGCTCAAGGAGAATACGGTGAGGACTTGGTGTCCTGAGCTGCGTGTTCAGGACTGGGTGTCCGGGACTGTGTGTCCTAAGGTTTAAATACCTAGCCGCTCCAACCAGACGTACAGTTGTCACAGCAACTGGAACTGGTCCAACACATCATTGTCTTCAACGAGTCACTTGTTTCATCTTCACTTCCTTTACTTACTGTTACTCAGTGTGACGCCATTGCATGCTTGCTATATCTTTTGTCTTCACAACGTAACTGTATGATTTGATTGGCTTCATAACTTCTTCCTACGTGATCCTTATTACACTGCAGCTACTTGTCATTGTGCTTTCACTCTATTGAATACTTGACCATGGCTTGCCTAGTGTAATCTAACTTCCGCTGCATAGTGATAGGCATATCTCTACTGTTTGTCTTCATAACTTCCACGTTTTGAAGACTTTCATAAAAATCGCCTATTCACCCCCCTCTAGTCGATATAACGCACTTTCACTTCCTATACGGTGGGTAACGCCACCACCAAAGGTTCTGTTCGAAGTGTTTCACTCATGGCGTTACATTTGCTATGTCTTCACATTTGGTTTGGCTTCAATTTCAACAGGTCTTCATGATTATCTTCACTATGTTGAATATATATACACTAGTGTTCTGTCCTCTACAACATTCACTTATATCTATGTCTTCATGTTGAGTCTTTTGAACTAAGTGAATGTGATCGGACCCTAACCTCTCTATGCTTTCTATCTCAAACTCTATCTCTCCAAGTCATATGCATTCTATTGAAACTGTCGAATGTCTTCTCTGCGTCCTTGTTAGCAGAAGATACAGAGACAAACATTAAGTCCATTTTCAATGCTCACTCCTTCACCTGAAACCCGGAGAAGTGGGAACGACCACCCGACAATCCAGGCGTGCGTGGGACGTGGAACAACCTCCGACATGCTGCATGTTGGCCACGTGTTTCTCAGTTGTGAATCGCCAGGGGCGCCTGTGTAATAACACTGAGCTGCCCCTGTCCCTATAAATACACACCTCACCGCAGTCATTATCTCTTCTTCCACTCTCACACGAACCCTAGCACCACCGCTAGCCCTCGACGACGCCGGCGACGAAGCGCTTCGCTGCCGCAACCTCTCCGGCACCGTCCTCACGCCGACCGCGGACATCGTTCTCTCCGCCGTCGTCGTAGGTGTCCTCCGTCACCAAGTTAGGGCACGGACGATCGAACTGCTCGGCCTCCTCTTCCACTCCATCTAGCAGTTCTTCGTGTGGTAAATAAAACTTCCTTTTACACCCCCTTTGATCCTATAGCTTCGTCACTTTCTACCACAAGCAGTTTCTGTTCACACAAGTTGGATCTCTTACATACTACATCTCATAATATGCCTAGTATATTCACTTGTACTTCACAAAGTAGTTAGATTCCTCACTTGTATTGATCCATGGATTTGTACAAATCTGGAACCAACTCCTTATCTATGAGTGAATGTCTTCGCACAATGAGGTCAATGTCTTCTAAACTGATTTATCTTCAAAATCTTCTAAGAATGCTTATGACCTCTTCCCCTTCCCTCGCACCTTAATGCTGTCACAGGTACATGTCCGTGGGAGAATCCCTTGGTTCTCATAGTCTGCATTCATTTGCAGAATTCTTACAGCATCATATAAATTCTTCCGAAGCCAGTTCCTGTTTTTCCAGCAAACAAAAGCCCTTCAAGCCTTTGAACGTATTGAAGCCTTTCAGATTAAAATTCATGGCTTCAGAGAAAGCTGCAAGGAAGGGAGGCAGACAACGTCGTGGCGAAACATCAAGAGATCTGCCTGATGACCTCTCTGAACTTTACAAGACAGATCTTGAAGAGGATTATAATCAGCGCAAGACCCGAATCCAGTGGATTCGAAGATATTGGGCAGAACAATGGTTCAAATACCGGTTTGTGACCCAAGAATATGCTGAGAAAAATGCCATCAAGCGACCGTGGGGAGACATCCTATATAAGAATCTTCAACCCAGGTCCAGAGAAGAAGCCATTGAACAAGGCTTCTATCCCTGCATGGTCCGTGGGCCACAGCCTGCAGATGCACACCCATCATCACTACTATGGTGCCGTGACGACAATCTGTTCAAGCGCAACTTCCAGTTTGCCAAGAACTCAGCGAAGCAGAACAAGAATTCTTTGGGTTTACACTTCAACCCTGGTCCCTCTGCTCCCCGTGCCGATGGAACTCGCGAAGCTGAACCAAATCTTCTTGGGCCCTTAACAACCTTGAAGGTCTCATCACCCATATCGTGGTTCAAGGGACTGCCGTGAATGAGCCTGCAGATGACGCTGAATCAGATGAAGTGCTTGTAGCGCTGAAGCCAAAGAAGCTGAAGCAGCCAAAAGCTTCAAAGCCTGCCTCTGCACCAAAAATCGCACGGGCGAAGCCACTGGCCACTGCACCTCCTGAAGACAGTGTGCAGTCTGAAGATTTGTCACGCATCTCCAAGCCCCAGAAGGTCAAGATGCCTCTGCCACACACCGGCCAAGACTTGACAGCTGCTGCCATTCTGCGAAACGATGCCATTGATCTGTCCAGTGATGAAGATCTTGCAGATGACGCTCTTGAGCAACTCATCAAGAGCAAAGAAGAAGCAAAAATCTTCAATGATCTGCCTCTCTTTGACGTGACAATCATCCACAACTTCATTGATGAGTGGTTTGACACGCCCAACATTAGCTTCGAAGATCTGCAACTACCCATTGGCCTCAGTGTCGCCTTCCATGGCGCCATTGCTTCAGAGCTAGCTCTCGCTCAGCGCATCGTTGAACTGAAGCAAAAGATTGACTATGAAAAGGCTCAGTTCAAGAAGCATATGGCCAAGCTCAGTGTACAAGAGGTGAAAAACTTCAAGATTATGCTGCACGAGCTCAAAGAAGCCTTTCTCAAGAAACGCGCAGAAGCTCAGGGTTCTCGGGAGCGCATGAAGAGCCTGGATGACAAGTGTGTGCAAGGCTACAACGAGGCTGAGAAGTGCAAGGCCCTTAGGCATCCGGGCATTGATCCCAGGATGGCTGCTAAGCAGAAGAAGAAGCCCACTGTGGCCGAACCCAATGCACCAAGGCAGGAAGCAGATCCCATTGTCTTCCCAACTAGCATGACTGGCTCGAAGCCAAAGGCCCGGTCAACCGCTTCAGGGCTGAAGAAGACGAGGACTGCTGAGGCTGAAGCCAGAAAGAGGAAATATCCTGAAGCCTCTGCCACTGCTCCCTCCAAGAAGAAGCGGAAGACCAAGAAGGAACGGGCTGCTCCCACAGAGCCCTTGATTGTTGAACCCATCTCCATGGTTCGCCCTGACGCTGAACCGCAAGAACGTCAACTGACTGTCCATGAGCCTGCTTTCACAGAGGCTCATGAAGCTGAAGACTTTCCAGCAGCTGGTACCATCGATGCTGAAGACATTGGTCACCATGACCATGTTGAAGATGATGTAGTTCTTCCTTAGCTCGAGCACCAACAGGTATCATCGCATGTGCTAACGCACAGCGAACTCATCAGCATTGGTCGTCCTCTGACGCCAATTGCTCAGGATGCATCATGGGCTGATCGCCCACAAGAGGAAGAAGACTTTGAGGCCCAGCCAACTCCAACTCCACAGGCGTCGCCAGTGTTGCATAGGCTTCGCAAAGGACCAAGGCCTCTAGTCTCTGAGTCTGAAGCTAAAGCTGCTGAAGACATTCCGTCTGCATCAGCCGATGAAGAAGAAACCCCAAAAGCTGCTACTCCCCCGTCCCATCAAGAAGCTGTTCTCGAGGAGAACATGTCTGTGACCGACCCTCCAGCTCATCAAGTGGAGGTTGAAAATCTTGAGGCTGCCACCACCAACACCAATGAAGCCACTGACGCTGTCATGGCTGAAGCTAATGTGGAGCCTTCACCAACCCAAGCACCAGAAGTCAGTGAAGCCACTGATCCCACTGCTTTTGTTCCTGCGCCTGCTGCTAGTCCTCAGTTCGACTATCATGTTGAGCATAGGCCTCAGGTATAGAAGCCGATCCCAAGATTGCACAGGTTTCCAGGTCCTGCATCAGCACCTGGATCCTTCAATGTCAATGGCTTCAGAGCAGAAAACACTTTCTTCAATAGCTCCAGGAACCCCTACTCAAGGGAAAGAATATCATCTGATCGGTTCTGGAGCTATCCGCAGCGAAGCTATTACTCCTGCATTCTATACAATCAAGGTCGCATCTTCCCACACAAGCGTCTTGATATTGAAGCAATAGCTGGTCTGCCCTGCCTGAAAGAAGCTCTGGATTGCTTCAAAGAGGTTGGATTGCTGCCGTTCGTCATTGACCAAGAGCATTGGAATGAAGAGTGCCGCTTCAATTCTATGCCACACTTCACATCCGCGGGTACAACAGAGATCCGAAGACTTGGGTCCTGGAGTGGATGACAGGAAATGTTCATCACAAAGCCAAATCCTTTGACATCATTGAGCTCACTGGTCTACCCACTCCTGGCGATCTCTACGAATCTGGCTGTCAACTTCACAGTGAAGCTGTGGAAAGCATCTTTCAGAAACCTGAACCCAACATGAGTCAGATGCTCAGTATGATGAAGCCATTGCCCCAAGATGCTGCATATCCCAAAGAGTTCTTTGTTGAAGACCTTGAGTATCTGCCAAGGACTATTTATCACATCATAAGGCGAACTCTCTGGCCCATCAAAGGACACTCTCCACATGCCAAGCTGGAAGGTGCAATGAAGACCTTGGTCTTCTATATTCTTCATGGCAAATGCTTCAATGCACAAGACTTCTTCATCCGCCAACTTGCTGCGTCAGGCCCTGATCCTTTTGGCTTGAAGTTCTACGCTCCATGGATAATGCGGCTGATCAAACTCCACTCCGCTATCTCATATCAGCCATCTGCTCGCAATCATCGGATCTTTCTACCTGATGTGGATATGTCTATTGAAGCCATTTATCCTGAGCCTGCCAAGGAACCTCTAAGTCTTCAGAATGCGGAGCATCAAAGTTTTTCTCAGAACATTGAAGGAGTTGAAGCAGTCACTCGTGTGTATCCTTTGGCTGGAACTACACGTGCACCACATCCTGCCCTTACTGAAGCCACCGACAGCACAACTGCCCAAGGACCCAAGAAGCACACTCGTGTTCTTAATGACCGAGAGCTTCTGGTGGCTCTTCACCAGAAACAGGACAGGCATCATGACTGGCTGAAGCGCCAAATGCAAAGCCTTTTGGTGGATGTCAACCGCATTCGCAATCTTGCCACCAAGAATGCTTTTGTTGCCCATGAAACCTCTCGACGCACATGGAAAGGGCTGACGCTGATGTGCTCTGAAGATGATCTTCAAGAGGATGGCTTCTCTGAACGCTTCAAGTTTGACTCCACACCTCCTCGAAGGGCAGTGCTGCGACGAACTCCATCTCTTGAAGACTCTGAATTCTCTTCCTCTGCTGCAACTGTGAATGCCAGAGTGATCGAGGATGAAGACGATGCTACTTCACCGCCACCTCCTTCAACACGCTTCGACACTGCTCCAAATTCTTCTGCACTGCCGAATACCACCGACGACCCTGCTGCTTCACCTACTCTTCATGGGAACGAGTAGATGCTCTATGTCTTCAAACCTTTTTGGTCCTTACTAACAAAAGGGGGAGAAGCATATGAGTTTGATAGTCTTCAAGCGGGTCCATATGGGCGGGTGCTTTATATTTTGCTTCATGCTTACAACTCTCGTTTTGATACATTTGGTTCTTTGAGTTGTAACACTTAAACTCGATGGCCGTCTGCTACTTATTTGCTACTTTGTGATGCGATGATAAATTCTGCATGTGCGATGATAAATTCCACACTTAGATCATTTTGCAGACGTCCATTTTCCATTATGCATGTCATTATCTTCACATACCTTCACATGCATAGTGGATTGTCATCATAAGTTGAAGAGGATCTCCACAAGCAAAACCTGCCATGTGCATTTGCCTTCCAAAAGCAAATTACTTATATGCACATCTTCAGGGGAGCCCTCACAGCTTATGAAGACAATTCCCTATCCTCTTACAATTTCACATATTATATTCCCTGTTGAAAACTTCAACTAGTTTGTCACCAATCACCAAAAAGGGGGAGATTGTAAGTGCATCTAGTGCCACCCCTAGTTGGTTTTGGAGTATTGACGACAAACCTAGTTGAGGGACTAATGTGTTTGTGAGAATTGCAGGATAACGCAGGTAGAAGTCCCTCATTGATTCAGTTTTCCTACCAGAGATGACCCCTAAAAATGTATGAAGACATTGATGTCAAAGGTGGTATATGAAGATATTCTCATTGAAGACTATGACAAGAGAAGACCTCGCATGAAGCCTATGGAGCTCGAAGACTTAGATCTTTTGTAGTTATGTTTCTTCTTTGTTGAGTCATCGGAACCACCGTACTGTTAAGTGGGGTCCAAGTGAACCAGTCAGAATGACTGAAGTGATGCTTAACCAAAACCTATGTCTTCGAGTGAAGACTATGAGAGCGAAACTTGTCCAGAGTCGGACAAGTCAGCTTTGCTTGTAGCCCAAGTAAAGCTGCCGCGTGAGTTTGAAATCTGACCGTTGGAACACGTGTCAGTTCCTTAGTGACCCAGGGTCATTTCGGACAAATCAGGTCGGGTTGCCTAGTGGCTATAAATAGCCCACCCCCTACAACCATAAATGGTTGGCTGCTCAGAGTTAGAGTATGGCTTTTGTCGTTTGAGAGCAACCCACCTCGAAGCCTTTGAGAGAGAATTCCTTGCGAGGATAAAGCCCTAACCACCCAGAGCCAAAGAGTGTTAGGCATCACTTAAGTCTTCTTGTCTGTGTGATCTGAAGACTTATTACACTTGAGGACTGTGAATCCTCCAGCCGGTTAGGCGTCTTTGTCGGCGTTCTGGGAACGGGGGTCCCCAGACTTGCCTGCCTGCGGCGTGGCTCAAAAGGGGGCCCAGCGCGGCCCATCTTCATCAACACAGACCCAAGACCCTCGCGAGGGGCCAAGCCTCGCGGGGCGGACGACGCGGAGCTTCCTCAGGAACGGCCTCATCAGGCTGGCTCGCGAGGAGGCAGAGAGATCAAGGCGGGGTACCTCATGAGGTGCCCGTGACGCAAGCCATGACGACCAAAGGCGCCAGGCGGGCGCCAGCCCCGCAGTGTCCTCCTTTCCTCTTTGGTGCAAAGGGAGCAAGCGCAGGCGAGAGCATCAAGCAAAGGAACCCGTTTCGGTGCAATGAGACCAAGACCAGTCCAACGGCAGGGAGGAAGTCATTGTGGAGCCCAAGCCAGCGTCACTACCAGAGCCTTTGGCAGGCGAGGACCAACTTTAGTCAGGATAAGTGTACCACATGTTCCCCTTTAAAATGGCTAATTGTTGGCGCCCTTCCCGCTCAATATTTGGAAAGAGGCCCAGGGTAGGGGGGCAATCAAGAAGGGAGAATCTATAAGCCAAGAGAGAAACTAGCTAGGATCGGATCGAGTAGCATCACACAGCGAGAGAGAGAGAAGGTCGACTGAACTCCTCCTAGCAGTTCATCCCCCCAGCCAAGAATAGACCCTCGCGAGGCTGTTCTTCCTTGTATTGCTCATCATCATCAGCCCAAGAGGCAATCCACCACACCACACACTGGAGTAGGGTATTACACCAGAACGGTGTCCCGAACCAGTATAAACCCTGTGTCTCTTGTGCTGTTCTTTCCATATCTTAGATCTTAGCGAGGCGGAGGGGTGCATGTAGGTAGAAGGCGAAATCTCCGCGCGCACCCCAGTGTTCGAACCTCAAGGGTCTGCCAGAACCCGAAATCCAACATTTGGCGCGCCGGGTAGGGGTGCGCTGGAATTCGTCTTCCACCACCCCATTCTCCTTCGACCATCGCGTCCATGTCTGACGCTCGTCGGGCCCGCGCCAAGCGTCGGGCCGCTCTCGCTTCCCGCGTCACCCAGACGGCTCCTGTCAGTGGGCGTCCTCGCCGTTCCCCGTCACCTGCCGTCAACGCTGCCACCGGCCCGGCGGGGAACGAGCAGCAAGCGTCGTCTCAGCATCCGTCCGTGCGGCAAGACGGCCGCACCGCTACTCCCTCGCTCACCCTAGCTGGTTCTTTGTCCCGCGCGCTCCGCGCACCCATGGAGGCTCGAGCTGCACTCATCGCGGCAAACGAGCTCCTGCGCTACCATCCCGTCGACGACGTCTACGAAGAATGGCTCGACCGTGTCGCCGAGCTCGTCCGCGCCGCAGGGGGCTCTCCTGCGCCATCCGTTCCGCTGCACTGCACCCCGCCCCGCGTGGGCGACGAAGCTCCGGGGGCGCCCCAGCTGCCTCCTCCTCAAGAAGGCACCATGGCTCCAAGGCGTGTGGCCCCTGGGCGGAACCCGCTCCATCAGGTGACAACGCGGCAAGAGTAGAGCTGCCAAGAAATCCCTCGCCTGCAAGAAGCTGCCCGGGCGCTCCCTGCTCCAGCACGTCGCGACCATGCTCCTGCTCCCGCACGTCAAGACCCCGCGCTGCTCCCAGCTGCAACGCGTGGGGACATGCAAGACCAAGCTCTCCGCCACCCAAGGCCTCCCATGGCCACAGCAGGCTGCCGTGCCTTCACCACCGAGCTACGCAGCGTCGCGTGGCCCGGCAAGTTCAAGCCAAACCTGCCTCCTCGCTACGATGGCACGGCCGACCCTGCGGAGTTCCTCCAGCTCTATGAGCTGGGCATCGAAGCTGCCAATAGAGATGAGATGGTCATGGCGAACTGGTTTCCCATGGTGCTCAAGGACGAGGCCCGCACCTGGCTCCTGAACCTGGCTCCAGTCACGATCTCCTCCTGGGACAAGATGCGCACCCGCTTCATCGCCAACTTCCAAGGTACTCGCGACCGGCCACCCGCCGTGAGCGACATGCGCCACATCAAGCAACAACCCGGAGAGACCCTGTAGAAGTATATCCAGTGCTTCAACAACGCACGCCTCAAGATTCTCAAGGTGACCGAGGAGGCCATCATCTCAGCCTTCTCCGACGACGTGCGCGATGTCAAGATGAAGGAGGAGCTGGCGATGCATGAAGACATGTGCACTTCCTTGGAGTTGTTCAACTTGGCAACCAAGTGCGCCAGGGCTGAGGAAGGGCGTCTCTCCCTCCTCGAGCTGCCTGCCGCGGACCCAGAAGAGAAGAAGCCCAAGGCCAAGGATGTGAAGCGCAAGGGGGCTGCCGTGCTCGCGGCAGAACCAGACACCAAGCGGGGTAGAGATCAGCCCGAATTTTCCAAGGGCAGTCGGTACTGTGTGTACCACGACCTCCACACCCACAACACCAACGAATGTCAAGAGCTCCGAGCCGTGCGAGAAGGAAGGATCGGCCGTCGCCCCGACCACGGTGACCGGGGCTACGGTCGAGGAGGAGGAAGGAACGCAGGACGCTGGGAAGACCGCTGCCCGCGCCAAGGGTGGTGCGATCGACCTCGCGAGGATCGCTGGTAAGACCCGCCTCGCGAGGGAGACTGGAGGGATCAGCCTCACGAGGATCGCCTGCAAGGCAACGCAGGCCTCCCTCCGTTGCCGCCGCAGCCAAGGAGAAACGAGGACCGCCATCAGGACGAGGGGGCTGGGGGCTTCCAGGAGCCGCGCGCGATCGCCTGCATCCTGGGCAGGGCTCAAGCCCCAGCCTCTCAATGCATCTTCAAGCAGTTCACCCGCGAAGTGAATGCAGTCCTCCCCAAGCTCGAAGCCACGCGTCCTCTCAGGTGGTCGGCATGCGCCATCACGTTCAGCTCATCAGATCATCTCAAGTGTGCGGCCACAGCCGGAGTCCTCCCGATGCTTTGTTCACCAATCATCAGTAACGTGGTGGTCACCAGGACCCTCATCGATGGCGGGGCAGGGCTCAATGTCCTGTCCGTGGAAACATTCAACAATCTCCAAGTGCCCTACAACCAACTTCAGCCAACCAAGCCTTTCTCCGGAGTCACCGACGGCTCCACGGCCCCGATTGGGCAGGTCCGCCTCCCTGTCACCTTCGGGGCACGCGACAACTACCGCACCGAGCTCATCGACTTTGACGTCGCTCACATTCGCCTGCTGTACAACGCCATCCTTGGGTACCCAGCGCTGGCCAAGTTCATGGCCGTAACTCACCACGGCTACAACGTCCTCAAGATGCCAGGAAGTGGCGGAGTCATCATGGTGCCCTGTGAAGAGAAGGACGCGGTGTGTTCCCTGGAATGAGCCTTTCAGGCCGCATCACTGGAAGACCCGGATCGCGGAAGCAGGAGGCTTCCCGAGACCGCCCGCAAGAAGAAGAAGACATCGTCCGGCCCGGCCCCTCAGGAGGCAGGCCCCTCAGGGCCCGCGCCTGCCCAGGGGGAACCTCCTTCCATCACATAGGAAAGCGCGCCCGACGCCCTCCTTAGGCAAGGCTCGGGGGCTCTCCCCTGGAGGGCCACCGACCTGGCTAAGGTCACGAGGGAGGCACTTGGGCACCACATGGAGGCGTGTTTCGAAGCACGTTTCCCTCAAGAAGGAGTAAGGCAAGGAGGGCCAGACCCTCAGGAGTTCGTCAGCAAGGCCATTCAGGAGCTACAAGAGTCAAGAGTCATGAAAGGTGGCCGCCGCCTACCAGCTGTGGCTCCCCATCCAGGCGAGGATGGTGGGTTGCGCGTCTGCATTGACATACCAGAGCTCAATCGAGTCGCCTCTCTGGAGCGCCTCTGGCCCTCGCGAGTGGGGCGCTGCGAAGGTCCACCCCACAACTACGTTCGCATGCCTTACGGCTTGCCGAACGCGGCTGCCACGTACCAGCGCCTCATGAGGGGCATCATGGAGGCTCAAGAGGCCAGGCGTTCCGCAGCCCTGGTGGAGATGGAAATGGTCCGCGAGGAGCCACCAGCGCCTCCGGAGCCTCCCGAGGCCCCTCGGCCTGGGGGCTCGTGAGGATCGGCTTCCGCAGCCCACCGAGTCTGCTACGCCAACACTCCTTCGTCCTTAACATCATCAGGTGACATCTTTCAAGTTTCATTTCCAGCTGGGAGCGCCCCCCAGGGCTGCATTATTCCCAGGCCGCATGGGTCCGTCCCTGCGGCATGTATCCCTTTTATTTCATGTTGTTAGCTTACCTTGTTGGGGGCGCCCCTCGGGCTGCATCATCCCCCAAGTCGCTCGGGCCAGACCCAGCGGCATGTATCCCTTTTGTGTTTATTTCCGGCTATGCGTTCGACCCACCATGCTTGATTATTTGATGCCTGTCCACGGCACCTCTTCTTCTCCATGCCGACCACTTGCACGTTAAAGGGAGGGTACCTGAGCATCGCGACTCAGGGCTCTTACTGGCTCTCCAGCCCTCATCCTCTGGCCTTGTCCATGGCATCGCGACCTGGCATACCAGCGACGGCTGAGACCAGCTCAAGGGCCGGGACCCGAGGACGTAGAGTGCCGGCATCTAACCAAATTTGCAGGGACACATCACAAGATAAGGTCCAGTGCCAGGCGCAACACGCCTAGAGGTAGGGCCCCGTGAGTCCCGCGCTGGCTCATGGGTGCCCAGATACACCTCCCCAGGCCCTACCGTGCCAGCCACGTGTCAGGGCGGGGCTGTACACGCCCCGGGGGCTCCTCCCGGAGGGGAGCCCCCTCCCACGTACCAGTGGAAGCACCATGCTCCATGCTGGCTGACGACACTGCCGAGGAGCGGCTATGCCCGTACACATACGGAAGTGCTATGCTCCGCGCTGGTGATAAACAACTGAGGGCGGCCCCCGGGCCGCATCAACCTCAGGGAGCCCAGAGCTCAGTGTCTAGCCTCATCATAACGCCTCCCCTCGGGAGTGCCGCGCGAGGGGGCTGGGCACGGGGGCTGCGCCTGG
>NC_041380.1:403061668-403079908 GCF_002162155.2 Triticum dicoccoides
CTCCCCGAGCGGAGCCAAGGTACGAAGGCCGTTTGAGCGTCAAGGGGGACTCCTGAGCATCACGACTCAGGAGCCTAACTGGTCACGTAGCCCCTCACTCCTTAGTTCCGAAAGGCTAACGGCGGTTGAGGTATGCGCGCGGCCGGGCTCTGCAGACGTAGAACGGTAGATCCACCCACATCACACCTCCCCACTTGTTGTTCGTGCGCCAAGGGGACTCCTGAGCATCGCGACTCAGGAGCCTAACTTGTCACATAGCCCCTCACTCCTTGGTCCCATCCTGGTTTCCGGTCGGGGCTAACGGCGGCTGAGGTATGCGCGGGGCCGGGCTCTGCCGGCGCAGAACATAAGCAAGTAGGAAGGAAAAGCGTAAATTCCAAGGAATTCAAAAGCAAATATTACAGTCCACACTGTTATCTCAATGCCAAACGCAAGTTTAAACGCCTCCCCAAGGCATGATACATGTGCAGGAATTAAAGGCAGGACAGGAGCCACAACGGAGTCACTTATCGGCGATGGAGAAGCGCGGAGTGGGTTCGCCTCATGGAGCAGTGGGGTTGGCAGCGCCTTGCTTTGGCTTGGTGCTGAAGGCCCGGAACTTCCCCAGCAGAGCCTCTGCGCGACCCTTCACGGCCTCGGCAGCGGCAGCGGCACGCTCGCCGCTTACTGGCTCCAGCAGGCTGTTGAGGTCGACGCCGGGATCGCGAAGGTAGATGTGGGTGAGGACCCGCGTCAGCGCTGCAGAAGACAGGACACGTGCCTCGGCCTCGGCCGCGGGGCCAAGGCCAAGGGCGACATCTTCAAGAGCACGAACCAGGAAGGGAAGCAGCTTGGCGGGGCTGTCCTCGGCACCAGCCAGCGGGCTCTCCAGGCCGCTGTCGTAAAGCATCCTCAGCGAGGAGCGAGCCTTCGCCTCCATCTCCGCGAAGGCCACGCGGTCCTCGGCAAGAACCTAGGCCTTGTCGTCCAGCTCGACCTTCCTCGCCCCCAACTCCTGCTCCAGCGCACCTAGGCGGTCACGGCGCCTCTTGAGCTTGACCTCCCTCTCCTTGACGGCCGCCTCGCGAGCCTTCACGCCTTCTTCCTGCTCTTGGCGAAGGCGGGCCTCTTTCGCGAGCTGGTCCCGCAGGCCTTGCAGCTCGTCCTCCAGCGCCTTGCAGCGACCACGGACGTTGACCACCTCCCCCAGGGCTGCATCACGAGCAGCCTTCGCCTCAAGGACGGCATGCCTCTCCTCATTGCAAGCCGTCGAGGCCTGGACCAGCGCCGCCCGAATCGAAGCGCCGGAGCGAATCCATCCTGAAGCCAGCTCCAAGCGCCCGGCCACCAAGCGAGGGTCGGCGCCAAGAAGATCCTGCCGCAGCCGGTCCAGCTCAGCAGCAGCACGATCCAGAACAGCAGGAGGAGTCGGAGAGACAGCAGTCGGTGGAGTAGGAGGAGAAGGCGGCAGCGTGACCACAGCATCCTGAGGCGGAGCCTGCTGCGCCCCAACGGCTGTAGTGGCGGCAGCAGGCAAAGGCACCTCGGGAGTCACTTGGGCCATGGGGGCTGAGCTCGCCCCAGCCGACTCAGCCAGGCCTCGCGAGGACGACCGGGCAGGAGAAGCCCGTGTGTCGCGGTCACCTTCCTTCATGGGCAGAGGCACTGCCACGGATGGAACCTCAGGAGCTCCCTTCGGCTTCTTTGCTGCGGGCGCCAGCCTGTCCAAGAGATGTGGACGTCAAGCCTCAACAGCAGAACAAGAAATAAAGACAAGAATCAAGCACTTACGGGTCGTCGCCAGTGAGCTCAGGCAGCCTCCGGCCAAATTTGAAGCCTGAAAGCCGGCTGGAAGGGTCAACCTTGGGAAGCTCGGGAGCGGAAGGCGCGTCAGCGGTCCGCCTCAGGGCCGGGGCAGACCCGCGGGAGATCAGCCAGGTCCTGTCCTTCTTCGGGATCGGGGGCAAGCTCCCGCCGCCCTGCTCGTCATCATCCTCGTCGTCATCTCTCGGAGAGAGGCGGAGAGCGCGGGACCTGCGCCGGGGGAGGGGGGCCCTCGACTCTCCGTCAGTCGCCTCGGAGTCAGGCCCTTTTTCCCGCTCCCCTCCTTCCTCCTCTTCGCTGGAGTCGTTGGAAGACACGTCCACCGATTCCCCGGGAGTTTCCATGGGCACGGGCCCGTCCCTGTTGAAGACGGGCATGGACTCCACTACCTGCTCCCAGTCGTCGCGGAGGAACAAGGGCGTAGGAGCGCCCTCCAACCTCGCCATATCGCCCCCGACCAGAGATTGGAGGACCGCAGCCAGATCTTCGTCGGCCAAGGCCGCGGGGCTCGAATGGGGCCTCCACATCGGAAGTGAGTACTGCCGAAGCGGAGCCAGCTAGTGCTCCAGGAATTCCCTCAGCAGTGATGCGCCGGTCAGTTTCACCGCCGCCATGTTGGCCGGCCTCAGATCCGCGTCCATCTTCTCCAACACCAGCTTCGCGCGGGGTCCGCGAGCTCCGCTCGACCCCAATCGCTGGAGCTTGTGGGTTGCTCCGTGGGCAAGATCAGCCGAGGGTGGATGCGCCTAGCATCTGCCAAGACCCACTTGCTCCTGAAGCCCTCAATCCTTTTCCCGGGGTTAGAAATGGCAATGGTGCCACCGTACGCGATGAAGCTCGTGCACGCGGAAGCAGGATCGCGAGAGGTCCGGAGGTAGAAGTAGTGGCGCAGCAAGGCCACTGAGGGTTGCACCCCTACGTGAGCCTCGCAGTAATAGGCGAAGATTGCCAGGAGAAGGACGGAGTTGGGGTGGAGATGCAGAGCCTGTAGCTTATAATGGCGGAGGACAGAGAAGAAGAACTCGGAGAAGGGAGGCACCAGGCCAGCAGCAATGGCGCTTACAAAGAATGGATAGAAGGTGCTCCCTTGGCCCTCAGGGGTGGCGGAGCCGGCCTTGAACACCTTCTCCCCGTCGATGCCCTCCGCCGCCGCCATCCGGCGCAACCGGGCGAGGCTCGCCTCCGACACGTTTGGCGAGTCCAGGGCAGAGGAGTACCAAGCTCCGGCCGGGGACTGACGAGGCGCCATGGCTTCCTAGGTCACGCGGTCGGAGTAGATCTGGAAATTTTGGAGGAAGGAAGGAGAGGCGCAAGAAAGGGGATCTGAGCAGCAACCGGAGAAAGCAAAAAAAGCAAAGCCTAGGCAGATGCCGCTCCCTTATCAACTCGCGCGGTTGCTGAGGCACCCACGTCCAGTCAACCGCCACGCGGCGCCCAAGGCCGCAGGCTGTTAGGGCCCGCGGCGCTTCGCTCTTGCCCTTTCGCCTCCCTGCACGGCCAAGTCCGGGCACGCCTTGGGCCCGGGGGCTACTGTCGGCGTTCTGGGAACGGGGGTCCCCAGACTTGCCTGCCTGCGGCGTGGCTCAAAAGGGGGCCCAGCACGGCCCATGTTCATCAACACAGACACAAGACCATCGCGAGGGGCCAAGCCTCGCGGGGCGGATGACGCGGAGCTTCCTCAGGCACGGCCTCATCAGGCTGGCTCGCGAGGAGGTGGAGAGATCAAGGCGGGGTACCTCACGAGGTGCCCGTGACGCAAGCCATGACGACCAAAGGCGCCAGCCGCGCAGTGTCCTCCTTTCCTCTTTGGTGCAAAGGGAGCAAGCGCAGGCGAGAGCATCAAGCAAAGGCACCCATTTCGGTGCAACAAGACCAAGACCAGTCCAACGGCAGGGAGGAAGTCATTGTGGAGCCCAAGCCAGCGTCACCACCAGAGCCTTTGGCAGGCGAGGACCAACTTTAGTCAGGATAAGTGTACCAGATGTTCCCCTGTTGGGGAACGTTGCAGAAAACAAAAAATTTCCTACTCGTTTCACCAAGATCATCTAGGAGTTCATCTAGCAACGAGTGATCAGATGCATCTACATACCTTTGTAGATCGCGCACGGAAGCGTTCAAAAGAACGGTGATGATGTAGTCGTACTCGACGTGATCCAAATCACCGATGACCAGCGCCGAACGGACGGCACCTCCGCGTTCAACACACGTACGGAACAGCCACGTCTCCTCCTTCTTGATCCAGCAAGGGAGGGAGGAGAGGTTGAGGGAGATGGCACCAGCAGCAGCACGACGGCGTGGTGTTGATGGAGCTGCAGTACTCCGGCAGAGCTTCGCTAAGCACTATGGAGGTGGAGGAGGTGTTGAGGAGGGAGAAGGAGGCAACCAAAGGCCAGGGCGTTCAGGTATGAAGTCCCTCCTCTCCCCCACTATATATAGGGGTGCCAAAGGGGGGGTGGCCGGCCCTAGGAGATCCAATCTCCTAGGGGGTGCGGCGGCCAAGGGGGGTTTCCCTCCCCCCCAAGGCACCTAGGAGGTGCCTTACCCTCCTAGGACTCTTGCCCCCTTAAACCCTAGGCGCATGGGCCTATGTGGGGCTGGTGCCCTTGGCCCATTAGGCCAAGGCGCACCCCCTTACAGCCCATGTGGCCCCCCGGGGCAGGTGGACCCACCCGGTGGACCCCCGGGACCCTTCCGGTGGTCCCGGTACAATACCGATAACCCCGAAACTTGTCCCGATGTCCGAAACAGGACTTCCCATATATAAATCTTTACCTCCGGACCATTCCGGAACTCCTCATGACGTCCGGGATCTCATCCGGGACTCCGAACAACATTCGGGTTACTGCATATACATATCCCTACAACCCTAGCGTAACTGAACCTTAAGTGTGTAGACCCTACGGGTTCGGGAGACAAGCAGACATGACCGAGACGACTCTCCGGTCAATAACCAACAGCGGGATCTGGATACCCATGTTGGCTCCCACATGCTCCACGATGATCTCATCGGATGAACCACGATGTCGAGGATTCTATCAACCCCGTACGCTATTCCCTTTGTCTATCGATATGTTACTTGCCCGAGATTCGATCGTCGGTATCCCAATACCTCGTTCAATCTCGTTACCGGCAAGTAACTTTACTCGTACCGTAATGCATGATCCCGTGACCAGACACTTGGTCACTCTGAGCTCATTATGATGATGCATTACCGAGTGGGCCCAGTGATACCTCTCTGTCATACGGAGTGACAAATCCCAGTCTTGATCCATGTCACCCAACAGACACTTTCGGAGATACCCGCAGTCTACCTTTATAGTCACCCAGTTACGTTGTGACGTTTGGCATACCCAAAGCACTCCTACAGTATCCGGGAGTTACACGATCTCATGGTCTAAGGAAAAGATACTTGACATTAGAAAACTCTAGCAAACGAACTATACGATCTTGTGCTATGTTTAGGATTGGGTCTTGTCCATCACATCATTCTCCTAATGATGTGATCTCGTTATCAATGACATCAGTGTCCATAGTCAGGAAACCGTGACTATCTGTTGATCAACGAGCTAGTCAACTAGAGGCTCACTAGGGACATGTTGATGTCTGTTATTCACACATGTATTACGATTTCCAGATAACACAATTATAGCATGAATAAAGACAATTATCATGAACAAGGAAATATAATAATAATGCTTTTATTATTGCCTCTAGGGCATATTTCCAACAGTCTCCCACTTGCACTAGAGTCAATAATCTAGTTACATTGTGATGAATCGAACACCCATGGAATTCTGGTGTTGATCATGTTTTGCTCTAGGGAGAGGTTTAGTCAACGGATCTGCTACATTCAGGTCTGTATGTACTTTACAAATCTCTATGTCTCCATCTTGAACATTTTCACGAATAGAGTTGAAGCGACGCTTGATGTGCCTTGTCTTCTTGTGAAACCTGGGCTCCTTGGCAAGTGCAATAGCTCCAGTGTTGTCACAGAAGAGCTTGATCGGCCCCGACGCATTGGGTATGACTCCTAGGTCGGTGATGAACTCCTTCACCCATATTGCTTCATGTGCTGCCTCCGAGGCTACCATGTACTCCGCTTCACATGTAGATCCCGCCACGACGCTTTGCTTGCAACTGCACCAGCTTACTGCCCCACCATTCAAAATATACACGTATCCGGTTTGTGACTTAGAGTCATCCAGATCTGTGTCGAAGCTAGCGTCGATGTAACCCTTTACGACGAGCTCTTCGTCACCTCCATAAACGAGAAACATTTCCTTAGTCCTTTTCAGGTACTTCAGGATATTCTTGACCGCTGTCCAGTGTTCCTTGCCGGGATTACTTTGGTACCTTCCTACCAAACTGACGGCAAGGTTAACATCAGGTCTGGTACACAGCATGGCATACATAATAGAACCTATGGCTGAGGCATAGGGGATGACGCTCATCTCTTCTATATCTTCTGTCGTGGTCGGACACTGAGCTGAGCTCAATTTCACACCTTGTAACACAGGCAAGAACCCTTTCTTGGATTGATCCATATTGAACTTCTTCAACATCTTATCAAGGTATGTGCTTTGTGAAAGACCTATGAGGCGTCTTGATCTATCTCTATAGATTTTGATGCCTAATATATAAGCAGCTTCTCCAAGGTCCTTCATTGAAAAACTTTTATTCAAGTAGGCCTTGATGCTGTCCAAGAGTTCTATATCATTTCCCATCAAGAGTATGTCATCTACATATAATATGAGAAATGCTACAGAGCTCCCACTCACTTTCTTGTAAACGCAGGCTTCTCCATAAGTCTGTGTAAACCCAAACGCTTTGATCATCTCATCAAAGCGAATGTTCCAACTCCGAGATGCTTGCACCAGCCCATAAATCGAGCGTTGGAGCTTGCACACTTTGTCAGCATTCTTAGGATCGACAAAACCTTCCGGCTGCATCATATACAATTCTTCCTTAAGGAAACCATTAAGGAATGCCGTTTTGACGTCCATTTGCCATATTTCATAATCGTAGAATGCGGCAATTGCTAACATGATTCGGACGGACTTTAGCTTCGCTACCGGTGAGAAAGTCTCATCGTAGTCAACCCCTTGAACTTGTCGATAACCCTTAGCGACAAGCCGAGCTTTATAGATGGTCACATTACCATCCGCGTCTGTCTTCTTCTTAAAGATCCATTTATTTTCTATGGCTCGCCGTTCAACGGGCAAGTCAGTCAAAGTCCATACTTCGTTCTCATACATGGATCCTATCTCGGATTTCATGGCTTCTAGCCATTTGTCGGAATCCGGTCCCGCCATCGCTTCTTCATAGTTCGAAGGTTCACCGTTGTCTAACAACATGATTTCCAAGACAGGGTTGCCGTACCACTCTGGTGCGGAACGTGTCCTTGTGGACCTTCGAATTTCAGTAGGAGCTTGATCAGAAGTATCTTGATCATTATCATTAACTTCCTCTCTAGTCGGTGCTGGCACCTCAGGAACATTTTCTTGAGTTGCGCCATTTTCCGGTTCAAGAGGCAATACTTCATCAAGCTCTACTTTCCTCCCACTTACTTCTTTCGAGAGAAACTC
Organism: Triticum dicoccoides; assembly: GCF_002162155.2. Taxonomy (NCBI): domain Eukaryota; kingdom Viridiplantae; phylum Streptophyta; class Magnoliopsida; order Poales; family Poaceae; genus Triticum; species Triticum dicoccoides. The sequence continues at coordinate 403,069,057 of NC_041380.1, forward strand.
TTTCTCCAGAAAGGATCCATTCTTGGCAACAAAGATCTTGCCTTTGGATCTGAGGTAGAAGGTGTACCCAATAGTTTCTTTTGGGTACCCTATGAAGACGCATTTTTCCGATTTGGGTTCGAGCTTTTCAGGTTGAAGTTTCTTGACATAAGCATCGCATCCCCAAACTTTTAGAAACGACAGCTTAGGTTTCTTCCCAAACCATAATTCATACGGTGTCGTCTCAACGGATTTCGACGGAGCCCTAAAGTGAATGCGGCAGTCTCTAAAGCATAGCCCCAAAAAGAAAGCGGTAAATCGGTAAGAGACATCATAGATCGCACCATATCTAACAGAGTGCGATTACGACGTTCGGACACACCATTACGCTGAGGTGTTCCAGGCGGCGTGAGTTGTGAAACTATTCCACATTTTCTTAAGTGTGTGCCAAACTCGTGACTCAAGTATTCTCCTCCACGATCTGATCGCAGAAACTTGATTTTCCTGTCACGTTGATTTTCAACCTCACTCTGAAATTCCTTGAACTTTTCAAAGGTTTCAGACTTGTGTTTCATTAAGTAGATATACCCATACCTACTTAAATCATCAGTGAGGGTGAGAACATAACGATAGCCACCGCGAGCCTCAACACTCATTGGACCGCACACATCGGTATGTATGATTTCCAATAAGTCGGTTGCTCGCTCCATTGTTCTTGAGAACGGAGTCTTGGTCATTTTACCCATAAGGCATGGTTCGCACGTGTCAAATGATTCATAATCAAGAGACTCTAAAAGTCCATCAGCATGGAGCTTCTTCATGCGTTTGACACCTATGTGACCAAGGCGGCAGTGCCACAAGTATGTGGGACTATCATTATCAACCTTACTTCTTTTTGGTACTCACATTATGAACATGTGTAGCATCACGTTCGAGATTCATAAAGAATAAACCATTCACCATAGGAGCATGACCATAAAACATATCTCTCATAAAAATGGAACAACCATTATTCTCAGATTTAAAAGAGTAGCCATCTCGAATTAAACGAGATCCCGATACAATGTTCATGCTCAAAGCTGGCACTAAATAACAATTATTAAGGTTTAAAACTAATCCCGAAGGGAGATGTAGAGGCAGCGTGCCGACGGCGATCACATTGACCTTGGAACCATTCCCGACGCGCATCGTCACCTCGTCCTTTGCCAGTTTCCGCTTATTCCGCAGCCCCTGCTTTGAGTTACAAATGTGAGCAACTGCACTGGTATCAAATACCCAAGAGCCACTACGGGCACTAGTAAGGTACACATCAATTACATGTATATCACATATACCTTTGGTTTTGCCGGCCTTCTTATCCGCTAAGTACTTAGGGCAGTTCCGCTTCCAGTGACCGCTTCCCTTGCAATAAAAGCACTCAGTCTCGGGCTTGGGTCCATTCTTTGGCTTCTTCCCGGCAGCTTGCTTGCCGGGCGCGGCAACCTCCTTGCCGTCCTTCTTGAAGCTCTTTTTACCCTTGCCTTTCTTGAACTTAGTGGTTTTATTGATCATCAACACTTGATGTTCCTTCCTGACTTCTACCTCCGCTGATTTCAGCATAGCAAATACTTTAGGAATGGTCTTTTCCATCCCCTGCCTATTGAAGTTCATCACAAAGCTCTTGTAGCTTTGTGGAAGCGACTGGAGGATTTTGTCAATGACCGCATCATCCGGGAGATTAACTCCTAGCTGAGTCAAGCGGTTATGCAACCCAGACATAGTGAGTATGTGCTCACTGACAGAACTGTTTTCCTCCATCTTACAGCTAAAGAATTTGTCGGAGACTTCATATCTCTCGACCCGGGCATGAGCTTGGAAAACCATTTTCAGCTCTTCGAACATCTCATATGCTCCATGTCTCTCAAAACGCTTTTGGAGCCCCGGCTCTAGGCTGTAAAGCATGCCGCACTGAACGAGGGAGTAGTCATCGAAACGTGCCTGCCAAGCGTTCATAACATCTTGTTCTGCAGGGAGAACGGGTGCGTCACCAAGCGGTGCTTGTAGGACATAATCTTTCTTGGCAGCTATGAGGATGATCCTCAGGTTCCGGACCCAGTCCGTATAGTTGCTGCCATCGTCTTTCAGCTCAGTTTTCTCTAGGAACGCGTTGAAGTTGAGGACTACGTTGGCCATTTGATCTACAAGACATATTGCAAAGATTTTAGACTAAGTTCATGATAATTAAGTTCAACTAATCAAATTATTAGTGAACTCCCACTTAGATTAGACATCCCTCTAGTCATCTAAGTATTACATGATCCGAGTTAAACTAGACCGTGTCCGATCATCACGTGAGACGGACTAGTCAACATCGGTGAACATCTTCATGTTGATCGTATCTTCTATACGACTCATGCTCGACCTTTCGGTCTTCTGTGTTCCGAGGCCATGTCTGTACATGCTAGGCTCGTCAAGTCAACCTAAGTGTTTGCATGTGTAAATCTGTCTTACACCCGTTGTATGTGAACGTCTGAATAAAACACCCGATCATCACGTGGTGTTTTGAAACAGCGAACTGTCGCAACGGTGCACAGTTAGGGGGAACACTTCTTGAATTTTATTGTGAGGGATCATCTTATTTACTACCGTCGTTCTAAGTAAACAAGATGCAAAACATGATAAACATCACATGCAATCAAATAATAAACATGACATGATATGGCCATTTTCACATAGCTCCTTTGATCTCCATCTTGGGGCTCCGTGATCATCTTGTCACCGGCTTGACACCATGATCTCCATCATCATGATCTCCATCATCGTGTCTCCATGAAGTTGCTCGCCAACTATTACTTCTACTACTATGGCTAACGCGTTTAGCAATAAAGTAAAGTAATTTACATGGCGTTTCTCGATGACACGCAGGTCATTAAAAGAATAAAGACAACTCCTATGGCTCCTGCCGGTTGTCATACTCATCGACATGCAAGTCGTGAATCCTATTACAATAGCATGAACATCTCATACATCACATATAGATCATTCATCATTCATCACAACTTTGGCCATATCATATCACAAACCACTTGCTGCAAAAACAAGTTAGACGTCCTCTAATTGTTGTTGCAAGTTTTACGTGGCTGAATTAGGGTTCTAGCAAGAACGTTTTCTTACCTACGTTAAAGCCACAACGTGATTTGTCAACTTCTATTTACCCTTCATAAGGACCTTGTTCATCGATTCCGCTCCAACTAAAGTGGGAGAGACAGACACCCGCCAGCCACCTTATGCAACTAGTGCATGTTAGTCGGTGGAACCGGTCTCACGTAAGCGTACGTGTAAGGTTGGTCCGGGCCGCTTCATCCCACAATACCGCTGAAGCAAGAAAGGACTAGTAACGGCAAGAAAGTTGACAAATCTACGCCCACAACAAATTGTGTTCTACTCGCGCAAGAAGAACTACGCATAGACCTAGCTCATGATGCCACTGTTGGGGAACGTTGCAGAAAACAAAAATTTTCCTACTCGTTTCACCAAGATCATCTAGGAGTTCATCTAGCAACGAGTGATCAGATGCATCTACATACCTTTGTAGATCGCGCACGGAAGCGTTCAAAAGAACGGTGATGATGTAGTCGTACTCGACGTGATCCAAATCACCGATGACCAGCACCGAACGGACGGCACCTCCGCGTTCAACACACGTACGGAACAGCCACGTCTCCTCCTTCTTGATCCAGCAAGGGAGGGAGGAGAGGTTGAGGGAGATGGCACCAGCAGCAGCACGACGGCGTGGTGTTGATGGAGCTGCAGTACTCCGGCAGAGCTTCGCTAAGCACTATGGAGGTGGAGGAGGTGTTGAGGAGGGAGAAGGAGGCAACCAAAGGCCAGGGCGTTCAGGTATGAAGTCCCTCCTCTCCCCCACTATATATAGGGGTGCCAAAGGGGGGGTGGCCGGCCCTAGGAGATCCAATCTCCTAGGGGGTGCGGCGGCCAAGGGGGGTTTCCCTCCCCCCCCAAGGCACCTAGGAGGTGCCTTACCCTCCTAGGACTCTTGCCCCCTTAAACCCTAGGCGCATGGGCCTATGTGGGGCTGGTGCCCTTGGCCCATTAGGCCAAGGCGCACCCCCTTACAGCCCATGTGGCCCCCCGGGGCAGGTGGACCGACCCGGTGGACCCCCGGGACCCTTCCGGTGGTCCCGGTACAATACCGATAACCCCGAAACTTGTCCCGATGTCCGAAACAAGACTTCCCATATATAAATCTTTACCTCCGGACCATTCCGGAACTCCTTGTGACGTCCGGGATCTCATTCGGGACTCTGAACAACATTCGGGTTACTGCATATACATATCCCTACAACCCTAGCGTAACTGAACCTTAAGTGTGTAGACCCTACGGGTTCGGGAGACAAGCAGACATGACCGAGACGACTCTCCGGTCAATAACCAACAGCGGGATCTGGATACCCATGTTGGCTCCCACATGCTCCACGATGATCTCATCGGATGAACCATGATGTCGAGGATTCTATCAACCCCGTACGCTATTCCCTTTGTCTATCGATATGTTACTTGCCCGAGATTCGATCGTCGGTATCCCAATACCTCGTTCAATCTCGTTACCGGCAAGTCACTTTACTCGTACCGTAATGCATGATCCCGTGACCAGACACTTGGTCACTCTGAGCTCATTATGATGATGCATTACCGAGTGGGCCCAGTGATACCTCTCCGTCATACGGAGTGACAAATCCCAGTCTTGATCCATGTCACCCAACAGACACTTTCGGAGATACCCGCAGTCTACCTTTATAGTCACCCAGTTACGTTGTGACGTTTGGCATACCCAAAGCACTCCTACAGTATCCGGGAGTTACACGATCTCATGGTCTAAGGAAAAGATACTTGACATTAGAAAACTCTAGCAAACGAACTATACGATCTTGTGCTATGTTTAGGATTGGGTCTTGTCCATCACATCATTCTCCTAATGATGTGATCTCGTTATCAATGACATCCAGTGTCCATAGTCAGGAAACCATGACTATCTGTTGATCAACGAGCTAGTCAACTAGAGGCTCACTAGGGACATGTTGATGTCTGTTATTCACACATGTATTACGATTTCCAGATAACACAATTATAGCATGAATAAAGACAATTATCATGAACAAGGAAATATAATAATAATGCTTTTATTATTGCCTCTAGGGCATATTTCCAACATCCCCTTTAAAATGGCCAATTGTTGGCGCCCTTCCCGCTCAATATTTGGGAAGAGTCCCAGGGCCTTTGCCTATAAATAGGACTAGCCACCCCCAGGGTAGGGGGGCAATCAAGAAGGGAGAATCTAGAAGCCAAGAGAGAAACTAGCTAGGATCGGATCGAGTAGCATCACACACAGAGAGAGAGAAGGCCGACTGAACTCCTCCTAGCAGTTCATCCCCCCAGCCAAGAACAGACCCTCGCGAGGCTGTTCTTCCTTGTATTGCTCATCATCATCAGCCCAAGAGGCAATCCACCACACCACACACTGGAGTAGGGTATTACACCACAATGGTGACCCGAACCAGTATAAACCCTGTGTCTCTTATGTTGTTCTTTCCATAGCTTAGATCTTAGCGAGGCGGAGGGGTGCAGGTAGGTAGAAGGCGAAATCTCCATGCGCACCCCAGTGTTCGAACCTCAAGGGTCTGCCGGAACCCGAAATCCGATAGTCCCGTTCTGAGCATCCAAGAGACATTGTGGATCGCCGGTGAACGAAGTCTGTGAAGGTTTGGGAGTCTACCTTGAAGACTTACCAGAGTGATAGGGCGAGGTCTGTGTGACCTTAGCTCAAGGGGAATACGGTGAGGACTGGGTGTCCTGAGTTGCGTGTTCAGGACTGGGTGTCCGGGACTGTGTGTCCTTAGGTTTAAATACCTAGCCGCCCTAACCAGACGTACAATTGTCACAGCAACTGGAACTGGTCCAACAAATCATTGTCTTCAACGAGTCACTAGTTTCATCCTTCCCTTCCCTTTACTTACTGTTGGTCCTTGTTAAGTCATTGTATGATTGAACTATCTTCTGTCTTCACTGAGTGACTACGTGTTCTTTTTGGCTTTATAATATCTTCCTACCTGATCCTTACTACCTAGCTTCTATTAGTCACTGTGCTCTCACTTCATTGAATACTTGACTATGGTTTGCCTAGTGTAGTCTACCTTCTGCTGCATGATAATAGGTTTATTTCTATCGTTTGTCTTCGAAACTTCCACGTTTTGAAGACTTTCATAAAAATCGCCTATTCACCCCCCCTCTAGTCGATATAACGCACTTTGAGATCCTTTTAGTAATATCTTGATCTAGTAGAATAAAGTTTTAGTATGATCTAGTTGTGAGTTTTGCTTTATGATCCCTCTATGTAGTCGAGTCCGTGAGCTATATAATAAAGATTAGTGTTGATTCAAGGGCTTGATTATTTTGCTATGATCTTGAGGGAATTAAATAAAATAAAAGAGAAGAAATAAAAAGAAACAAAGAGATCATATGGATCTTACGGAGAGTAATGAGCTCACATATTAAGAGTATGATGAATAAAAGTTGTTGAGAGTTGACAAACATAGTTTTGGTCATCGTTGCAATTAATAGGAAGTAATAAAGAAAGAGAGGTTCACATATAAATATAGTATCTTGGACATCTTTTATGATTGTGAGCACTCATTAAAGTATGACATGCTAAGAGTTGACATTGGACAAGGAAGACAACGTAATGGTTTATGTTTTCTTACATCTGATATAAATTATATTGTCATGGATCATCCAACATATTGAGCTTGCCTTTCCCTCTCATGCTAGCCAATTTCTTCGCACCAAGTAGAGATACTACTTGTGCTTCCAAATATCCCTAAACCATGTTTTGTCATGAGAGTCCACCATATCTACCTATGGATTGAGTAAGATCCTTCAAGTAAGTTGTCATCGGTGCAAGCAATAATAATTGCTCTCTAAATATGTATGGCTTATTAGTGCGGAGAAAATAAGCTTTATATGATCTTGTGATATGGAAGAAATAAAAGCAACGGACTGCATAATAAAGGTCCATATCACAAGTGGCAATATGAAGTGACATTCTTTTGCATTAAGATTTCGTGCATCCAACCATAAAAGTGCATGACAACATCTACTTCCCTCTGCGAAGGGCCTATATTTTACTTTCATCTTCTACCTTACATAAGAGTCATGGTGATCTTCACCTTTCCTTTTTACATTTTATCCTTTGGCAAGCAAAATGTGTTGGAAAGATCCTGATATATATAGCTAATTGGATGTGAGTCTTCATGAACTATTATTGTTGACATTACCCTTGAGGTAAAATGTTGGGAGGCAAAATTATAAGCCCCTATCTTTCTCTATGTCCGATTAAAACTTCATACCCATAAATATTGCATGAGTGTTAGCAATTCTGAAAGACTAAAAGATGGTCGAGTATGTGGATTTGCTAAAAAGCTCTTATATTGACTCTTTCCTATGTTATGATAAATTGCAATTGCCTCAATGACTGAGATAGAGTTTGTTGGTTCTCAATGAAGTTTATTATTCATAGTTGAAATTGTGATTGACTTTTTACTTTAGCATAAGAGATCATATGACAATATATATATATAAACACTATTCTGATCACGGGATCAGAATAATATTATGATCACAACCTGAACTAACTGAGTAACGCGCCTGACCTTCCCTCTGTACGAACCCGACCTTCGGGCTATCTTCTCAACCGTGCCTTCTACCGCGAGTTTTTGTGATCGTTCGTGTTGTTGGCGATGTAAGTGTAATGTTTACATGGTTTTTAGAATCTAAATGCTTGTTTTGATTAGGAATCTAGCTCGTTGGTGGATTTTCTCTCGGGCGGTGATGAACATGGGTCTGTCACAAGTGTTTTGCATGTGCTGGATGTTCTAGGATCCCTAATAGGATGAGAATTGGGTTTAGGTACGAGTTTACTTCATGATTTGTTGTTATTTTTGAATGAATTCGATTTGGTGTTCCGCCACCTCTGTTCTTCGTCTGCGGGATTGGTTTCGGCCGCTGTTGTAGATTTGTAGGTTTATGTTCAAATTGGGTGTGGATTTGTGTGCATTAGTGAGACAAAATGTTGCCCATGTTGTTAATTTGAATATGCGAGCTCATACAAATTGAAATCCGGCGATTGGATCTTCTGCCTCCCGCCGTGGTTTTTTGTTTGAGGGACAGTATGATGGGGATCATTTTCTTATTTATCCGAAGCATGATGACGTTCGAAATGGCGGTTGAATCCTCCCCGTTTTGTTAATTCGATTTGGCTGGCTCATTCATTCTGAAATTGCGGATTGCACTTTCTGCCTCCCGTCGCGGTTTGTTGTTCGAGCGCACTGATTGATGGCAGATCTTTTTTGGATGTTTTATCTGGAGTATGACGACGTTCGAAATGGCTTTTGATGTGTAGGAATTGACCCAAACGATTAAATCTGGGAACCAAATTTAATCGGGGTTGTTGTTTCAATCAATTTTCGTTCTGTTGTACAAGCTGGACTGCTAGAACTTTCGCACCTGAACTTCTATGCTATAAGTAGATGCTTCACTTCAGTCGATGGTTTGTTATTTTTGATGATCCACTATCTTCAGTAGATGCTGGACTTCTTTCTAATTAATGGTTGAACTTCTGGTTTTCCACATTGCATTCCATATTTTGCAAGGCAAAGGTGCATGGTGCTATATATTTTCATTTTTTCATTTTTTTATAATTTTAGTTCTTGAGATGTTATTTTTAGAGTTTGTCTCGTGGTCAATCTGGGATTAGTCCAAGTATGCATGCACTTTTTCCAGATCATCTAAGGGTCGTTGTACAAGCTGGACTTCTGTACTGTTCATACTTGAACTTTTGTTTTTCCTTCTTTGCAAGGTAATGGAGCAAGCCCTATGTGTTTCTTTCTTTTTATGTTATTTTCATTCTTTTGCATTGCTTTGGATTTTTTTGATAGTCCCATGAGCAACCATGTAATTGGCCTACGGATATGCGTATATTTCTTATTTTTTTCTAGTATGTTTTCGTACTTATAGTAGTTGTTCGATCTTCAGTGAATAACTATCCTGAACTTCTGTATGCTAAACGTTTATTTAAAATGTTAATTTGAGGTTTTGACAAAATCTATTACTTAGTGTATATTTGTTTTTGTTTAGCTAGAACTCAATGTTCTTTTTGCCTTTGATGTGTTACAGCATGTGGATCTTGAGCCTGTGCACACTGAAAGACCGGGAGAAAAAGTTGCATATTACAAGATAGCTAGTAGGTGGTCCTGAAAATATGAGTGTTTTCTTTAGAGTTGATGATATGATCGGTTCTTGTCCTAACGATGTTTCTTAACTTAGACCACTATAAATGGGCCTTGGATGAGCTATTCATTAAGCATGATTTCCGTCGAGTAATCATTCTGGAAGGTCTGATCTCCTTGATGGTTCTTGTTCTTAGATGTTTCCGCATGCCATCTCATTTCCATGGTTAATTGGTTAACAGATGACATGGAGATCGCCCCAGATTTCTTTGACTACTTCGAGGCTGCAGCGAAATTACTTGATACTGACAAGTATGTCACAACTGTACTCTGATTATACATGTCAAGACAATGAATAAATATCAAGTGTATTTAATTACGTTACTGTAATTGTTGTTGTTGTTGTGGTATTGAAGGACGATAATGGTTGTTTCTTCTTGGAATGACAATGGACAAAAGTAGTTCGTTTATGACCCAAGTTAGTTCTCTATTCTGATAGGCCTCTGTTCACCTTTATTTCCGCATTAGAAGGGATAGTTGCTCAATTTTTCTAGATAATGCTTTGTAGAGGCTCTTTACCATTCAAAGCATCGAGGTCGGGGTCTGTTTTTAAAATGCTCAAGATCTTCATTGAATAATTGTCCCGAACTTCTATATCTTTTTTATTTGAACTTCTTTAATTATAATTATGTTTGTTATTTTAGGATTTAAATGGGCCTATTGACAAATGCGGTAGCACGAGGCCGAGCAAGGGGGAGGGGGGTCGATGCAACGCGTACGGGCTTGGGATTGAGTACTTGCTGCTGGGAACTTCTGAGCTTCTTCATGTGTCTCTCGTCTTCCTGTGAAAAAAGAAAAAAATGTTTATTAGCACACAAGTTACATCTGCCTATACCTTTCTAACTGAACTTAGGATTATTCACAGCCTGAACTTCTCATATATAAAGCTATTTGTAGCCTGGACTGATGCTCATAAACTACCTGAACTTCGCATGGCTGTAAGCAGGCAGATTTTCTACTATTTGCAGCCTGGACTGATGCTCACAGACTACATGAACTTCACATGTTACAGCAGGTAGATTTAAAAAAAGCTTTTGTAGCATGGACTGATGCTTAGAGATGTCCCTGAACTTCTCATGGATGTGAAGTTCAGGCAGATTTACTACTATTTTTGGTAGCCTGAACTTCTCATGGACTGATGCTCACAGATGTACCTGAACTTCTCATGGATGTGAAGCTCAGGCAGATTTACTACTATTTTTGGCAGCCTGAACTTCTCATGGACTGATGCTCAGAGATGTACCTAAACTTCTCATGGATGTGAAGTTCAGGCAGATTTACTACTATTTTTGGCAGCCTGAACTTCTCATGGACTGATGCTCACAGATGTACCTGAACTTCTCATGGATGTGAAGTTTAGGCAGATTTACTACTATTTTTGGCAGCCTGAACTTCTCATGGACTGATGCTCACAGATGTACCTAAACTTCTCATGGATGTGAAGTTCAGGCAGATTTACTACTATTTTTGGCAGCTTGAACTTCTCATGGACTGATGCTCACAGATGTACCTAAACTTCTCATGGATGTGAAGTT
>NC_041380.1:403080239-403104890 GCF_002162155.2 Triticum dicoccoides
GGACTGATGCTTAGAGATGTCCCTGAACTTCTCATGGATGTGAAGTTCAGGCAGATTTACTACTATTTTTGGTAGCCTGAACTTCTCATGGACTGATGCTCACAGATGTACCTGAACTTCTCATGGATGTGAAGTTCAGGCAGATTTACTACTATTTTTGGCAGCCTGAACTTCTCATGGACTGATGCTCACAGATGTACCTGAACTTCTCATGGATGTGAAGTTTAGGCAGATTTACTACTATTTTTGGCAGCCTGAACTTCTCATGGACTGATGCTCACAAATGTACCTAAACTTCTCATGGATGTGAAGTTCAGGCAGATTTACTACTATTTTTGGCAGCTTGAACTTCTCATGGACTGATGCTCACAGATGTACCTAAACTTCTCATGGATGTGAAGTTTAGGCAGATTTACTACTATTTTTGGCAGCCTGAACTTCTCATGGACTGATGCTACACACCACCCGAACTTCTCATGGTAGTAAGAAAATAACAAGCAGAGGGAAGAAGTTCAACCATACCCTGGCTAGAAGTTCGGCCAACCTTTTTCCAGCAGCTGATAGGCCACCTTGTGAGCAATTTGTTGGAGAGCTAGGAGAGGAACTGCATGGCAATCCATGACTTGCATAGGGCGCGAAGTTCATCTGCACAAAGCAAGAAGGTCAGGCAAGGGACAATTGAAGAAGAAGGCGACAAGAGGGAGGAAGTTCATGTACCACTGCTGGATTTGAAGGCGCCTCCGATGCCGCCTTCGCCGCGGAGTTGCCCTGTTGGCCGCGCTGTTTGCCATAGCTTGCGTCGGGGCCGTCATCTTCTCTGCCAATGCGTCGGGCGGTGAATATGGAAGGAGGATGCGGCTTCCGGAAGTCCATGGCGGCTTCGCCGCATCCAAGCGACGCGGGCTCCCTCGCGCCGGCGTCCACCGTCGCTCGCTCGCCCGCGCCGGTGGTCGGCTAGGATCTTGGGAAGGAGGGGAGGGGCCGGATCCGGCCGGCCAGGAGCTAGAGACGGGGGGGAGGCGGCGGATCCGGCTGGCCAGGAGCTGGAGACGGGGGTCGGCGGATCCGGCAAAGATCGGCGACGACCACGGGGGAAGGTCGGGGGATCGAGGGGAGGAGGGGGGCTGGGGCGGCTCGGGATCGGGATCGGGTGGATCCTGTCGGGGAGCCTCGAGATCCAGTGGATCCTGTCTGGCCGGCAGCAGTTCAGAAGTTCGGGAGGGCCCTATCGGGCCCTATATAGGGGCGGCTGGGATCCAAATAACTATTCTAATCCCAGGATTAGAATAGTGATGTCCTATATATATCTATATTGCTGTTCTAAGAATGATCATGATGCCCTCATGTCCGTATTTTATTTTTATCGACACCTCTATCTTTAAACATGTGGACATATTTTTCGATTTCGGCTTTCTCTTGAGGACAAGCGAGGTCTACACCTGCGGGAGTTGATACGTCCATTTTGCATCATGCTTTTATATCAATATTCATTGCATTATGGGCTGTTATTACACATTATGTCACAATACTTATGCCTATTCTCTCTTATTTTACAAGGTTTACATGAAGAGGGAGAATGCCGACAGCTGGGATTCTAGGCTGGAAAAGGAGCAAATATTAGAGACCTTTATGCACAGCTCCAAAAGTACTGAAACTTCACGGAAGCTATTTCTAGATTATATAAAAAATACTGAGCGCAAGAAGTTCCAGAGAGGGGCCACACCCTGGCCATGAGGGTCGGGGCGCGCCCTACCCCCCTGGGCGCGCCCCCTGCCTCGTGGGCCCCCTGGTGGCCCTCCGATGCCCATCTTCTACTATATGGAGTCTTTCGTCGAGGAAAAAAATCAGAAGAAAGCTTTCAGGAGAAACTCCGCCGCCACGAGGCGAAACCTTGGTAGAACCAATCTAGGGCTCTGGCGGAGCTGTTCTGTCGGGGAAACTTCCCTCCGGGAGGGGGAAATCATCACCATCGTCATCACCAACGATCCTCTCATCGGGAGGGGGGCAATCTCCATCAACATCTTCACCAGCACCATCTCATCTCAAACCCTAGTTCATATCTGGTATCCAATCTTTGTATCCAAACCTCAGATTGGTACCTGTGGGTTGCTAGTAGTGTTGATTACTCCTTGTAGTTGATGCTAGTTGGTTTACTTGGTGGAAGATCATATGTTCAGATCCATTATGCATATTAATACCCCTCTGATTATGAACATGAATATGCTTTATGAGTAGTTACGTTTGTTCCAGAGGAAATGTGAGAAGTCTTGCTATTAGTAGTCATGTGAATTTGGTATTCGTTCGATATTTTGATGAGATGTATGTTGTCATCCCTCTAGTGGTGTCATGTGAACGTCAACTACATGACACTTCACCATTGTTTGGGCCTAGAGGGAGGCATTGGGAAGTAATAAGTTGATGATGGGTTGCTAGAGTGACAGAAGCTTAAACCCTAGTTTATGCGTTGCTTCGTAAGGGGCTGATTTGACCCATATGTTTCATACTATGGTTAGGTTTACCTTAATACTTCTGTTGTAGTTGTGGATGCTTGCAATATGGGTTAATCATAAGTGGGATGCTTGTCCAAGTAAGGATAGTACCCAAGCACCGATCCACCCACATATTAGACTATCAAAGTACCGAACGCGAATCATATGATCGTGATGAAAATTAGCTTGACGATAATTCCCATGTGTCCTCGGGAGCGCTTTACATCATATAAGAGTTTGTACAGGCTTGTCCTTTGCTACAAAAAGGATTGGGCCATCTTGCTGCATCTTATTTATTTTTATTACTTGTTACTCGTTACCAATTACCTTATCACAAAACTATCTGTTACCGATCATTTCAGTGCTTGCAGACAATACCTTGCTGAAAACCGCTTATCATTTCCTTCTGCTCCTCATTGGGTTCGACACTCATACTTATCGAAAGGACTACGATAGACCCCCTATACTTGTGGGTCATCACCTAGCTTATGCAGATATGGCCTCGGAACACTAAGACCGAAAGGTCGAGCGTGAATCATATAGTGGATATGATCAACATGGTGATGTTCACCATTGAAAGCTACTCCATCTCATGTGATGATCGGACATGGTTTAGTTGATATGGATCACGTGATCACTTAGATGATTAGAGGGATGTCTATCTAAGTGGGAGTTCTTAAGTAATATGATTAACTAAACTTTAATTTATCAAGAACTTAGTCCTGGTAGTTTTTGCATATCTATGTTGTAGATCAATAGCTCGCGTATAGCTCCCCTGTTTTATTTATGATATGTTCCTAGAGAAAACTATGTTGAAAGATGTTAGTAGCAATGATACGGACTAGCTCCGTGATGTGAGTATTATCCTCATTGTTGCACAGAAGAATTATGTCCTTGATGCACCGCTAGGTGACGGACCTATTGCAGGAGCAGATGCAGACGTTATGAACTTTTGGCAAGCTCGTTATGATGAATACTTGATAGTTTAGTGCGCCATGCTTTACGGCTTAGAACCGGGAATTCAGAAACATTTTGAACGCCACGGAGCATATTAGATGTTCCAAGAGCTGAAATTGGTATTTCAAACTCATGCCCGACTCTAGAGGTATGAGACCTCCGAATAGTACTTCGCCTACAAGATGGAGGAGAATAGCTCAACCAGTGAGCATGTGCTCAGAATGTCTGAGTACTACAATCGCTTGAATCAAGTGGGAGTTAATCTTCTAGATAAGATAGTGATTGACAGAGTTCTCTAGTCACTATCACCAAGTTACTGGAACTTCGTGATGAACTATAATATGTAAGGGATGATGAAAACGATTCCCGAGCTCTTCATGATGCTGAAATCAATGAAGGTAGAAATCAAGAAAAGCATCAAGTGTTGATGGTTGACAAGACCACTAGTTTCAAGTAAAAGGGCAAGGGAAAGAAAGGGAACTTCAAGAAGAATGGCAAGCAAGTTGCCACTCCCATGAAGAAGCCCAAAGCTAGACCCAAGCCTGAAACTGAGTGCTTCTACTACAAAGGAAATGGCCACTGGAAGGATGGAAAAATGAACAAAGGTGGATTTGATGTACATGTTATTGATGTGTACTTTACTAGTGTTTATAACAAGTAGTAACTCGAAACGGGAGTTACAAAATAAACAAAGACAAGTTAAGGGCGAGGTGATGATGTGAGTTGGAAGTGATTCCAAGGCTGATAAGATCACCATCACACACTCCCTTTACCTTTGGGATTAGTGTTGAACCTAAAATAAATGTTATTTGGTGTTTGCGCCGAGCATAAATATGATTGGATCATGTTTATTACAATACGGTTATTCATTTAAGTCAAAGAATAATTGTTGTTCTATTTACATGAATAAAACCTTCTATGGTCATACACTCAATATAAATGGTTTATGAATCTCGATCGTAGTGATACACATATTCATAATATTGAAGCCAAAAGTATGCAAAGTTCATAATGATAGTACAACTTATATGTGGCACTATCGTTTAGGTCATATTGGTGTAAAGCGCATGAAGAAACTCCATGATGATGGACTTTTGGAATCACTTAAATATGAATCACCTGATCCTTGCGAACCATGCCTCGTGGGCAAGGTGACTAAGACTCCCTTCTTCGAAACAATGGAGCGAGCAACAAACTTGTTGGAAATAATACATACTGATGTGTGCGGTCCAATGAGTGTTGAGGCTCACGGCGGGTATCGTTATTTTCTGACCTTCATAGATGATTTGAGCAGATATGGGTATATCTACTTGATGAAACATAAGTCTGAAACATTTGAAAAGTTCAAAGAATTTCATAGTAAAGTGGAAAATCATCGTAACAAGAAAATAAAGTTTCTATGATCTGATCGCGGAAACAAATATTTGAATTACGAGTTTGGTCTTCATTTGAAACAATGTGGAATAGTTTCGCAACTCACACCACGTGGAACACCACAATGTAATGGTGTGTCCGAATGTCATAACTATACTTTATTAGATATGGTGCAATCTATGATGTCTCTTACCGAATTACCACTATCGTTTTGGGGTTATGCATTAGAGACAGTTGCATTCACGTTAAATAGGGCACCGTCTAAATCCATTGAGACGACACCGTATGAACTATGGTTTGGCAAGAAACCTAAGTTGTAGTTTCTTAAAGTTTGGGGTTGCGATGCTTATGTGAAAACGTTTTAGCCTGATAAGCTCAAACCCAAATCGGAGAAGTGTGTCTTCATAGGATACCGAAAAGAAACTGTTGGGTACACCTTCTATCACAGATCTGAAGGCAAAAGCTTTTTGCTAAGAGTGGACCCTTTCTGAGAAGGAGTTTCTCTCAAAAGAAGTGAGTGGGAGGAAAGTAGAACTTGGTGAGGTAATTGTACCTTCTCTCGAATTGGAAAGTAGCTCATCACTGAAATCAGTTCTAGTGATGCCTACACCAATTAGTGAGGAAGTTAATGATGATGATCATGAAACTTCAGATTAAGTTACTACAGAACCTCGCAGGTCAACCAGAGTACGTTCCGCACTAGAGTGGTACGATAATCCTGCTCTGGAAGTCATGTTACTAGACCATGACAAACCTACGAACTATGAGGAAGTGATGATGAGCCCAGATTCCGCGAAATGGCTTAAGGCCATGAACTCTGAGATGGGATCCATGTTTGAGAACAAAGTATGGACTTTGATTGACTTGCCTGATGATCGATGAGTCATTCAGAATAAATGGATTTTCAAGAGGAAGACGGACGCTGGTAGTAATGTTACTATCTACAAAGCACTAATTATTACAAAAAGGTTTTCAACAAGTTCAAGGTGTTCACTACGATGAGATTTTCTCACTCGTATCGATGCTTAAAAGTCTGTCCGAATCATGTTAGCAGTATCCGCATTTTATGAAACCTGGCAAATGGATATCAAAACTAAATTCCTTAATGGATTTATTAAAGAAGAGTTTTATATGATGCAACAAGAATGTTTTGACAATCCTAAATGTGCTAACAAAGTGTGAAAGCTCCAGCGATCCACCTATGGACTTGTGCAACCATCTCGGAGTTGGAATATATGCTTTGACAAAGTGATGAAAGCATATGGTTTTATACAGACTTGCTGCGAAGCCTGTATTTATAAGAAACTGAGTGGGAGCACTACAGCCTTTCTGATAAGTATATGTGAATGGCATATTGTTGATCGGAAATGATGTAAAATTTTCTGGAAAGCATAAAGGAGTGTATAAAAGGAGTTTTTCAAAGAAAGACCTGTAAAGCTACTTACATATTGGGCATCAAGATCTATAAAGATAGATCAAGACGCTTGATAAGACTTTCGATGAGTACATACCTTGATAAGATTTTGAAGGAGTTCAAAATGGACCAGTCAAAGGAGTTCTTGCCTGAGTTGTAAGGTGTGAAATTGAGTAAAGACTCAAAACCCGGCCACGGTAGAAAATAGAAAGAGAATGTAAAGTTATTCCCTATGCCTCAGTCATAGGTTCTATAAAGTATGCTATGTTGTGTACCAAACCTATTATATACCTTAGCATGATTTTGGCAAGGGAGTACAATAGTGATCTAGAAGTAGATCACTGGACAACGGTCAAAATTATCCTTAGAGGACTAAGGAAATATTTCTCGGTTATGGAGGTGATAAAAGAGTTCATCATAAAGAGTTACGTCGATGCAAGCTTTTTACACCGATCTAGATGACTCTAAGTCTTGATCTAGATACATATTGAAAGTGGGAGCAATTAGCTAGAGTAGCTTCATGCAGAGTATTGTAGACATTTAAATTTGCAAAATACATACGGATCTGAATGTTGTAGACCCGTAGACTAAACTTCTCTCACAAGAAAAACATGATTACTCTTTGGGTGTTAATCACATAGTGATGTGAACTAGATTATTGACTCTAGTAAACCCTTTGGGTATTAGTCACATGAAGATGTGAACTAATCACATAAAGATATGAACTATTGGTGTGAAATCACATGACAATTTGAACTAGATTATTGACTCTAGTGCAACTGGGAGACTGAAGGAAATATGCCCTAGAGGCAATAATAAAGTTTTTATTTATATTTCCTTATGTTTATTATTCATGCTAGAATTGTATTAACCGGAAACTTAGTACATGTGTGAATACATAGACAAACAGAGTGTCCCTAGTATGCCTCTACTTGACTAGCTCGTTAATCAAAGATGGTTAAGTTTCCTAGCCATGGACATGTGTTGTCATTTGATGAACGGGATCACATCATTAGAGAATGATGTGATGGAGTAGACCCGTTTGTTAGCTTAGCACTATGATCGTTTACTTTATTGCTATTGCTTTCTCCATAACTTATACGTGTTCCTATAACTATGAGATTATGCAACTCCCGAATACCATAGGAACACTTAGTGTGCTATGAAATGTCACAAGGTAACTAGGTGTTTATAAAGATGCTCTACAGGTGTCTCCGATGGTGTTTGTTGAGTTGGCATAGATCAATATTAGGATTTGTCACTCCGATTGTCGAAGAGGTATCTCTGGGCCCTCTCGGTAATGCACATCACTATAAGCCTTGCAAGCAATGTGACTAATGAGTTACTTACGGGATCTTGTATTATGGAACAAGTAAAGAGACTTGCCGATAACGATATTGAACTAGGTATTGAGATACCGACGATCGAATCTCGGGCAAGTAACATACCAATGACAAAGGGAACAACGTATGTTGTTATGCGGTTTGACGGATAAAAATCTTCGTAGAATATGTAGGAACCAATATGAGCATCCAGGTTCCGCTATTGGTTATTGACCGGAGATGAGTCCTGGTCATGTCTACATAGTTCTCAAACCTGTAGGGTCCCCACGCTTAACGTTCGATGACGATCGGTATTATGAGTTTATGTGTTTTGATGTACCGAAGGTAGTTCGGAGTCTTGGATGTGATCACGGACATGACAAGGAGTCTCGAAATGGTCGAGACATAAATATTGGTATATTGGACGATGTTATTCGGACAACGAATGAGTTTCGGGGGTCACCGGATAAATACCAGAGTGCCGGGAGGTTATCAGAAACCCCGGGGGAACTAATGGGCCTCTATGGGCCTTAGTGGGAAGAGAGGAAGGGCCAGGAGGGGCTGGCTGCGCCCCCCCTTTGGGTCCGAATTGGACTAGGGGAAGGGGGCGGAGCCCCCTTTCCTTCCCTTCCCCCTCTTCCTTCCCCCCCTCTCTCCCTCTTGGTGGATTCCTACTAGTACTTAGAGTCGCAGTAGGATTCCCCTCTTGGGGGCGTGCCCTAGGGGCCGACTGGCCTCCCCTTGCTCCTTTATATACGGGGGTAGGGGCACCCTAGAACACACAAGTTGACAGTTGTCTTAGCCGTGTGTGCTGCCCCCTCCACAAATTTTCACCTCAGTCATATCGTTGTATTGCTTAGGCGAAGCCCTGTGTTAGTAACTTCATCATCACCGTCATCACGTCATTGTTCTGACGAAACTCTCCCTCGGCCTCAACTGGATCAAGAGTATGAGGGACGTCACCGAGCTGAACGTGTGCAGATCGCGGAGGTGCCGTGCGTTCGGTACTTGATTGGTTGGATCGCGAAGATGTTCGACTACATCAACCGCGTTACTTAACGCTTCCGCTTTCGGTCTACGAGTGTACGTAGACATACTCTCCCCCTCTCGTTGCTATGCATCACCTAGATGGATCTTGCGTGTGTGTAGGAATTTTTTTGAAATTACTACATTCACCAACAATGCTTGCCTATATGGATCATGAGGAGGAGCCGAAGCCCTCTTATACGCCAATCTACTTGGCGCCCGACACGGAGATCATGGGCATGTCTCACAACGAAGCGTAGTAAGGATAGTGTGATTTGCATAGTACATAGGATTTTTTTACATGTTTTTGTTGGAAAGATGCCCTAGAGGCAATAATAAAATGATTATTACTATATTTCCTTGTTCATGATAATTGTCTATTGTTCATGATATAATTGTATTAATCGGAAACTGTAATACATGTGGGAATACGTAGACCACAACATGTCCCTATTAAGCCTTGCTACCTCTTGAGCACTGCGTTGGTTTTTCCCCAAAGAGGAAGGGATGATGCAGCAGAGTAGCGTAAGTATTTCCCTCAGTTTTTTAGAACCAAGGTATCAATCCAGTAGGAGGCTACGCGCGAGTCCCTCGTACCTGCACAAAACAAATAAATCCTCGTAACCAACGCGATAAGGGGTTGTCAATCCCTACACGGCCACTTACGAGAGTGAGATCTGATAGATATGATAAGATAATATTTTTGGTATTTTATGATAAAGATGCAAAGGAAATAACTAAGTATTGGAAGATTAATATGATGAAGATAGACCCGGGGGCCATAGGTTTCACTAGTGGCTTCTCTCAAGAGCATAAGTATTCTATGGTGGGTGAACGAATTACTGTTGAGCAATTGACAGAATTGAGCATAGTTATGAGAATATGTAGGCATGATCATGTATATAGGCATCACATCCGAGACAAGTAGACCGACTCCTGCCTGCATCTACTACTATTACTCCACTCATCGACCGCTCTCCAGCATGCATCTAGAGTATTAAGTTAATGAAAACAAAGTAACGCCTTAAGCAAGATGACATGATGTAGAGGGATAAACTCGTGCAATATGATGAAAACCCCATCTTGTTATCCTCGATGGCAACAATACAATATGTGCCTTGTTGCCCCTACTGTCACTGGGAAAGGACATCGCAAGATTGAACCCAAAGCTAAGCACTTCTCCCATTGCAAGAAAAACCAATCTAGTAGGCCAAACCAAACTGATAATTCGAAGAGACTTGCAAAGATAACCAATCATACATAAAAGAATTCAGAGAAGATTCAAATATTGTTCATAGATAGACTTGATCATAAACCCACAATTCATCGATCTCAACAAACACACCGCAAAAATAAGATTACATCGAATAGATCTCCACAAGAGAGGGGGAGAACATTGT
Source organism: Triticum dicoccoides (assembly GCF_002162155.2). NCBI lineage: Eukaryota > Viridiplantae > Streptophyta > Magnoliopsida > Poales > Poaceae > Triticum > Triticum dicoccoides. The sequence continues at coordinate 403,090,222 of NC_041380.1, forward strand.
ATTGAGATGCAAAAAGAGAGAAGAAGCCATCTAGCTAATAACTATGGACCTGTAGGTCTGAGGTGAACTACTCACACTTCATCGGAGGGGCTATGCTGATGATGTAGAAGCCCTCCGTGATGGATACCCCCTCCGGCGGAGCTCCGGAACAGGCCCCAAGATGGGATCTCATGGATACAAAAAGTTGCGGCGCTAGAATTAGGGTTTTTGTTCCGTATCTGATCGTTTGTGGGTACGTAGGTATATATAGGAGGAAGGAGTACATCCGTGGAGCAACAGGGGGCTCGCGAGGGAGGAGGACACGCCTGGGGGGGTAGGTGCGTCCCCTACCTCGTGGCCTCCTCCTTTGGGTCTTGACATAGGGTCCAAGTCTCCTAGATCATGTTCGGTGAGAAAATCACGTTCCTGAAGGTTTGTTTGCACTCCGTTTGATATTCCTTTTCTTCGAAGCCCTAAAATAGGCAAAAAAACAGCAATTCTGGGTTGGGCCTCTGGTTAATAGGTTAGTCCCAAAAATAATATAAAAGTGGATAATAAAACCCAATAATGTCCAAAACAGTAGATAATATAGCATGGAGCAATCAAAAATTATAGATACGTTGGAGACGTATCAAGCCTCTGGTTGACAAGCTCGTTGATCAATAGATGGTTATGGTTTCCTGACCATGGACGTTGGATGTCGTTGATAACGGGATCACATCATTAGGAAAATGATGTGATGGACAAGACCCAATCCTAAGCATAGCACAAGATCGTGTAGTTCGTTTGCTAGAGCTTTTCTAATGTCAAGTATCATTTCTTTAGACCATGAGATAGTGCAACTCCCGGATACCGTAGGAGTGGTTTGGGTGTAGCGAACGTCACAACGTAACTGGGTGGCTATAAAGGTGCACTACAGGTATCTCCAAAAGTGTCTGTTGGGTTGGCACGAATTGAGATTGGGATTTGTCACTCCGTATGACGAAGAGGTATCTTTGGGCCCACTCGGTAATGCATCATCATAATGAACTCAATGTGACTAAGGAGTTAGCCAGGGGATCATGCGTTACGGAACGAGTAAAGAGACTTGATGGTAACGAGATTGAACGAGGTATGGGGATACCGACAATCGAATCCCGGGCAAGTAACATACCGATGGACAAAGGCAATTGTATACAAGATTGATTGAATCCCCGACATCGTGGTTCATCCAATGAGATCATCACGGAACACGTGGGATCCAATATCGGTATCCATATCCTGCTATTGGTTATTGGCCGGAGAGGTGTCTCGGTCATGTCTGCATGGTTCCCGAACCCGTAGGGTGTACACACTTAAGGTTCAGTGATGCTAGAGTTGTAATGGGAATAGTATGTGGTTACCGAAGGTTGTTCGGAGTTCCGGATGAGATCCTGAACATGAAGAGGAACTCTGAAATGGTCCGGAGGTGAAGATCGATATATTGGACGAAGGTTATTGGAGTCCGGAATTGTTCTGGGAGTACCGGGTGACGACCAGCGTGACTGAAAGGAGTTTCGGAGGCCCCGACAAGCGTTGGGGGCCTTATGGGCCAAGGGGCTGGGGCATACCAGCCCACTAAGGGGTTGTGCGACCCTCCCACCCCATCTCACATAACCTGGAGAGGTGGGGGCGCCTCCCCTAGGGCAGCCGCCCCTCCCGGCTTGGGGGGCAAGTTTCCTAGGGGTGGGGGCGCCCAAACCCATCTAGGGTTTCCCCTATGGCTGCCGCCCCTCCCCTAGGAAACCCTAGGGCGCCTCCTCCCCCCTTCCCCTATATATAGTGAATGAGAGAGAGGGCAACCGCACCCCCTTCCCTGGCGCAGCCCCTCCCTCCTCCAACACCTCCTCCTCCTCCTCCTCCGTAGTGCTTAGCGAAGCTCTGCCGGAGAACCATGAGCTCCACCGCCACCACGTCGTCGTGTTGCTGGAGTTCTCCCTCAACTTCTCCTCTCCCCTTGCTGGATCGAGAAGGAGGAGACGTCCCCGGGCTATATGTGTGTTGAAAGCGGAGGCGCCGTCCGTTTGGCGCTTGATCGGATCTTCCGCGATTTGAATCGTGATACGCCCATTTTGCATCAAGCTTTTATATCGATATTTATACCATTATGGGCTATTATTACACATTATGTCACAATACTTATGCCTATTATCTCTTATTTTACAAGGTTTGCATGAAGAGGGAGAATGCCGACAGCTGGAATTCTGGGATGGAAAAGGAGCAAATATTAGAGACCTATTCTGCACAACTCCAAAAGTCCTAAAACTCCACGGGAGTCATTTTTAGAATATATAAAAAATATTGGGCGAAGGAAGCACCAGAGGGGGGCCACCCACCATCCACAAGGGTGGGAGGCGCGCCCGCCTGTCTCGTGGGCCCCCTGGCAGGCCTTCGGTGCCCATCTTTGGCTATATGAAGTCTTTCGCCCTGGAAAAAATAAGAAGGAAGCTATCGGTACGAAACTCCGCCGCCACGAGGTGGAACCTTGGCGGAACCAATCTAGGGCTCCGGGAAGCTGTTCTGTCGGGGAAACATCCCTCCGGGAGGGGGAAATCATCACCATCGTCATCACCATTGATCCTCTCATCGGGAGGGGGTCAATCTCCATCAACATCTTCACCGGCACCATCTCATCTCAAACCCTAGTTCATCTCTTGTATCCAATCTTTGTCTCAAAACCTCAGATTGGTACCTGTGGGTTGCTAGTAGTGTTGATTACTCCTTGTAGTTGATGCTAGTTGGTTTATTTGGTGGAAGATCATATGTTCAGATCCTTTATGCATATTAATACCCCTCTGATTATGAACATGAATATGATTTGTGAGTAGTTACGTTTGTTCCTGAGGACATGGGAGAAGTCTTGTTATAAGTAGTCATGTGAATTTGGTATTCGTTCGATATTTTGATGAGATGTATGTTGTCTTTCCTCTAGTTGTGTCATGTGAACATCGACTACATGACACTTCACCATTGTTTGGGCCTAGGGGAAGGCATTGGGAAGTAATAAGTAGATGATGGGTCGCTAGAGTGACAGAAGCTTAAACCCTAGTTTATGTGTTGCTTCGTAAGGGGCTGATTTGGATCCATATGTTTCATGCTATGGTTAGGTTTACCTTAATACTTCTTTTGTAGTTGCAGATGCTTGCGAGAGGGGTTAATCATAAGTGGGATGCTTGTCCAAGTAAGGGCAGTACCCAAGAACCGGTCCACCCACATATCAAATTATCAAAGTACCGAACGCGAATCATATGAGCATGATGAAAACTAGCTTGACGATAATTCCCATGTATCCTCGGGAGCGTTTTCCTTTATATAAGAGTTTGTCCAGGCTTGTACTTTGCTACAAAAAGGATTGGGCCATCTTGTTGCACCTTATTTACTTTTTTACTTGTTACCCGTTACAAATTACCTTATCATAAAACTATTTGTTACCGATAATTTCAGTGCTTGCAGAGAATACCTTACTGAAAACTGCTTATCTTTTCCTTCTGCTCCTCGTTGGGTTCGACACTCTTACTTATCGAAAGGACTATGATAGATCCCCTATAGTTGTGGGTCATCAAGACTCTTTTCCGGCGCCGTTGCCGGGGAGTGAAGCGCCTTTGGTAGGTGGAATTTGGTAAGGAAAAAATATATAGTGTGCTGAAATTTACTGTCACTTGTTACTATGGAAAGCAATCCTTTGAGGGGCTTGTTCGGGGTATCTTCACCCCGACCAGTAGAGCACAGAGTTTCTCCTCAACCTACCGAACCTACTGAAAATGTTTACTTTGAAATTCCTTCAGGTATGATAGAAAAATTGCTAGCTAATCCTTTTACAGGAGATGGAACATTGCATCCCGATTTGCACCTAATCTATGTGGATGAAGTTTATGGATTATTTAAGCTTGCGGGTATGCCCGAGGATGTTATCAATAAGAAGGTCTTCCCATTATCTTTGAAGGGAAAGGCATTGACATGTTTTAGGCTATGTGATGATATTGGATCATGGAACTACAACCGCTTGAAATTGGAATTTCACCAGAAGTTTTATCCTATGCATCTGGTTCATCGTGATCGTAATTATATATATAATTTTTGGCCTCGTGAAGTAGAAAGCATCGCTCAAGCTTGGGGGAGGCTTAAGGCAATGTTATATTCATGCCCCAATCATGAGCTCTCAAGAGAAATTATTATTCAAAAAAATTATGCTCGGCTTTCTCTCAATAATCGTCCATGCTCGATACTTCTTGTACTGGATCTTTTATGATGAGGACTATTGAATTCAAATGGGATTTATTGGAAATAATTAAACGCAACTCTGAAGATTGGGAACTCGAGAAGGTAAGGAGTCAGGTATAACACCTAAGTTTGATTGTGTTAAATCTTTTATGGATACCGATGCTTTTCATGAATTTAGCACTAAATATGGACTTGACTCTGAAATAGTAGCTTCTTTCTGTGAATCATTTGCTACTCATGTTGATCTCCCGAAGGAGAAGTGGCTTAAATATCATCCTCCCATTGAAGTAAAAGTAGTTGAACCTATTAAAGTTGAAGAAAAGACTATCACTTATAATGTTGATCCTATTGTTCCTACCACTTATATTGAGAAACAACCTTTCCCTACTAGAATAAAGGATCATGCTAAAGCTTCAACTATGGTTCGTAAGAGTAATACTAGAACACCTACACCATCTGAGCAAATTAAAGCTGAACCTAGTATTGCTATGGTTAAAGATCTCTTGTCCGATAATATTGATGGGCATGTTATTTACTTTTGTGATGAAGCTGCTAAAATTGCTAGACCTGATTCTAAAAATAAACATAGACCTGTTGTAGGCATGCCTGTTATTTCTGTTAAAATAGGAGATCATTGCTACCATGGCTTATGTGACATGGGTGCTAGTGCGAGTGCAATACCTCATTCTTTATATGAAGAAATTATGCATGATATTGCACCTGCTGAGTTAGAAGGTATTGATGTTACAATTAAGCTTGCCAATAGAGATACTATTTCACTGGTTGGGATTGTTAGAGATGTTGAAGTCTTGTGTGGGAAAGTTAAATATCTTGCTGATTTTTTTGTTCTTGGTTCCCCACAAGATGACTTTTGTCCCATTATATTTGGTAGACCCTTCTTGAATATTGTTAATGCTAAGATGGACTGCAAAAAGGATATTGTTTCTGTTGGTTCAGGGGATATGTCTCATGATTTTAATTTTGCTAAATGTCATAGACAACCCCATGATAAAGAATTGCCTAGTAAATATGAAATTATTGGTCTTGCTTCTATTGTCGTGCCTCCTAGGGATCCTTTAGAACAATATTTGCTAGACCATGAAAATGATATGTTTATGAATGAAAGAAGGGAAATAGATGAAGTATTCTTTAAATAGGGACCTATTTTGAAACACAACTTGCCTATCAAAATTCTAGGGGATCCTCCTCCACCCGAGGGTGATCCCGTGTTTGAGCTTAAACCATTGCCTGATACTCTTAAATATGCTTATCTTGATGAAAAGAAGATATATCCTGTTATTATTAGTGCTAACCTTTCAGATCAAGAAGAAGATAAATTATTGAAAACTTTGAAGAAGCATTGTGCTTCTATTGGATATACTCTTGTTGATCTTAAGGGCATTAGTCCCACTCTATGCCAGCACAAAATAAAATTGGAAAAAGATGCTAAACCGGTTGTTGATCACCAATGATGGTTAAATCCTAAGATAAAAGAAGTGGTAAGAAAAGAAATACTAAAGCTTCTGGAGGCAGGTATAATTTATCATGTTGCTGATAGTCAGTTGGTAAGTCCTGTCCATTTTGTCCCTAAGAAGGGAGGTATTACTGTTGTTCCTAATGATAAAGATGAATTGACCCCACAAAGAATTGTTACAGGTTATAGAATGGTAATTGATTTCCGCAAATTAAATAAAGCTACTAAAAAGGATCATTACCATCTACCTTTCATTGATCAAATGCTAGAAAGATTATCCAAACATACACATTTTTGTTTTCTAAACGGTTATTCTGTTTTCTCTCAAATACATGTGTCAAAAGAGGATCAGGAAAGGACCACTTTTACTTGTCCTTTTGGTACCTTTGCTTATAGACGCATGCCTTTTGGTTTATGTAATGCACCTGCTACTTTTCAAAGATGTACGACTGCTATATTCTCTGACTTTTGTGAAATGATTGTTGAGGTTTTCATGGATGATTTCTCCGTATATGGAACTTCTTTTGATGATTGCTTAAGCAACCTTGATCGAGTTTTGCAAATATGTGAAGAAACTAATCTTGTCTTGAATTGGGAGAAGTGCCACTTTATGGTTAATGAAGGTATTGTCTTGGGGCATAAAATTTCTGAAAGAGGTATTGAAGTTGATAAAGCTAAAGTTGATGCTATTGAAAAGATGTCGTGCCCTAAGGAGATTAAAGGTATAAGAAGTTTCCTTGGTCATGCCGGTTTTTATAGGAGGTTCATTAAAGACTTCTCAAAAATTTCCAGGCCTCTGACTAATCTCTTACAAAAAGATGTTCCTTTTGTCTTTGATGATGATTGTGTAGAAGCATTTGAAATACTCAAGAAAGCTTTGATTTCTGCACCCATTGTTCAGTCACCTGATTGGAATTTACCCTTTGAAATTATGTGTGATGCTAGTGATTATGTTGTAGGCGCTGTTTTAGGACAAAGACTTGATAAGAAATTAAATGTTATCCAATATGCTAGTAAAACTCTAGACAGTGCCCAGAGAAATTATGCTACTACTGAAAAAGAATTTTTAGCAGCTGTATTTGCTTGTGATAAGTTCAGACCTTATATTGTTGATTCCAAAGTAATTGTTCACACTGATTGATGCCTACTACACTACCTTCTTCTTGTAGACATTGTTGGGCCTCCAAGTGCAGAGGTTTGTAGGACAGTAGCAAATTTCTCTCAAGTGGATGACCTAAGGTTTATCAATCTGTGGGAGGCGTAGGATGAAGATGGTCTCTCTCAAGCAACCCTGCAACCAAATAACAAAGAGTCTCTTGTGCCCCAACACACCCAATACAATGGTGAATTGTATAGGTGCACTAGTTCGGCAAAGAGATGGTGATACAAGTGCAATATGGATAGTAGATAAAGGTTTTTGTAATCTGAAAATATAAAAATAGCAAGGTAGCAAGTGGTAAAAGTGAGCACAAATGGTATTGCAATGCTAGGAAACCAGGCCTAGGGTTCACACTTTCACTAGTGCAAGTTCTCTCAACAATAATAACATAATTGGATCATATAACAATCCCTCAACATGCAACAAAGAGTCACTCCAAAGTCACTAATAGCAGAGAACAAACGAAGAGATCATGGTAGGGTACGAAACCACCTCAAAGTTATCCTTTCTGATCGATCTATTCAAGAGTTCGTAGTAAAATAACACAAAGCTATTCTTTCCGTTCAATCTATCATAGAGTTCGTACTAGAATAACACCTTAAGACACAAATCAACCAAAACCCTAATGTCACCTAGATACTCCATGTCACCTCAAGTATCCGTGGGTATGATTATACGATATGCATCACACAATCTCAGATTCATCTATTCAACCAACACAAAGAACTTCAAAGAGTGCCCCAAAGTTTCTACCGGAGAGTCAAGACGAAAACGTGTGCCAACCCCTATGCATAAGTTCACGAGGTCACGGAACTCGCAAGTTGATCACCAAAACATACATCAAGTGGATCACGTGATATCCCATTGTCACCGTAGATAAGCACATGCAAGACATAAATCAAGTGTTCTCAAATCCTTAAAGACTCAATCCGATAAGATAACTTCAAAGGGAAAACTCAATTCATCACAAGAGAGTAGAGGGGGAGAAACATCATAAGATCCAAATATAATAGCAAAGCTCGTGATACATCAAGATCGTACCACCTCAAGAACACGAGAGAGAGAGAGAGAGAGAGAGAGAGAGAGAGAGAGATCAAACACATGGCTACTGGTACATACCCTCAGCCCCGAGGGAGGACTACTCCCTCCTCCTCATGGAGAGCGTCGGGATGATGAAGATGGCCACCGGAGAGGGATTCCCCCCTCCGGTAGGGTGCCAGAACGGGTCTAGATTAGTTTTCGGTGGCTACGGAGGTGTCTGGTAGCGGAACTCCCGAACTAGGTTATTTTCTGGAGATTTCTGTATTTATAGGAATTTTTTGCGTCGGTCTCACGTCAAGGAGGTGCCCGAGTCGTCCATGAGGTAGGCCCACACGCCCGGGGGGTGGGCACGCCCCCCACCCTCGTGGACGGCCCGAGACTCTTCTGGCCCAACTCTGTTACTCCGTGGTCTTCTTTTGGTCCATAAAAAATCATGAAAAATTGGCACGTCAATTGGACTCCGTTTGGTATTCCTTTTCTGTAAAACTCAAAAATAAGGAAAAAACAGAAACTGGCACTGGGGTCTAGGTTAATAGGTTAGTCCCAAAAATCATATAAAATAGCATATAAATGCATATAAAACATCCAATGTTGATAATATAATAGCATGGAACAATCAAAAATTATAGATACGTTGGAGACATATCAAGCATCCCCAAGCTTAATTCCTGCTCGTCCTCGAGTAGGTAAATGATAAAAATAGAATTTTTGATGTGGAGTGCTACCTAACATATTTATCCATGTAATTATCTTTATTGTGGCAAGAATATTCAGATCCATAAGATTCAAGACAAAAGTTTAATATTGACATAAAAATAATAATACTTGAAGCATACTGACCAAGCAATTATGTCTTATCAAAATAACGTAGCCAAAGAAAGCTTATCCCTACAAAATCATATAGTTTGGCCATGCTTCATTTTCGTCACACAAAATGCTCCCATCATGCACAATCCCGATGACAAGCCGAGTAATTGGTTCATACTTTTTAACACGCTTCAGCCTTTTCAACCCTTACGCAATACATGAGCGCAAGCCATGGACATAGCACTATGGGTGGAATAGAGTATGATGATATGGGTTATGTGAGAATACAAAAAGGAAGAAAGTCTCACATTGACGCGGCTAATCAATGGGCTAGGAGATGCCCACCGATTAATGTCAATGCAAGGAGTAGGGATTGCCATGCAACGGATGCACTAGAGCTATAAATATGTGAAAGCTCATCAAAGAAACTAAGTGGGTGTGCATCCAACTTGCTTGCTCATGAAGACCTAGGGCATTTGAGGAAGCCCATCATTAGAATATACAAGCCAAGTTATATAATGAAAGATTCCCACTAGTATATGAAAGTGACAACATAGGAGACTCTCTATCATGAAGATCATGGTGCTACTTTGAAGCACAAGTGTGGTAAAAGGATAGTAGCATTGCCCCTTCTCTCTTTTTCTCTCATTTTTTTGTTTTTTTTGTTTTTTGGGCCTTCTCTTTTTTTATGGCCTCTTTTTCTCCTTTTTTTTATTTTTTGTCCGGAGTCTCATCCCGACTTGTGGGGGAATCATAGTCTCCATCATCCTTTCCTCACATGGGACAATGCTCTAATAATGATGATCATCACACTTTTATTTACTTACAACTCAATAATTACAAGTCGATACAAAGAACAAAATATGACTCTATGTGAATGCCTCCGACGGTGTACCGGGATGTGCGATGAAACAAGAGTGGCATGTATGAAAAATTAAGCATGGTGGCTTTGCCACAAATACGATGTCAACTACATGATCATGCAAGGCAATATGACAATGATGATGTGTGTCATAATAAACAGAACGGTGGAAAGTTGCATGGCAATATATCTTGGAATGGCTATGGAAATGCCATAATAGGTAGGTATGGTGGCTATTTTGAGGAAGATATAAGGAGGTTTATGTGTGATAGAGCGTATCGTATCACGGGGTTTGGATGCACCGGCGAAGTTTGCACCAACTCTCAAGGCGAGAGAGGGCAATGCACGGTACCGAAGAGGCTAGCAATGATGGAAGGGTGAGAGTGCGTAATATCCATGGACTCACATTAGTCATGAAGAACTCATATACTTATTGCAAAAATTTATTAGCCCATGCTTCAAAGACCATAGCTCGTCCCCGACTGCCACTCATAAGGAAAGCAATCAAAGAACACCCCATGCTTCAAATTTGTCACACAAAGTTTACCATACGTGCATGCTACGGGACTTGCCAACCTCAACACAAGTATTTCTCAATTTCACAATTACTCAACTAGCGCAACTCTAATATTACCACCTTTATATCTCAAAACAATTATCAAGTATCAAACTTCTCATAGTATTCAATTCACTTTATATGAAAGTTTTTATTATACCCATCTTGAATGCCTATCATATTAGGACTAATTTTATAGCCAAAGCAAATTACCATGCTGTTCTAAAGGACTCTCAAAATAATATAATTGAAGCATGATAGTTCATCTATTTCTATAAAATAAAACCACCACCTTGCTCTAGAAAGATATAAGTGGAGCACTAGAGCAAATGATAAACTACTCCGAAAGATATAAGTGAAGATCAATGAGTAGTCGAATAATTATGAAACTATGTGAAGACTCTATAACATTTAAGAATTTCATATCTTGTATATTATTCAAACAGCAATCAAAACTAAATAAAATAAAATGACGCTCCAAGAAAAACACATATCATGTGGTGAATAAAAATATAGCTCCAAGTAAAGTTACCGATGAACAAAGACGAAAGAGGGGATGCCTTCCGGGGCATCCCCAAGCTTAGGCTCTTGGTTGTCCTTGAATATTACCTTGGGGTGCCTTGGGAATCCCAAAGCTTAGGCTCTTTCCACTCCTTATTCCATAGTCCATCGAATCTTTACCCAAAACTTGAAAACTTCACAACACAAAACTTAACAGAAAACTCGTAAGCTCTGTTAGTATAAGAAAATAAATCACCACTTAGGTGCTGTTGTGAACTCATTCTAAATTCATATTGGTGTAATATCTACTGTATTCCAACTTATCTATGGTTCATACCCTCCTATACTACTCATAGATTCATCAAAGTAAGCAAACAACACATAGAAAACAGAATCTATCAAAAACATAACAGTCTGTAGTAATCTGGATCAAATGTATACTTATGGAACCCCAAAAATTCTAAAATAAATTGCTGGACGTGAGGAATTTATCTATTAATCATCTTCAAAAAGAATCAACTTAATCTCACTCTCCAGTAAAAAATGGCAGCAAATCTCGTGAGCGCTAAAGTTTCTGTTTTTACAGCAAGATCGCAAAGACTTCACCCAAGTCTTCCCAAAGGTTCTACTTGGCACAAACACTAATTAAAAAATAAAACCACATATAAACAGAGGCTATATGAATTATTTATTACTAAACAGGAACAAAAAGCAAGGAACAAAAATAAAATTGGGTTGCCTCCCAACAAGCGCTATCGTTTAACGCCCCTAGCTAGGCATGATGATTTCAACGATGCTCACATAAAAGATAAGAATTGAAATATAAAGAGAGCATCATGAAGAATATGATTAGCACATTTAAGTCTAACCCACTTCCTATGCATAGGGATTTTGTAACGCCCCGTATGTAACATGCCATATTTGTATTCCAACTCTTGCCATTTTCAGCACTAAGTTATGATTTTCCTCGTTGTTGGGTTTTTGTCTCCGTGTTGTTTTTGTAATTGTCATGCATCTCATACCATGTCATCATGTGCATAGCATTTGCATACGCGTTCGTCTCATGCATCCGAGCATTTTCCCCGTTGTCCGTTTTGCATTCCGGCGCTCCTATGTCCTCCGGTGTCCCCTTTTACCTCTTTTCGTGTGCGGGTGTTAAACGTTCTTGGATTGGACCGAGACTTGCCATGCGGCCTTGGTTTACTACCGGTAGACGGCCTGTCAAGTATCGTGCCATTTGGACTTCGTTTGATACTCCTACGGTTAACCGAGAAACCAAAAAGGCCTCGTGTGTGTCGCAGCCCAACACCTCTCCAAAGTGGCCCAAAGCCCAGCCAAACCCCCTCCATCATCTCGGTCGTTCGATCACGATTGCGTGGGCAAAAACCATGCTCAATTTGGAGCCTCCTAGCTCCCTCTACCTATAAAAAGGCATCTCCCCCGAAATTCTCGCAGTCCAACCCTAACCTCTCCCTCTCCTCGCGCCGCCGGACAAATATCAGCCGGCCGGACGTGTCCGCCCGCGCCACCGCCGCCATGTGGCAACACGCCATTCGCCCGGCCACCTCCCTCCGCCGCCGTCCTGCCGAGGCCCGGGGCAGGCCCCCAAGGCCCAGCTGCTCCTCTGCGCCGGTCACCGCCCCCGCCGCCGCCGCTTCCCTCGCCCCGCCACGCCTCCGCCGCGGGCCGCCTCCGCGGCCATCATCGGCGACCGCCCCTGCCGGAGCCCGCTACACCGCCGCGGCCTCCTCCCTGCCGGCGCCCGGCGCCTCTCCTCACCTACCCCGTTTCGGCCGCTTCTGGCGACCTCCGCAACTCCGGTCGCCGACCTCCGCAACTCTGGCGAGCTTCGTCGAGCTCCGGCCGCCGCAGCCACGGATTCTGGCGAGATCTCGGTGGACCTCGATCCGCGTGCCCGATCTGGATCTGAGATTAGGGTTGACTTTTGCCCTAGTTCCTAATAATTTTAGCATATTTCATCATGCCATAACTTTGCATCTGTGGCTCCATTTTGGGCATGTAGCATGTCAAATTGTTCGTCTCGATGAGTACTTCATTTCATTCCATTGCACCATGTTCATTGAGTTCATCTTGATTCCCTAAATGCTGTTGCAAGAGTGGTATGCAATGTTAGTTTCAGATTCTTATTAGAATTTGGACATTTGTCATTTTTTCCATGATTAATGTGTGCCTCCTATGAACTTGAGCCCTTCATGTGTTTTGAAGTATGCCATGCCATCGTTACAGGGGTGTATGCCATGTATTTTTTGTGATCTTTGTGGTGACTAGCACAAGCATGCAAAGTAGCTCTCGTAATGTTGCTGATTTCAGGGACTTAGAAATCTTCTAAGTCTTTGCCCTATTAATATTTTTATACCATGTATTCTTGTTGCTACAGAGCGATCCATGCCTCTTTTGAGCATGTTCAGTAAGGATGTTTTGGAGATATTGTTATGCTTTATCCATCCATGTATTTGTTTGCAATTATGGAGTGCTCTAGGGTGACTCAATCGTGCTCTACTTTTGCTATAAAATGTTCCTGGCAGATTGTTTACATGTTAAGCAATTTTGCCGAGGTTGTTGTAGTTGATCCGTGCATGCTATGAGAGTGTTCTTGCCATGTTTAGCTTCTATGTCATGTCGACTTGCTGGGTGTATGCTTAGTTTGTCATGTAATGCGTTGTGGTGAGTGCATTGAGCTCGTAAACATGCCTACGTGAATCTGTTTTGCCATGTTCCAGTTTTCTGCTAAGTCTGAATCTGTTAACGAAACTTGCTATGTTCACATGGTTGCTATTGTATTTTCTGATCCCTTTTGGCTTATGGTCAGTAAGGGACTTTTGTTGTATGCTTTGTGTGGTTTCATGCCATGCCTTGATTTGCCATGATATGTTCCTGTAGCATGTTGATATCTTGCTCTAAACATTGCTTCCTGATGTTAAATTCCTGACATGTTATTTTCACTAAGTCTGTAACCTGTTATCTTTTGCACTTTTGCCATGCTTGTCTGAACCTGCTATTGAGTGAATTAGGCGTAGCTCAGTGTTCATCTTTTGTCAAGAATCTTGAGTGGATCACTGCCATGTGCTTTGTTGTTATGTTAGAGTGCAGTAGCTTGTTGTTCCTGATGCATTTAGATGGCCTCGTGCTATTAATCGCAGCTTTGTGCCATTATTGTTTCGCTTGCCATTTGCAAACCGTGCATCCGTTTCCGGTGATCTTTATATCGATTTCGACCGAAATCAACTCATCTTTCCAGCGGCACTCTTGGTTTTCCTAGTTGAGGCCAGGTTCAATCTTTCCTTCCCGAAACATGCATATGCATTACATATCACATCTCACACATCATGTCATGTTTTGCATCATGTTGCTTGCACATTGCACCGAGGTTGATTGTGGCTCCCTTTGTTTGTGTTCTTGCATTGGGTAGAGCCGGGAGATGAGTACGTGATCGAGGAACCTGTTGAGAACGTTTACGAGGATCAAGCTTACGTCAACTCGGAGAACTTTGCAGGCAAGATGACCATACCCTCGAAATCACTTCTATCTTTGCTTGCTAGATGCTCGCTCTTTTGCTATGCCTATGCTACGATACCTACCACATGCTTTACCATGCCTCCCATATTGCCATGTCAAACATCTAACCCACCTTGTCCTAGCAAACCGTTGTTTGGCTATGTTACCGCTTTGCTCAGCCCCTCTTATAGCGTTGCTAGTTGCAGGTGAAGATTGGAGTTTGTTCCTTGTTGGGACATGTTTATTGTTGGGATATCACTATTATATCGTGTCTATTTTAATGCATCTATATACTTGGTAAAGGGTGGAAGGCTCGGCCTTATGCCTGGTGTTTTGTTCCACTCTTGCCGCCCTAGTTTCCGTCATACCGGTGTTATGTTCCTTGATTTTGCGTTCCTTACACGGTTGGGTTATAATGGGAACCCCTTGACAGTTCGCCTTGAATAAAACTCCTCCAGGAAGGCCCAACCTTGGTTTTACCATTCGCCACCTAGTCTCTTTTTACCTTGGGTTCCGCGGACTCAAGGGTCATCTT